>NC_080782.1:203566273-203900856 GCF_028018385.1 Neofelis nebulosa | reverse complement strand
ATGAGGATTCCACCCTCATGACCTACTCACCTACCAAAGGCTCTACTTTCTAATATCATCACATTGAGAATTAGGATTTAAACATATGAATTATGGGTAAAAAGGCGGTGGGGGAGGAGGGAGACATAAACATTTAGTTTATGGAAGCTTCCAAGGCACTCCATCTCTTGTATTGTTTTGTTTTCTCCCCCAAATTTTATCTCTTCTCTCCTAGTTTCTTTTTAGGTGTACTTTTCTTTCTGAGCCTCAACTCAGAATATATATATTCTATATACTGTCTTATTATTTCTTTTTCTCCTTCTACAGAAATCTCTTAGATAACAACAATCTGTCCCAAAATTTCATTTTTTAATGTTAATCAGTAAAATGTTTTGTCAATATTACTTATAGTGAATAAATTTATAATTCAATGTGGCTAAAACTCAATTAATACTATTGATACCAAAGGTTATATCCTTGAGTTCTAACTCTGACTGCCTCTTCACCTGTTCGATTACTCAAGTCAAAGACACAAGTCATTATTGACATCTACCTCATGCCTCACAGCCATATCCAATGCATCATAATTATAGAATGAGATTCATACATTATTTTTAACTATTGATGACTTGATTGGCTGCTCCCTATTGGCTCTATTCTCTTCATGTTCTGACTGAACAAATTCGATAGTTGTTATTTTCTTAGAGATGAGGTTTCAAGCTTGTCTACATCTTTTTCATCAACTTCTTCAAACCTATATTTATTTTTAAGAACATTTTTCCCCTGTACTTAAAATCTTTTTAGTCTTGGGAAAGGGGACAGTATATAGGGATAGTTTCATGTATACAACATTCATTATTTATGGAGAAAATCTTTACTGAGTTTTCCCAATTAACTCTAGAGATTTATTTACAAGCCAAGAGTCTTGGAGAGACCTCCAAGTGAAGCTTCTTGTTGGAATGCACGTAATGGAATATAGTATATAAGCAATAAGCAGACATGCCTTGAAAGCTGTAATAACCCTATGGCCCATGGACTTTAATAGCATATTCAGAGTAGTGAAAATTTTTGAAATTTGTAACTATGCTGAACAAAATAGGTCATATGTGTAAGATAACTGTCATTACCACACAAAGCTTCCTTTATGATATGTTTGCTGTGTAATGCATTGTTCTGGGGAAAATATTTCACTTAGACCAGAATATCCTTTTTCCTCATCCCAACTTTGTAATTTAACCTCCAGATAATTAGCTATTTTCTTTTGATCATTTCCTTGACTACCTGAAGGTTTTTGTACCATTGCATTTATAAGATTTTTAATTTAGTATCTTACAATTTACCCTGAATATTAAAGTTAGCTTTATCCTTTAATTCTTTGAGACCGGGCATTTCTTCTGCTATGAGGTAAATATGCAGAATGGACAGTGCTTTTCAAACAAACTTACTTCATATACCTAGAAAATATTTATTGCTACAGTCTCATTCATCAACAAGGTTTTACAAATCAGACATTTGTACACAACCTCTTCAATGTGAACTATGTTCCCACTTTGGCATTTTTATTATGGAGCATGACACAACTCTTGAATCTATCCAACTGTATAAGGCTTGTTTTTAATATCAACTTCTTTGCTGACTCATGACTCTTTTCCACAAACTCCATCATCAGCTGCTCAAGCAAGGTCATTACCTTCAGCTGGATCAACAAGTGAAGAAAGGGATGTCACTATCACTAGACTCTTCGTCCATTTTACTAGTTATTGCACAAGTTTTTCTATCACAAAATTAGGTGTTCCTTTTGTACAATGCATTTTACTATCAAATACTATCTACACAACTTCTTGTTCACTCTTTATGTTAGCATGCACTGTGGTAACTGGCATATGCAGCATGCATATTACTGTTTTGCAATGTGCTCCTTTATCAAAGACTATTATATTCTCATTTGCATTTATTCAACACATCTCAGTTTTTGAGTTCAAATACAGTTCAAGAGAGATTAAAAACAAAGGCTAAATAAAAAAAGCATTGAGCAAACACATTGAGAACAAATACAAAATGTCAGACAACTCACTGAGTGTGACCCTGAGTTGCCTCAGAGCTAACAATATCTCAGATGCTCTTGTTGAAACTCTGCATGTTTTTCAGAGAATAATAGATATGAAGTTCTGCAATTTTATTTTCAATGTTGTTCAAAGATATTTCTGTGTACGTATTGCTGTTTTTATTTGGCTCAGGGAGTCTAAATTTTTTTTTCATTTATAAATATTAAGCTAAAATCATTGAATTAAAAGAATATATAATGAAATGCATTTATTCCATAAAAATGATACTAAGAAACAAGGAGAACTCTAACATTTTGAAGAAGATGGCAGGGTTGACAGGGTATGTCTATTGTTAAGATTTGTACCTTCTTGCTTGGACATGTCCAAAGGACAAAAACCCCAAATCATTTAAAATTGAATTTATTAATCTTATTGTTACAAGTGATAGTAAATTATTATATGTATAGGGGCACCTAGATGGCTCAGTCAGTTAAGCACCCAAGTTCAGCTCAGGTTATGATCTCACGGCTTGTGAGTTCAAGCCCCAAGTCGGGCTCTTTGCTGACAGCTCAGAGCCTGGAACCTATTTCAGATTCTGTGTCTCCCTCTCTCCCTCTCTGCCCCTCCCCTACTTGTGCTCTGTCTCTCTTTCAAAAATAAACATTAAAAAAATAAATTATTATATGTATAAACATGATAAAGAAAATAAGTATACTCAAGTCATTAGGAATCAAGATTTTCAGTATTAAACAGTTCAAAATATAAAATCTACGAAGTTAATTAAAATCCAATAGTCTCTAATTTGAATTGTAATAGTATTATGAACATATGATTTATTTTTGCTTTTTAAAAGCTATGTAATTCTTAACTGTCCCCTGAGAAATCTTAAAAACTATAGCAACCCAAAATAAGTGGGAATCTCTAGGGTCCCAAGTACTTGTAAGTACCACTTTCCACTAGAAAAAAAAAAAAGCTAATTCTAGGTTTGGAACATAAATTTGAAAGATGAGACATGAACAAGGATTCTATCAGTAGAATTTAGGAATTAGCCTAAAGTGGCTCAAATGGGGTAAAAGATGAGATATTTTGGACATTAAAACAATTAAGATGTAGTGGTTTGAAGTACATTAAGTACTTCAAAAATTGAAGTATCCATAATGAAAATCAGCTAAAACAAAATAATGCCTCATGGGCCATCATTGAGTTTACTAAAACACCAAATAATTATTCTGAAATTGTTAAATAAAGGTTAAAAAAATTCAATGAAAAATGAGGTTACTTTTCATTAGAATTTAAGTAGGAGGGGCGCCTGGGTGGCTCAATTGGTTAAGCATCCAACTTTAGCTCAGGTCATGATCTCATGCTTTGTGGGTTGGAGCCCCACATTGGGCTCTGTGCCGACAGCTCAAAGCCTGGAGCCTGCTTCGGATTCTGTGTCTCCCTCTCTCTCTGCCCCTCCCCAGCTTGCACTCTGTCTCTTTCCCTCTCTCTCTCTCTCTCTCAAAAATAAATAAGCATTAAAAAAAGTTTTTTAAAAATAAAAACTAAAGTAGAATCAGGAAAATGAGAAAGAAATATTTATTCTCTTCTCAGTTTTCCAATGCCCACATACATATCATATCTTATGTATCACCTTTATGCTTTTTTTAAGGACAATATAAAGATTTCACATTTTCTTTTTTTTTTTTAAATTTTTTTTCAACGTTTTTTATTTATTTTTGGGACAGAGAGAGACAGAGCATGAACGGGGGAGGGGCAGAGAGAGAGGGAGACACAGAATCGGAAACAGGCTCCAGGCTCCGAGCCATCAGCCCAGAGCCTGACGCGGGGCTCGAACTCACGGACCGCGAGATCGTGACCTGGCTGAAGTCGGACGCTTAACCGACTGCGCCACCCAGGCGCCCCTACATTTTCAAATTTATTAGCCATTCTCCACTCTTATCTCTATCTCTATAATTGTGGTAAGTAACATTTAAATTTAGGTGTAGTCTATCAAGCAGTATAACTCACTATTTTCTAAGTCCCTGTTTTCAAAGTAAAAGAATATTTTATGGAATAGGACCAATGTTATATAATTACATCATAAAGACATATCTTTAATATTTTTATTGAGAGATCCCAAAGTGAAATGCAGGAGGCCTCTTGGATCCCATGATTTTTGATTTTCTGAAATCCAAGATACTTTATGCAATTTTAACCAGAGTTTAGTCTTCATTTTATAAATGTGGGTTGCATCAAACTCTGTCTACCTACATGAAGGAAATGGTGTGCTTTCTCTGGTGTATAAGGTTTAGAATCTACATTTAATTATTTAAAATAATTTAAAATTAATCCCTTTCTCTTGGCCTCATAGAATGAATGTTTCAGATCAAATGGTATTTATGGCAAAAGCTTTAGAATGGGACACTGGAAAAAGAAAAATAAGTAAAGTGGTATAGATCTTAGGTATTTGTAATTAACATAGAATCTAATAGGCTAGTCTGAATCAAGTGCCTAAATATAGCACAAGTGGAATAAGATATATATTCTCTTCTCGTATTAATAAGAGAAGAATGTATACAATATTGATTCAAAAAATAATGTTCAAATATTGTATTTGTCACTTGGACTACAGTAGTTCACGAGATATATATGTATGATCCTTGCCCTTGGAAGACCATCACACATATTTCAATGTGGAAAGTCCAAGGGCAACCACCACCATTTTACTCTGTTTCCATGAGTTAAAATTTTCGTTTTCATTTTAGATTCCACTCATGAGTGAGATATACAATGGTGGCTACTATGGCAAGGGGATAGGGAAAATGTATAAATGCTGGTCAAAGGGTACAAACTTCCAGTTATAAGATGAATAAATTCTGGGAATCCAATGTACAGCTTGGTGACTATAGTGAATAATGCCGCATAGTATACTTGAAATTTGCTAAGTAAATGGACCTTAAGCATTCTTATCACACACACAAAAAGGTAACTATGTGAGATGATGGATGTGTTAATTAATTCAGCGGTAAAAATCATTTCACAGTGTATACGTTTATCAAATCATCATGCTGTACACTTTAAATATATATAATTTTATATTTCAACTATACCTCAGTAAAGCTGAGGAAAAATCATAAATTGAAAAAAGAGAAAAAGACAGAGAGGGACAGAGAGAAAGCCCAGGGGCATTATTGTGAAACATTATGCAGCAGTAGGACAAAAGTTATTATATCAACAATGTGAAATCACTGAGGATAATATCCCAAGAGGGATAGGTATCTGAAGGAAAAAGAAGGTCTCATAATTTGGTGAATAAAAACAGAACAGGAAAGGGTTCTCTTGCGTCTTAACGTGAATTTGTTTTACTAATCCAGGTATCCTCAAGGCTTGGAGAAACTTGGCTTTATCACTAAGCAGATCCTTAAAAAGTTCTCTTGACAGCACATAGGATGAAACACAAACCGTATCTCACTACACACTTCCATATTCATTATACCTTCTAATGATGCTGTGGATATATCCTTAGCTCAGGCCACGGTCAGGAATAAAATAACCTCAGGAGCTAGTGTCCTTTATTCATAATAAAGTACTAAATGTTTACTTCAGCTGATTTGCTCAAAAATATGTGCTATCAGATACAAGAAAGATAAGAGGAGAATGTAGAGGTAGAACTGAAAAGCCAGCGTAGTAGAAGGTGAGTCAATACTTCATCATTAAAGTTGAAGGACTGCACAGTATTTCTGATATGCTTACTTGATGTATTTACTTCAACTCACCATACACTTGATCTTTACAAGCCGACTGACCATTTGTGCCTTCACTTTGAGAACTGAACTGAGCCATTACCACACAGGTGTGACATCTGATGGACTCTAATGAATGTAATTACTCCAGTTTATTGGGTCAGTAATCTGTGAACAAAAAATTATCTACAAAGATTTTGACAATATAGATCCAGTGAATAATTTTCTTTTAAAAATATTTTTTTCTTTGGAAGATAAAGAATTGAAAACAGTTAAATTTTAAAAGTCTGGCTAACACTATAATTACTGGGTAAGCAGTATGAAATAAACAATTACTTTGCTGAATGCCAGTAGGTAATAATTGTCTGATGATACCCAAATTAATTTCAGATCTTGGAGCATACAAAACTGTTAATTTCCTAGATTTTAAGAAGGGAAAATAATATAACATGTCTGCCTACAAGTACATAAAAGAATGTTGTTCAAGGATTGAGGAAATACGTATGAAATCAGTGCTTTTGTTAATTATAGAGTTTTACTTGGGCTTTGCCTTTTTACCAAAACAGAATACTTTATAACAATGTATTTTTCAAGGACTTCAAGAATATGTTTGGCAGTTTTCTTTTTCTCCAAAAGGTCATCAGTGTTGTTGATTTGATAGAAAGACAAAAGTCAATTAACTGCTGATCAATAAAAGGTCATTTTTCTGATCTAGATGAGATGTTTAATCAGAAGGTCTGAAATGTATTTTAACCTAATCATAAATATTTCTGGCACTGAAGGTAATGTGATTAAGGTGTATTTAAAACATCAAATTATATACAATTTTTAAAATTATTGTTCCAATTTCAATTGAGAGGTATTTACATTTTAAAGAACAATTAATGAAATGGGTGGGCTTATGAGTAAAAACTAACAACGCAAATATTTTTACTTTAAGCCTAATGTTACTGTAAATATTGATACCATATTGGCTAAACAAACAAATTCTAATTGAATAACAATAGAAATCATCCTTCAAGGATATAAACAGCCTAAATGTTTTTTTCTGTGAATTATTCTAAACTCTTACTCCTGATTCAAAGTATTGATGCATAATTGACATGTCTGTTAAGAAATTTAGCCTATAGATTGGTTTTATATTATATTAGACGCATCCTATCATAGGCTGATTGTAGAATGCACTATTTGTGGTCTTTTGCAGTCTATAATATTGTTCAATCATTATCTTTTTTAGTTTTCCAGACAATGCTGCCTTAGATAAATTTTCTTGCTCTATTTAAAGATTTGAGTACTGACTACAGATGTGTAAGAGGTCATCCTGCCTTCATGTATGTGCTGTCTTGAGGTAGATAGAAGGTAGAGTATGATGGCCCAGGAGTGCCGTGGTGAGTCAGAAGAGAGGATGGAAAGTGGTTAGTGGTGAGGGTTTGCATATAGACATACTTCTGGACACTTACAAATAGAAGGACGTGGGATTATACTCTGGAGCAGTGAGACAAAAGTGAAGGAGTGGGAAATCAGGGCATATTCTGTGGTGGGAGCATTAGAACCCAGTAGGGCAGTAGTGTGCATACCAAGGCTGCCCCACCTGGAGAACTGTACAGAAGGTGAACTTAGGTTGATGACTTACTATGGGCTCAGGGGTGAGGAGCAGATGTGCTTGGACAAGGCCTGGGCTCTCAGGGCAGCTCTCAATTTACAGGGAGCCCAGCATATACTGGTCATAAATATAAATACTACTCTTGAGACCTGGCGTGTTTTGGGTGACATAGCTCCTTCTTTTTTCTACTAAGATACTGTGAATCTGAGTTCTTTTATGCAAAAACAAATTAAGCTCATGCTTATTTAACTTCAGGGGGGCTATAAAAATCTGAATTGACTTTCATGGACCATTTTGGATATTTGGAAATGAAAAAAAATTCGTAAAACTATTATATGTCACACAATTATAAAAAGGGCAAGAGGAAAAGATGTTAGCTGGGCTTTTGGGAATTTTTCCTCAAACAAAAAAAACTGTCCCATAAGCGGACCAATTACACACAGTTAACAATCTTGAATATTAGAAACCCACCAGTGAGACGGGTCATTTCAAAACACATTAGACTTCCAATGCCAATTAACATGGCATAAGCTAATCACAGCCTATCTTTTCCATTGATTACAATTAAAATCCCTAAACAATAGAAGACTGAGCATTTTGAAAGGTAAATAGAGAATAAATAAGCAGATTCTAGATATGGACCTAGGAGTTCAACATCTTCTGGAACAGATTTGAAACTAAAGTTAAATAAGGAAACTACTGGGTCATAGTGGAATACATTAGAAACTCAGTATATGTAAAGTCCCTCTTTTCTACTTTTCTTTTAAAAATGTTAATAATATTAACCGGAAGGTTATAAATTCCAACTTCTAGTCTCGTAAGAAAAAAAAAAAAAAAAAGGAAGTGACATAGTTTGCTAGAGATCCATCTGGTCAGGTGCCTGAGAAAGACTGAGTCACTTGAAGCGTCCACAATTGTTCACCTGATTTTTGTTATTGTTGCTGATGGTGGCTGTAGGGTATGTATTTGTTTGCATGTTTTGTTTTGTTTCTCGCTCTACAAAGATCCTAAGATATTCTTGCCAGAGTTCTAAAGAAGTTTTGATGGATAAAAAGGCCTATGGAAACCAGAAAAGACTTGGAAGGAGAAAGAAGCTTTATT
Source organism: Neofelis nebulosa (assembly GCF_028018385.1). Classification (NCBI taxonomy): domain Eukaryota; kingdom Metazoa; phylum Chordata; class Mammalia; order Carnivora; family Felidae; genus Neofelis; species Neofelis nebulosa. The sequence goes on along the minus strand of NC_080782.1, from coordinate 203,892,403 downwards.
TAAAATTTATTTTAAAAAGTTCCTGTCAAATTGGGCCAAGAGTGATAATTTCGTAAGATATATATATATATACATGTATATACGTATCTATCCATCCAACTCCACAGGGATTAGTAGTTACTAATTACAGATGAGAACAATTTGTGTGATAACATAGATAATGATTAATTGGAATAATTGATCAGCACCATAGGAAAGTTATCTGAGTTGGATCAAAGCAAGGACAACAAATATTGCACTTTACTGTCTTACACTTAACTACACTTTTTAAAGTGTTGCTAAACATGAGGCAAGCTGAGCTACTAAAACTATTCTACCCTAGAAACAATAGAGATCGAATCTACTACCACTTATATTTAAATAAGTTTAATAAGTTAAACAGGTTAAATATTAATTTATTTATAAGTGCTTGAGTTTTATTGTATATAGTATGCCCATTTGATTCCCATATACATTTTTCAAAAAGCAAGGCTATCAATGTAATTCTGTTCTTGGAAAAGAAAGGCTTAAAGTATTTCAATTAGCAATCTCCTAGATAACTACCATTATAGTAAAATAAATACTAATTAACATGCTAATTTTGGCAATTAATTGATATCCAATCAACTCACTATAGTTATTTTGTTAAACACCAGTTAAATGTTCAAATTCTCTGCAAGTTTAATGTATGAATTTGGGCAATAAAGCACATTTAATGTTTTCCTTGTTGAGATAATTATATGGCAACTAAATTAACTTACTCTTACTCATTTAAGTTTATTACAATATCATGTATTTAGTGTACAATAAATGTGTAATCTAATTTAAATACTGAGAAAGTGCTAAGGTTTATGTAGTTCTAGACTATTTAAGGACAGTTCTATAAACCTTTCCTAGGAAGAATGATATAAACTGTTTTTGTGGCTCTTATTCATTCTTTGCTTATTTAAGTTGTACTTATGAATGTGTGTACATCTATACAGATACAGATATTTACAATAAATAAATTTGATACCCTGGCCTTAGAAATTTCTTAGAACTGTCTTATTCATAAAGGTAAAAATGTTTATCCTTCTAATATATGTCAGTAATTTTAGAAAACCATCATCTAATAAATAGGTATCTTCAAATTATTCATGACAGTCTTTTATTTACAGAAAATATTCAGAAGTAAATTTGAATAAGCAACATATCTTTCTGGGATTGTTAACCATTGCAAACTTAACGAAGTTAAAAATTACTTCGGAATCAAATGCAAATGCTAAATGCAAATACTAAAAGTATTTTTTCTTTTAATTTCTAAACTTTCACAAACTAAATTTAAAATAACTAATAAATCCCTTTGCTGTTATGTTTTTCCCTGATTAGTCATGTAGACATCTGCCTGTTATTCACACTATAAATACTCCAGGAAAAATCAGGATTTATTATACAAAGTATGTATATTGGCCATCTATTTTTTTCTGAACACAGTGAAACTGCACAGTAAAATTCACTTTGACGATACAAGCTATTCACTTCTATGCTGCCCAGCCTCTACTCCAATTTGACTTACCTAAAGTCCTTCTCTTCCAGAGTGTATTGGGTGAGTAGGGAGCAAATGCCTCAGGGAGATTGAATATATCTGCCTTACAAACATTTGGACTTTTTCATTTTTATTTTTGATCAGTTGTGTAAAGTCTGTTTCATAAACTGTGTGTGTGTGTGTGTGTGTGAATAAAACTGTCTTTTATTTATTTCATAATAATACAGACCTGTACTGATGCCCTTTCTGCTATAACATATGTCCTGCTGGTATTCCACTTGATGTTGTTTTGAGCTTTGTAATAAAAATAAACAATTGACTCTTCTTATTCAAATTTTTCTTAACAATCTCAGAGTTTTCTCTCTGGGCAGAGGCCATCATTCCTACAGTGTTGACGTATTCAACCAGAAACATTTGTTGAATGTCTCCACGTGTATGCACTAAGTCTGGCAGATGGGGAACACAAGGATGTAGGTACCATTCAACCCTCTGGTCAACTCCTGGGAATAAGTAGGGGCCCACAAACATAAATTAGTGGTGAGTTACGGTCCCTGTGTGTTACCAGGAAGTATCTAAAATGTTGTCAGAAAAGAGCATAGGAAGCCCTCATTCCTGATATTCAAAGTTTAAACAAAGTCAAAACAAGGGATTATTTTTCCAAGTTTCATGGTGAACTCAGGAATAATTCTGATTTTGACAGGCAGACAATGACAAATTCAATGAAAGAGAATCATACTGCAACATAGTGATTCTGATTCTTAAAATTACAACATAGAGACTGGTTTTGCATAAATTGCAATGAATTTTATTTTACAATGCTATTGTAATCATGGAGGATAACTTGGCAATACATACCAAAAACCAACTGTTAAGAAATGTTCCTAAAATAAGGTAAAGTATTATAAACATTTGCCATTTGCAAAAATTTAACTGCAAGGAGGAAATATATGTATTTGGAGTGGAATATAAAAAATAAAATTATGGTAGGTCTATAAGCAGATTTTATAAAAGTAGGGTTTTTTTTTTAACTGCAAGGTGTATTAAGATTCTCTAGAAAAACAGAACCAGTAGGAGAGAGAGAGAGAGGGAGGGAAAGAAAGAGAGAGAAAAAGAGATTTATTGTGAGGAATTGGCTTACATGATTATGGAGGCTGAGAAATCCCACAATCTGCCATCTGGAGACCTAGGAAGCCAGTGTTGTAATTTCAGTCCAAGTCCAGAAGCCTGAGAATGAGGGGAGCCAATGGTATAAATCCCAGTCCAAGGGCAGGTGAGGACCTGTGTCTCAGCTCTAGCAGACAGGCAGGAAGTCAAAGGAATGAATTTCTCCTTCCTTTGCCTATTTGTCCTATTTAGGTCCTAAACAGATTGGAAGATCTCCACTCGTGTTGGGAAGGGCAATTTACTGAGTTCACCTATTCAAATGCTAATCTCATCTGGATACACCCTGACAGACACAGCCACAAATAATATTTAATCTGGGCACCCTTCAGCTCAGTCAAGTTAACACATAAAACAACCTTCACACAAGACTATTAGCGACTAATAAAATGCAAATTATAAATAGTACGTATTAGATGATCACAGCTTTACATTACGTGTGTAAATGTGTTTATGTGACACCATACCTGTATTTATTTATGTCTTGACCACATATACCAATTCTTAATAGTTTTTGTCTATGCATATTGAGATTATAAACAATTAAAAATTGTTTTTCTTTCTATAATTTTTCTTCAATAAACATACATTATTTTTGTAATTATAAGTGTTCAATGTTGTTTACTGTGTTTATCTTTCTCTACTCAGAAGGAAAAATTAAGCACAAATGTACATTTTTAAATTACCTTCACAACTGAAAGAGAAAGATGTCTCTAGTTCAATCAAGAGTAAAAGAAACCCTGCACATGGAAGAGAGTGGAGTGCTTTGTACACTGTGGATATTCAATACAAGTGTATTTGTTTGAAATAAGCTTTTTTATCACTCACCAAATTTCTTAGCCTCTTCTGGTATATTTATTTACAGACAAATTATTTACAGAGAAATGGCTTCATACTTAGCAACACATTTGACAGTCCTCAATTCACATGTCCAAACACATTTCATACAACGATTTGTAAGTTATTATAGGATTACTAAAAACAACAATGAATAAATAAATAATCAATAGATTGTCATATATATATGTGTGTGTGTATATACACACACACATATATATAATGAATTGCTAATTTCATCCATTGTTAAATTCTGTTACACATCATTTTGAAGAAATCTAATTATGTATTAGGGTAAAGGAGCACATTTTCCTTTTCTTGATTAATCTCATTTTACATGGTTTATGTCAGGTGATGGCCACACTTTCCATGTAAGATTAAAATACTCCTGGGCTAAATAGTCATACCTCTAACCAGAGCCTCAAAAATTATACACACAGACACACACATATGTGCAGATACATACATATAGCTTCTAAAAGTATCCAGATATACTCAATCGTTTCCTTCAGTCGGGCCTAAAATCCATCCCTTTTTCCATAGTTATTTGCACTTCTTTACTTCATAATTTTTCTAATTTTGCCTTATGAGGACTAAGAAATGTGGCTGAAGACTGCCTGCAAAGTGACACAGGCAAGTGTCAAGTCTAAGACAATAGAGGACTCCAGATTCTATTCTGTACAATGACAGAGGTCAGATTTTAAGTAACTTAAAAAAATTTTCTTGATCTATGCTAAAATAAATATGGATCCTTTCTGAATAACTTCAACCTTTCATTTCATAATTTAAGCTATGGTTGGAGGTCTACAGAACTGTGCATTTATGTCATTCAGTTCTTACTATAAGATATACTGATACTTGAAATAAGTTATATCATATACAGTACACTAAAAAATGTAGAAGTGAAAATAACTTTTCCAATTACCTTGTGAATGCAGCTTTGGTGCAAAAGAGATCATTCATTGTATGCTTAATACTTGAAAGAGCAGAAAAACAAAAGTATGTCATTAACTAACCCTGGTTTCTACTGCCCAAACCCAAATCAATTAACATCATGTTATTTTTTTTATTCATTTTATTTTTGACAGAGAGAGAGAGAGAGAGAGAGAGACAGAGCATGAATGGGGGAGGGGCAAAGAGAGAGGGAGACACAGAATCCGAAGCGGGCCTCAGGCTCTGAGCTGTCAGCACAGAACCTGACGCGGGGCTCGAACTCATGGACCTGGAAATCGTGACCTGAGACGAAGTCGGATGCTCAACCGACTGAGCCAGCCAGGTGCCCCAATCATGTTATTTTTTAAGTGTTATTTTATTTTATTTGAGAGACACAGAGCTGGTGCGGGTGGGGAGGGGCAGTGAGAGTGGAGAGAGGGAGAGAGAGACTCCCAAGCATGCCCTGTACCATAAGCTCAGAGCCCGATGCAGGACTCAAACTCACGAAACCATGAGATCATGGAACCCGACTGGAAGCCAAGAGTTGGACACTCAACTGACTGAACCATCCAGGTGCCCCGACATTATGTTACTTTTAACTGGAGTCTTTAAGTATGCATTTAGATAAGAAAGTAATTACCACACTATAAGATAGAAATCCAATGAAATTGCTTTACACTGTAAAATCTGGGAAAACTTATAGTGGCCACATCCAAGACAACTTCCCCTCCAATACACTGACTGGTGCTATTTTAAAGCTGTAGAATATTTGAAGATTTTTAAAAAATCCTACCATTAAAAAAGGAAAGGAAATGAAATTGAATTCTATGAAAATTACTCATTTTATCCTAAAGTCATAAATAGGTTGGCATTGGAATTGGAACTGAAACTCAGACTTCCTGACTCAATACATATTAGATAAATCTTTTATGTAGCACATAAATTCCTGAGCATAAATTTTCAGAATTGTGTGTCATTTTTAACATAGACTTCAAGATTACATATGTTGATACATTTAAAAACTATATCACATTTTCCCAAAACTTACAGCTATTTTTGACAGTGAGAAAAAATCTGGGCAGTTATGAAACTATAATAAAGCATGACCTCTGCCATGAGGTAAAAAAATAAAGATGTTATATAAAACAATAAATTAAAGAAACCAACTGTTATTCAACACTGACCAGTTGTCTGACTAGTGATTTTTTTCAGGTTAATATTTTTAAATGATTCTGAAAGGACTTATAAAACTCCAAAGGAGGGGTTGCATTAAGAAAGGAATGGGAAAGGCAATTACTAAACTGTCATTCTAGCAAATCTATGTGAACTCTGTAGTCAAAACAATTTTTAACTCTTATGTCGATAGACAACTTAAAATTATAAAGGTAATATAGTATACTTTTACTTACCATTTTCTATTCTGTTTGCAATATTGGCACATTTCAATAGTAAACTTCCCCTCCTTCCAAAAAAAGAAATGAAACTAATAAAAAGATAAGAAAGCATAAAGAGATGTATCTTCTGGTACACGGGGAAACAATCTAATTTTACTTCTCTTGTATTTCTCAACATAAGGCAAGTAAAAAGGATAGCAAACATCATTATATTCTGAAAATCACACCTGGAATACGAATATAAATCGTGTCAATGTAATGCCACAAATACTTGCGTTCAATTTTGTCTTCTAAGTATTATCCTTCTCCCAATACTTTAAATGACATGAAGAAAATCAGGTTATATTAACTTGCTTTTAATGGTTTCTGCTTGGAACCAGGATACACAAATGAATACAGAGAAGGCAGGCAATGAGTTGAAAGATTACTAAAATTCCTGAAAGTAAACTTTGGGAGCATGATGCACACATTCACTTGTTGACATCCACTCCATGTCAGGTAGTTCAAAAGATAGTGAAAATATAGTGTAAATAAAATCTAGCCCCTGACCATAAGAAGATACACACTGGTAGGCAAGGCAGGCAAATGAACAAGATATTATGTATTGACGATGACTTGAATCATAGAGATGTGTATCAGATGCTGTGTAAGGATGGAATGAGGACACTAATCACAGAAGAGGACAAAAGTAACAGTTACAGTAAGCCATTCAAGAAAGGTGGTGATTTAGCTGAATTTTCAATAATAGTCACAGATGACAAGAGAGGCTACATCCTTCAAAAGAAGCAGCAAAAAAAGTAGCAGGAATATGCAAAGGCTAAAAGTGCTCTGGAACAATATTTTCAGTCACTTAGTGCTCAAAACTGAGGGTTCAATTTAAGTGTGTAAATAATGGGACAGAATCTGTCAGTGTAGAAAAGTGTATTGTCTATGCTTGTAAGCCTGAATTTTTATGTCTACTACATTTGCTTTCAAATGCCATTTCATCTAAATATTAGTTACTGACCTAAGGAAGTAACCCTTTGCCTCAGTATTCTGAACTGCAAAATGGAGAGAACACTGTATATCTTGCATGTTGTTGGAAACATCCATGATAATATTATTTAAAGCCCCAACTCTCCAACTAACCAAACTTGTTCATTGCAACCATGATATATGTATTCACAACATACATATATGGCATTCATACTATCCTTGATCTCTCGGCAACATGCCTCAAATTTGGCCCTCCTTCTTTCTGAGGAATAACTTAGAAAAGTTCTATGATTCCACTTTCTGTTCCTCATACTTTCTGGCACCTTACACTTAACCTGTCTTTGTTAATTATTACTTTTTGTTGGGTCTTTTTAATTTTGAAATTTGTCTCTCTCTGTGCTCCTCACTTATAATTCTACATTTTTAGTTTTCTGAATGTCTTTTATTCTCATGACCTCAAAAGCCTTATACATATCTTACAAATATATATTTAAGAGCTCAGCTGCCTTACTTTAGCTCTAGGCCTATATATCTAAATGTTCACTGACTATCCCCACTTGGTATCTTGCTGACATCTCAATCATGGTAAAAAGTATCCTGATATTGACTGCAAAAATATATTTATTTCCTTTGTCTTTAATCTTGGTAAAAAATGTTACTATTCAACCAGTTAATTTCTCAATTCTGAAACCAATATTGACAACTTCGTCTTCTTCCTTTCTATTCATTGTCAAATCATGCTCATCATGAACACGGTATATGAATTAGATTCTTCAGTTTGTTACCATCTCTGCATCCATAACCTTGTATTGTTTGGGTTACGTAAATGATCTTTGAACTAACCTCTTTCTCTACTTCTCCCCAGCTCTAGACACCATGCCAATCCATTCCTTACATATCCAGAATAATCTTTTAAAAATATACATCATCAAGTTTTTCAAATACTCAATATTCTTTAGTGACTTTTCTTCACCTGGAAATGTTTTCATCCTAAATGTTCGTAACCATGATTATAATACTTTCTAACTCTACCTGAAAATATGCCCCCTGCCCATTTTTCCTAGCTAATTCCTACAAATCCTATAGATTTCAGTTAGTTATTATTTATACAAAGAGGCATTTAATAACCTAATCAGATTTGACCCATCCCTCTTGCTCTTCACAATGTCTATTGCAGTCTTCAATGTTACATGCATTTGTATATTTTGTTTTATGTTTATCTCTGCCACTGAGCTTCAAGATGTCACAGATTTCACAGGGGGCAAAAACACTACAGGACCTAGCACATAGTGAGTGCTCAAAAATAGTCACTGAATAAACATAAAATGAATAAATTAGTTATTTCTTGTAGATATGAGACAACATGATCACAAGCATGAAATAGCTGGGGTGTATGAAAAGTTACTCTTATGTTTTTCCTTTTTTGTAGCAAGGCAAAAAAAATCGTAAAATAAATCCTATTCACAGAGAACACTTTTGGTTAGACTATGCCATATAACAGTACATTTTTTAATTTTTTAAAATGTTTATTCATTTTTGAAAGAGGTGGGGGGAGGGACAGAGAGAAGGGGGAGATAGAGGATCTGAAGCAGGCTTTGTGCTGACGGCAGAGAGCCCGATGCAGGGCTGGAACCCCAGGTACTGTGAGATAATGATGAAGTTGGATGCTTGACCAACTGATCCACCCAGGCACTGCAACAGTATATTTCTTAAATGAGTTCCTTTTTTGTTCATAAGAGGAAAAAGACTACATCATCAATTTGAGCATTGTGTTTCTTTATAGACAAGAGTAATAGTGTAAGAAGTAATTTTTCCATGGTTCCCTCACCTTCAGCCACTACTATGTAAAGCTAAAAACAATGTCATTCTATCTTTCAATTTTAGTAATCTAAGAAATCAATGTTGCTGGGCAGTTTACGTTTCATCAGCAAGAGCTTGAGATACTGCTCCATATAATATCAAATTGAAAGTGACAAGTTGCTGTTCTTAAGTCTTTTGGTCTTTGCAGGTTACCTAATGTCAATGCAGGTTTATGGCATCAGATCAAAAGGAATCTGTGTTGTCAAAATAATAATAATGAAAAAGATGTTGGTGGAATTGGTTTATTAAGGTAGTTAATCAGAGTTTCTCCAGACAAACAAAATACCTCTATAAAACCTGTTTGGCTTATTTTTAACAGATAAAAAATAATGTAATATATGATAGTTAAATAACTTGTTATGGTAAAGTTTTTGATTTTTTTTCTCAGAAGATAAGAATAAATAGATATAAATTCTAATGTGACCTATGCCACATAAAACAGTCTCAAATTTACATTATCTGTCTTGCTGAGTACACAGTTTCTTAAATCTATGTTGAAGAACCAAAGATCCCTGAGAGATGGGAAGTTTTCTTGAACTTGCAGAAAAGCATTGCAGGGCAGGAGACCCCTGTGTCTGTGCATATCTGCATTTACACCTGCATCTATATTTAGATCTATATGTTTTCTCCCCTTCGGACACTCCTCAGACCTCAAAAATGGAGGGACTTTTGGGTGATGACAGCCATGAGAAAGTCTTAGTATTATGCATGAAGGGGTTTCTAAAGGAAAGTATGAGTTTTCTACAAAATGTGAATGGTGGCAACAAAAGACAGTGAACAAAGATCGGGTCTTCCCTAATCATAAGTGGAGTGAGTCCAAAGAGGTGCAGAAAATCAAGTAGGAGGGAAACAGACAAAATTTGTGTGTATAATTCTGTGTATAATCATTGGACTAACTTGTCCTTTTTTCTCCTGAGAAATTCAAAGAAGACAACAAAAACAATGAGGGATTTATTGGGCTGAAATTAGATATTTTAAAACTTATTCTTTTACTTTATTTCAGTTTTTCTGAATTCTTTTTATATATATTTTCAATCTCTCATTAGAGAGTAACACACACAATATTTGTTAAAAATGTTAAAATGGCTTATCAAAATGAAATATACAATTTAAAAGGATCACAATATACTATTTTCAAATAGATCTTAAAATATGTACTCTTATGAAAGAAGATAATTTACATTTTAGCATTATCGGTTTACTTCTCTTATCCTTTTCATCATTCGTGTGGGGTGTGTGTGTGTGTATGTGTGTGTTGTATCCCTACCATGTACCAAAACCCAATTCTGAGGTTACAAAATGTACAGAAGTGAACACTACATAATCACAATCATCAACTCAGTGTATTGGCATTGCCACACCCCAAAAAGTGTTCTGGAAAATGTTACTGGTGAATATGTATTAGCTAAATTCAATTGATTTTTAATTGTAATATTTAAATCTTTTCTGTCGTTTGTGACTGTCTCTCCTCCTTCAAATTCTCCATTCTGTCTTGTTCCTCTTCTACATGTATGGCAGCTGATTCTCAAATTTCTGTTAAAAGTTGAAGAGAAATGGAGAAATTTTATGTCAGAAGTGTAAGAGTGTGTGTGCCTGACATGGCCGGAAAGCAGTTTTGAACAGCTGTATCACAAAGAGTGAGTGTTGGAGAATGGCCAAACACTAGGTCCAGATGCTAGCACAATGGCTAACACATATAGAAGTTCAATATATTATAGCCTCTTTTTTTTCTCATACACAAATCCTTTTATTATGGTTCTTTACTTCGATTTTTTGTGTGTCTTTTTATTGTCCAGAAAACAATGTTTCAAGACCTAAGTGTGTCGTGAAAAATCCTCCATTACCTCACTCATGAAGACTTTCCTGCTTTACTTCTCACTTTACCGACCTCTTTCTGTTCTCTCCAACAGTGGTGCCCCAGAAAGCCCTATCCAAGAGGAAGTTTTCAGACGATGGAAATGCTCCACATCTGCATGATCCAATATGGTAGCTACTAGTATTTGTATTTATTGGTCCAGTAAGCACTTGTACCTAGTGCAACTGAGGAACCGAATCGTTAATTTAAATTTAGCTATATGTGACTAGTAGCTATTATATTGAACCACACAGATATAGAATTTTATTTAGTAGTAGGTTAAGAATTGCAAATGCATTGGATAGTTGTGCTAAAAGAATTAGGCTTTTGTATAGTATTTCTCCTTAGATTTTATGTTTAATTAGTTCATGTCTCAGAAGACAGAGATGATTATAATTATAGGTAAATTAAAACCTACCTCCATGCTATTATTAAAGCTCCCCCAATTTATATTCCAGCTGTAACATACTGTCTGCAGTTTTCTGAATTCACTATGGCTGTTTCCCACCTCAAAGACTTGGCTATTGCATATCCTCTAGAATGTCATTCCACCCTTGGCTGCCTGGGAAACACATACTTATCTATCAAAACACAGCTCATTGTCACTTTTTAAACATAGGTTTTCCAGAAACACAGGAAACATTATCTAAACTATGTGAGATTCTCTCTAGAATCCCCTATACTGCCCTTTATCCCACTGTAACAAGCCTATATTTCTTTCTTATTTCCATTCCATAGTTTCCTATAATTCTGTCAAGCGGATTTTCTTGATGACTTAATGTTTTTAGGAAATATACATGACACTCAGATGTTACAAATGCTGCTCTCCCAATGACCACGTTGAATGCGTGCAATAGCTACCTCAATGAATGAAATAGCAAAAAATTAAGCATTATGCAACTTCCAGTAAAGTTTGGTTAAAGTAGTTTTTTTATTACATTATTTGCATTCAGTTTGTTTTACCTTTTTACGTGACAGTTCAGTCCTTTTTAAAACTTACTCAGAAAACTTGAAATGGCGGTAATGGTTTACATTTGAAAAAGTGTTCTATTACATACGTTTTATCATAAAAGATATGAAGTTTATTTCATTCCATCCAATGTGTTTTTGGTTGTTTTATTTTGTAAGCATCTGTTGTCCTCTTTTCTTGTTTGAGAAGGGCTTGCATGAAAGGAGCACACTATATTGCTTGAATTTATCTCTCTCCTTTTGCTAGCAAAACCTTTACTCCTTTATCTTCATCTTTTAAATCTGACAGTTTGAATTTAATTTTTATCAGTTTTGTCATTCCCATTCTTTTAGCTACATGGGAGCTTGAATATCTCTCTACGGTGTATTGATTTTTGCCCTTATTTAAATATTGTAAAAATTACTATCGATTGTCTCAAGATGATTCTGATGCGCTCCCGCCCCCCCAGCCCCAGCCTCCTTCATTACCAGTATCTTCATGCTAATGGTGTGAGGGTGACTTTGACTGGGAAAGAGCTAAATTAAACCGGGGTCCTGCTTACTGCTATGTCCTTGGAATACTTTTCTTTGGCAGCAGCACTTCCTCCCCCACCCCCCCCACCCCCCGCCCTGCTCTTCCTGCAGTTTTGTACAACAACTTGTCCAGATATGCAAGTATAGTACTGAGTCCAGCTTTGGTATCCATGGCAGCAATTTCTGCCCTAGTTTTATCTGACTTTTCATTTAATTCTTCTGAAAGGGCATTCATCCCTTTGTGGAGGAAGCTAATGAGGCGCTGGTACCAGAGCCCTGGTTCCTATGTGCCAAAAACAGCATCTTGCAAAGCTGCAAGACACATGACCTTGGGGAGTAAGTCTCGTTGAGTAAATTTTGCATTTCAAATATCTTCAAACATTGTCCTACAACATTAAACTTTTTTAAGTATCAGAAATAGAAGTGGATGAATAGATTTTCACTGAAAATTTTTTTCACTATTAGGGAAGAAAGAGCTCTTTTTCTCTTTCTCTACCCACATTTGTTGAGTTTTATCCAGGTTTGGAGAAATACAGCATATTCCACTTCCACTGGTTGTAGTGCCCAAGTGATAACTTGATAGCATGGTCAAGAAAACTTCTTGTGCTACTTTATAAATTATAATGGGATTTCATAGCCCATACTACATTTAATCTCTATTGATACTTAAAAAATCAACTCTCAAAAAGCCAATATTTCAGAAAAGTATAGTACAAAATAGTAATCCACATAGTAAAGTTATTAAACTTTACCCAATAATGCATAAACCGAAGGGATTTAAAAAAGAATCAGCAGTTAGGGTGTCTGGGTGGCTCAGTCAGTTGAGCAACCGACTTCGGCTCAGGTCATGATCTCACAGTTTGTGAGTTCCAGCCCCGCATCGGGCTCTGTACTGACAGCTCACAGTCTGGAGACTGTTTCAGATTCTGTGTCTCCCTCTCTCTCTGTCTCTCCCCTGCTCATGCTCTGTCTCTCTCTGTCTCAGAAATAAACATTAAAAAAAATGAAAGAAAAAAAAAAAAGAATCAGCAGTGAGTAATGTCTTTGCCATTGTCCATCTCCTTTGCTAAACTAGTCAGCTCAGCTTTACATGTTTGAGGTAAAAGAAGTGGTAATAATTTAGCTTCAATTATACTTTTTAAATTTATATTTTACGCAAATTAGTAAGGCTAAGCTAAATAAAGTGTCTTTTTGTCTCTGGATCAGAAATTCTAGCACTGTATTTTTAAGTCATGTTATTCTTATAAAGGAATACAGAAATGTGTCAATCATCAAAATTGCTTACAGAAAAGATTACAAATAATTTTATGCACTCGAGATAAGCATAAATGTCAATTTTTCGTTAAAAAAGTAAAAAATAACAGTGAGCGTGTACCTAAGACACAAGTTTTATTACCTTTGTTTTGTTTATGGTATTTTTCATTAGCATTTCTTACTATATTTCTGAAAATCCCATTATATTTAACATATACTGGTCTTACCATTCTAACGTTTAATTTTAAATAATATACAATGTCACAACCTTATACATATAAAAGCTATTCAATAAATATTTTCTTATTATCATTCACTATCTTGTATATTTAGAATTTTGAGAAATCCAGTATCATTGCCACAGCAATATAATTATATAGGGCCTTAATTTTCCTAAAACTTCTTCCTGAAAATTAAAAACATGTGTATAGAATATACTTATCTATTTTAAGAGCAATTTAACTCAGAATGCATAATACTATGCATAATAATGTTTGTTCTTTATTTAAGCAATAAAAACAACATGAAAGCTAAGTACTGTTTTGTTGAATAGTAACCAAGGGTAATCTGAGATAAGAAAATGTCACTAAATTAATCTCTTAGAAAAAAAAAAACTTAGATTTTAATGATAATAAAACATTTTTTTTATTTGAATGATATTTAAAGAATCATAATCTCACTTTTGTAGCAGAGACTACGGAGGAGGCAGGGCTTGCTTGCTTAATAATGAGATTTGTCTCCAATTTAATACGTGGGTAATATCTTAGGTAGAATAAATTTAAGGGATATTTTTAAATTAATTATTCATTGATGCAGTTATGCTAACTAGCAACTATAAAAGGAGAAAAAAAATAGTAATGAGAAGAGAGTACATTTTGACTGGCAAAGCATAAAGGATTAGGTTTCAAGAAAAGGCAACTGTCACAGTCAGAGAGAGTACCTTAGAATACTCTGGACAAGATAGGTAAAAATTACAGTTTTCAAGGTAAGTCTTAAAAACTGTAATTGTTATATAAGATAATTTCTTGGAGAATGGCTATGACGTGACAGAAATTGTCCTGCATGTTATGTGTCTCTGTTCATAATGTCAGACGGTAAGCCAGTGTAACTTTGTAAACATACTTAAGTTTTTACCCATTAAATTAATTTCCAACTGAAAATGCTTGCCTTTACCTTTCATTTTTCAATCATAGACAACTCACTAAATTTCACTTGTCGCAGGTTTATCAAAGCCTTTCCATAGAAGCATCACTCAACACCACTAATCCAGTTAACTGGAGACTGTTAACACATCCCTGATGTGAAATGGAGCCTCCTTTTTACTTGCCCCACCATTCTGTTTTGTGTTGGCTCTGTTCCATCTTTACGTGTTTCATCTTCTACATGCCAATCTGTTCCATTCGTGTACAAATTAGACTTTTTAAATCTTCTTCTTTTTTTAATGTTTATTTATTTTTGAGACAAAGAGAGACAGAACATAAACGGGGGAGGGTCAGAGAGAGGGAGACAAAGAATGTGAAGCAGGCTCCAGGCTCTGAGCTGTCAGCACAGAGCCCAATACGGGGCTCGAACTCATGGACTGTGAGATCATGACCTGAGGCAAAGTCAGATGCTTCACTGACTGAGCCACCTAGGCACTCCTAGGCTTTTTAAATCTTCTTAAACAACACAATTAAATGGTATTGGGTATTCTGATCACAGCTATCCTTTTTTAAAATAGCTGTAATTTTAAAATCAACAGACATTTAAAGCAGCATAGTCTATTCCCTCTGATTTTCTTCAGATGTTGAATACAGAACATGAAAAACATGGTTAGAAAAATAATACAATTTTTTAATATAATCACTGCTTAATACGTGCACACCTACCAAGTTTTTCCAGACTAGAGTCCCAATTTATATGCAATGCAGTTATATCCCTCTTCATTTTGTTAAAATAATTGATACCTCGCATTAACTTCCTAATCACTCCCTAATATTCTCTATGCCTAATTAGCCCTGAATATTCTCAATGCATGCTTATACAATTTCTAACATCTAGCTAATTTTAAATACTTCCATTAGACATCATTAGATAGCAACTTACTTTTCTCCCTAAAGTTATGTCTGCATTTTCACTGTTTATATCATCATATATGTGAAAATAATCTAGGCTGATATTTCTATGACTTGATAATGAATTGTCCTTGTTTTCCTAGCCCTGCCTTCCTTGTTCTTTTTCTCAGATCTCTTTGATAAAATGAAATCATGTGCATTTATAGACAAATCAAAAAATCCAAATAATACATAATAAGTGGAATTCTTAAAAGGATATTTCAAGATTAAAATTCCTACAGTGAGATTACTTAAACAACCTAAGTAGTAGTTAACAAAACACAAGATAAAGGATCAGAAAATTGATAGTTTACCTGAAGAACTACATACAAATATTTCTTGAAGCCCAGAGCAATGAATCTGTATTATGATGTACAATCTAGGATTTTGCTGATTTAAAACTGCTTCATTAATTCTATCTGTACTTTCTTTGTCTTAACTAAAACGAGTGTTTAGCAGCCATGTGTAATGATCAATGCATTTTTCTTAATAACTACTATTTTTTATTCATCATACTCTCTGTGTTCTCATCACTCTCATTTTGTTCTTTAAATTTTTCATAATATGATTCATTTTATGACTTATTTTCTCTTTGGGTGTTCTCTATATGTTTTCCAGACTGTCAGTATGTTCTTTATAGAGAACAAGAGAACTGTGCCCCAGCTGTGGTTTAATCCTGCTTTATGATTTAAGTTCATGCCTCTGGTTGTATATCCAACTGTTGAATTTTTTATCACTTTATGATAAAATTTGCCTTTTGTCCATAGTTCTTCTTTGGCAATTACTCTGACATTGTTTTAGATCCGAATGCTTCGTGCCTCTTTTTGGCACTGGTATATGCATGCATCTTAAATAACAATGTGCATAATTGCATAATTTAATTATATACATATTGAATGTTGTTCGGCAAGAACACATGATTGCAAATCTCTCTAACTCGAAAGAGAAGGCTGTTTAAAGTTCCAATTTAAAATGTTTGCTTCTCCCTTTACTAATGCATGTGCTAAAGCTGACTTAGTACCCCTTTGCCCATTCTTTTAATCTCTCCAGATTTTATTAAATCTTAAATCTTCAAGCATAGTATTTGCTTTTCCTCTCATTTTGAATCATCTGCTTCTCAGCACTCTTTCCAGATTGTTAATAAATATGTTAAATAGCTATGGGCCTGAAACTAATCCTAGAGGGTCTTACTAGATGCTATTTTTTTGAAAGCCCAATATGGTTCTATTAATAATAATACCTATGCATTTTAATATGGCTCTCTTTTTGATACCCACAATATTATGTTGTACTGGGATAAATTTTAATAGGATATATTTGATAATAGACTTCACAAATCCTCATTGAAGTCGTTATTAAGTTGAAATTGAAAGAATAGTATTCTTCATACCCATACCAAACATAACCCATGTATATAATTCTATTTAAGTCCATTTTAAGCAAGTATAATAAATGAAAGTAAAAGCCAACGTGGCATCACCCAGGAGGAAACCTGTGGGCTATACACAGTCAATTACCTAATTTTCTGAACCTTCCTTGGGGTAACCCAGTAAGCACAACAAAGGCTGTGAGCATTTGAATTGATTATCTTGAGATTTCCTCTTTGGTAACCTGAAAGTGTTGAACTGATATCGAAAGTGACTTCCTTCTTTAAAACCCACAGGGATTCATAAAATCAGCGCCAGAAAGGACATTTTCAGTAAAGACAGTCCCCTTGAAACTAAACCTGCATGTAGCTGGAAATGTTGGCAGTCTTGGAGACCTTAATTGTCAGAAGCAATTCTGTACATTTAAGGACCTGGGGCTCACTGGAATTAAAGTCAACTGTAGCTGCAATAAGCTGTCTATAAAAATTTTATCTGGACCTTTACACAAATTACTCTTTCTTATAGGGTTGTTTCGTGTATATGTTTTTAACATAAGCATACATTATTTTTGTCTAATTAGCCTTTCCTTGTACTTTGATGTGAAGTCAAATGTCTGATTATTTCTTAATTATGTATTCTTTGGGGGAAGAAGCATAGATAAATAATCTGTGAGAACAGAAAACCCAAGACATTTATGTTGAACTTTAAAAGTGATTTCTTATTTGTGTTTGCAATTATGTTTACACTAAATGTTCAGGATTACATATACCTCAAGCCAAAATATGTGATCACAGCCAAGGTTAAACATAAGAACAGCTACAGGATTTCTTAATCTTTTTGTTGTGGTATTTAACTCTTTGCCATGGTCTACCATCCAAGTAGAGGGAACAAAATAACTCAATCACAACTCAAAAGTAAAATGAAATACCACATTCATAATTCATATTTACTTTTAGAGAGGGGCATGTTGAGGGTATTTCTACAAAAAATACCAGCACTTCTCCCCGCAAAAGGGAAGAAGTAACAACAGATAAACATGAAACTAGATAAATCAAGTTACAAAATTGAAACATACTAGATGAGATTATACATGTAAAACAACCTCAGAAATAAACTGTTTCCTGAGCTGGAAGACAGTAAAGCAAAGGCTGATTGCACCTGAAGGAAAACTGCCATAGAAACAAAACGTCTGTAAGATGAGGGATAGGAGCTGGGCGCTGTTGATCTGTTGCTAGGCAAGGAAAAGCATGGTTTATTCTGGTGGGTACGTTAATCCTGTCACTAGAGAGAGGTTCCTTATTATACAGAAGAGACTCCATTAGTTCAGAATAAATACCTACTTTCAAAGACACCCACTTCCTCCCTTTGCTCCATGCAATGTTTTAAATGTAATTTTATCCTCCTTGATATTTCAATAGAAAGAGGGTGCACTATGTGGGAGACTAGATTAACATATTTTCTTTTCTTTCTTTTTTAAAAATGTTTATTTATTTTTGAGACAGAGAAAGAGAGAGACAGAGTACGAGTGGGGGAGGGACAGAGAGAGAGAGGGAGACACAGAATCAGAAACAGGCTCCAGGCTCTGGGCTGTCAGCACAGATCCTGATGTGGACCTCGAACTCACTAACTGTAAGATCATGACCCGAGCTGAAGTTGGATGCTTAACTGACTGAGCTACCCAGGAGCCCCAAAATATTTCACTTTCAAGGCAAATGAAATCCTTTAGTAGAAAGGCAAATGAATATCCGGTACACTAATGCCCAAAAATCCTGAGAAATTTTACTAGTTGGCAAACATTACAAGGAATTAGATGATCAGCTATGAATGTTAAGTAGTTTAAACAAATGCAAGCAGTACTTACTGTATGATCATACTTGTGTTAAGTGTTACAGGGCACACAAAAAGAACATATGGTTTATTTTATAAGCAAAAATGTTCAGGGATTTGTTAGAAAAGGATTGAAACACCCAGAAGATATATTATAGAAGACACGAAATTTACATTGGACCTTGAACGATGTTACCATTTTTACATCACCAGTATAAGAAATGTTAGAAAGCTCTATTATGAGCTGAGCACAACCTAACATGGCGAGGTACGACTACTATCATTCACCATTATAAATGACATTCTTTCATGTTTTCATTATGGTCTGTTGTTATATAGTGAATTAGGATTCAGAATGAGTACTGGGTCTAAATTACTAATGTTGTAATTAAATGAACTAACAGTCACCCAAGTAAATATTATTGCTCTCTGTTATGTTAATGTCTTAAAAGAAGATATTAACAACCTAAAACAACCACATATTTTGTGGGGGGGGGGGCGGTCAGGGAGAGGAAGGAAATAAACCAATTTTAGTACAAAAAGAAAATAAACTAGTGTTGAAATGCCTCTTTCCCAAGAGTTACATGTGAACTATTTTGGGTAATCACACATATGAATTTTATATATTAGCAATTTTTGTTTCCTCCTGGAATTGATTGTTCAGAGTTAAAAGCATTTATGACTAATCCATTTAAAATCTTTGAGAAAAGCTTACCAAGAACTACTGATTTTAAATAATTCATTTACACAGATATTTCATTCCTTCACCTTTCCAATATAATGTTTATACTTTAAAAAATGTTTGTGTGCATGACTTTGCTGAATAAAGATTATATTTAGCATTTGAAAAAGATACTTAGCTCTACTCCTAACTACTTTATCCTAACTACTTTATTAAGGAAAAGTTCAGATTTTGCACATTCTCTAAATTTACACTAATAGTTTGTTGGATTTTACAACTGTTCATTTAATATTGGCATTAACTACTTTCATTACTCTATTAATGTATTTTCAAAATATTAATTTTGTAAATCTTCTATGGAGATCATTTACCTTTATCTGTTTATTACTACTTTTCTCTTATTTCCCATGCCTATTTCAATTACATTTTAGCAACAGTACAATTTAATTATAAAACACATAGTGAGGCAAACTAAGTTTGGATTTCTGCTCTAACATTTCATTCTATAATTCCTAAGAAGTTACTTATTTCTCTCTTTGTTCTTCATCTGTATCTTGGATACAAATTTCAACTATCTTGTAGGGATTTTATAAGGTTTAATAAGATAATTTATTAAATGAGGTTGGCAACTAATGAGTACTCAATGAATATTGCTACTATTATGCTCCTTCTACTTAGAAATTTTCCCTTCTCGCCACCAATGTTTGACTTTAAAACTATCATCACTTTGCTAACATTTTTCTAAATGTGGATTATAACCCATTAATTGGCTTTGAAACCAATTCATTGGGTCTAATTGCATTATCTCTTAAAAATGAAAATAAATTGAAATGGAAAAAATACCAGATTACATCAAACATAGTAAGATGAAGAAGTTTTATGAAACTTTTGTCTTAGTTTTATGTGTGTGGGTATATCAATATTTTTTATACCCTAAGTCACATTAAAATTCTAAAAAACACTTTCGGTGTTCTTTCTCTGAGTGTTTATGGAGTATTTGGACTATGCCTTGAACTAAGAACCCTACTACTCCCAATTTCTATTTTTCTTAAGGCTGCCAAATTAACTCTCTGAAAGATGAATCCTTATGACATAGCAATCTGTTTATTTTTAAATAAAAACAAAATATAAAAATAGGCAAAATTTTGAGCTCCCAATTTAATATGACATGTAGGATTCCTTCCTAAATTAATTCCAACCTGTCTTTCCTAGGAAGTCTGTACTCCATTCACACTGATTTGCTAGTAACTTCCTAAATGCCATGCACTTTTACCAACCTGAAACACCTTCTTTTCCAATTGTTTGCTTCTATTCATCTTTCAAGTCACAGCTCAATTATCTTCTACTCAAGGAAGACTTGGCTGACTCAAAAGACAAGTGCAGCCCTCCTTGGTTGCTCTTTGGTGTTATCACTGATAGGGTTTTTGTCTACCTAAAACAAACAATAAATTAATAGCAATGAAATAAATTTTGGTAGTGTATTTTTTCCACTAAAATATTAAGTTTGCCTCAAATTCAATAATTGTCAGTAATGACTTTATTACTTTTGAGCTATAAAATGATGCTATATTTTATGGACAATTTGTTGTATTTTTCTCTCGCAAGTTAAATAATTTACATAAATAGGAGATCTGAATTACTAAAAACCATTATCATGTTGATCATCTATTTTACATAACAATACAGTATTACAGGAATATGGTCACCCTGACACATCTCTATCATTTGAGAATCAGTATCTTCAACAGTCTACTTAACTCATTTGCTTTGGCAATTTTTAAATTTGTATGTTTAACTGAGGAATATATATTTGTGTCTCTGTACTATTTTATATTTTTTACAGTTTTTTTTTTTCAGAATTAACATCATTTAAGAAGAAAACATGGTCTTACTTATATACAGGAGGCATGTCTTCATGTCTGTATATGGAAGTTTTGGGGTTTTTATTTTGCTTTTTGTTTCAGTAACTGTTAAAACATGTTTCATGTCACTCTTTTAGTAGTTAAGAGAAAAATGGGGGAAAAAGTAACAGATGTAGCAGTATAAAAGTAGACTGTCATTCATCCAGGAAAAAGTAAAGCTGAATTAAAATAATTCTGACCCTGAGGACAATACTAGAGTCACATTCAAGAGGAGGGAAGAAGGTAGATAGGACTTGAAAAAAAGGGGTGCCTTATTTTGCTTGACATAAAATATTTAACAGTACATATTTTTGTGAGAGGATCTGAGAAATACTTTCTTTACTATATCTGGAACCTTGGGGGTACCCAGATTATAAAAGTCAATAACTCAGAATCAAATAACCAAAAAGGCATGTTTTTTGCATTTATATGAAAGACTACAACCTAAGGGAAAATATGCTTCTTAGCTTGAATAATACACACAGGAAAGAAAATTTACATTGCAAAAATTGAGGGGGGGGGTATTGTTAACGTAAGAGATGCAGTAGTCATTATTACTAACAAAAGTTATAGTCCAATATGCTGTCTTTATCATTTTGTATATTTGTAAGACTTGTGAGTTCACTTCCAATCTCAGCAGAGCAACTCTAGTGTTTCAGAAAGATTTTTAATCTCTCAATTTGGTTATATTATCGGGATTTTTCAGAAAAAATAATCCTTGCACAGATTGCAGAATGAGGGATAGGATAGGATAGACAAGATACAACACATAGTATTTATACTCACAGAACTCATACTCATGTTGAAAACAATAGCATTAATAAAGATGCAACAATTGGATAAAGGTAGGGACTAAACCAAATATATATATATATATATATATATATATATATAATGATAATATATATAATATTATATATAATAAATATTATATATTAAACCAAATATATATATTATATATATTATAAATATTATATATATTAAACCAAATATATATATTATATATATATTATATATATTATATATACATATATAATATATATATAATGGATGGTCATTCAGAGAAGTAGAAAAAGACAAGTTTTTGATGGTCATTTTAAAGGTAATATAGTTGGGAAATTTTCCAAAAATGATTAAGATTTGAATAAGTAGACATGAATGCTAAGTACATATGTAATGTAAATATTCAAATGGCACTAATAAATTCAATACTTCAACGTTTTTCACTATTAAAATGGAAAGCAACAGATTAGCAGATGGTGATTTATTAAAATGCCTTGAGATATTGAATGTAATAATTTAACAACATAGATACAATGTTAGAAGAAAATAAATGATTAAGACCAAAAGTGTTATTCATAAACTGTGTTCAGTTGAAAGAGGAATCATTTGGGTGGGACATGGTAAAAAGTGTATCTTCATAGTTGTATAGTTAATGAGCTCAGTTATGACTTACGTACATATAGTGTGATTTGAACTGTTCCATGCACAAAGAGTAACATACTCAAATAATGTTCATAATGATTTATTCACAGGCAGTGACCAGATTAGATTTTTTAATAAGGAATTTTTTTTCAATCAATAATAAAAGATAAAATCAAGCATACTGGGTAGAGGCAAATTGTTGTGGAATACAAATGCCCATAAAACAAAGTCTTGTGATTCATGTTACTCTTTGGGTTTATTATCATTACTAGTCCTCATGGGTGTGCAACTTTGCAATGTCAAAAATATTTATCTCTACTATGCCAGTTAGTTGTCAAAATAATTCTTTGTGCAAACTAAGCCATAGAAAGTTTAAATTATTTACAAGTAAAGTTGTATATCTAATAAGTGGAGAAGCCAGGACCATAGTGCAAGTATTTTTTATAGCCAAGTCCATTGTTTTATTGGATACTTAGACTGCAAGTAATAGGAATCTGAATTAAAATGGCTTAAACATTTACAAAATTTACAAACTTTATAAGAAAAAGTTCAAAGTAAAGCAGCAAACAGTGTTATTTAATTAAACAGTACTGTCATTATTAAATTCAGGTATTTTTTCATACTTTGTCATCTATTATTGAATTCATCCTCAGAATATTGGCATTTCCGATCATTATACGAAAACATGATGATGTTCAGAAGACGAAAGAAGTATTTTCCTGTGATTTTTTAAGGGACTTGAAGGAAAATTTTACAGAAGCACATTTCCCTTAGCCCTTTGGGGAAACATGCATATTACTGATACAGTCACTAGAAGTGAAAAGAAATTGCTTACAGACCAGATAAAACCATCTCTGAAGTTGGTGGCAGGGAGTTGTCTTGTGTCATATATCTGCATGAAGGCAGGGTGGATAGCTAAAGAAGGAAGAAGGAGGTATATGTGTTGCATAGATAACTCAAAGTGACAGCCTCATTCTGTGTTTTTTTTTTCCTACAACTATAAATGTAATATGATTACTAAATGAACACATATCAAGTGAACCAAACTGATACAATGTGTGTGATCTTTACTGAATGGCATTTGATAATTGGGGAGTTCTTGTTTCCTATTGATTCTGCAAAAAATTACTGAAATATTAGCAGCTTAAAACATTATCATCTTAGAGTTTCATACCTTATTTTTGTAATTTATAAATTGCATTAAATGCTTATTTAAAATGGTCTGAAACTTGATTTGCTACATTGGATGTTTGATGTGTTATTAAGAAAAATGTTGAGTAGCCATATAGTGCAAAAACATTTGCTTGATAATGGGGATACTTGGATTTTGATCCAAGTTATGCCAGGAAAAAGCTTTATAACATTTTGCAAGCCAATTAATTCCTGTAGGACTCAGTTATCTCACGTGGTGGCCAGACTATATTATAACTTAAGGACCCTTTCAGTTATACCACTTCTAAATATCAGTCCAATATTTCTGGAAAAAAACTCAAATCTATATAGCCATATTATGCTGATTGAACTATATGAATTGACATATTATTATTAGAAGAATGTGATTTCAGAACTGTATAGAATAATATACTCTTTGGGTTACAATTTGAAATAAGTTATTTGTTGTGAAATCATTGACTTATCTTACGTTTGCTAATTCAACTAACTCTGTCTTGAGAATCCAGTTTCCAAAATATCTACTGTTGCTTAAGATCATAAAGGCTCTGTAGAAAACAACCTAGCAGGTACCATCACCGTATCTGCTTATTCTCTCTTGGACCAGATTTAAGTGTGAAGAAACAAGTTGGAAACAGGTAAGAAACATTTTTTTTTCAGGCAAGAAAACTTAGGATCTATACTTACACACGGGAATGGAAGAAGATGGAGAAAGCATTTTGAGAATGTAAAGGAGACTGATTTACAAAAACAGTTTTTCATATAAATACACTCACACACAAACATACACTTTGCTTACATATACCTTTTTCTTTTTTCCCTGTCACGCTAGTCCAGCAATTTCAAAATCTTACTTATTGATTTGCCTTGCTAAATAGAATTTATTTAAGAAGCAGCATTGGTGTACCTGGGTGGCTCAATGGTTAAGCGTCTGACTCTTGATTTTGGTGCAGGTCATGATCTCACAGTTTTTGTGAGATCGAGCCCCATGTCGGGCTCCATGCTGACAGTGTGATGCCTGCTTGGGATTCTCTCCCTCTCACTCTCCGCCCCTCTCCCACTCGTGCTCTCTCTAAACATAAATAAATATATTTTTTTAAAAAGATGAGGTATAAAAGTATATTTCATAGAAGGATCATATACCCATATGATCAGTAGATCTTCAGAATACCAAATTCTATAAGTACCCCCAATAACTCAGAATCACATAGGTGAAGGGACTGTTTTGCTTCTGGTCAAAATTGGTTGAAAGACTTTTGGTGGTGGATACGTTGAGATCTCTGCAATAAATTATAAAGATCAATACAGAATGAGGCTTAAATGAGTTGATTCCTGGGGTAGGGATACATAATTTAGATTTGACTGTATTAAAAAGTGTACCATATCAATAAGTCACCATTTATTTTCTTGCAGTGTATAAGGTATTAACTTTTATTTTGAAGTAGCCAGTTCAAAACATAACACAAAAGCATAAAAAACAAAACATTTCTAAGGAGAGATGTACGTATCTGTTTCAGACAATAACAAATATGCTTTTTCTGTTATTGTTCTAGTTTTAAATTATCTCCATGGAGTTTATTACTGAGTTGATTTTTACTTGGTGTTGATTATACAGTACTGTGAAAAGTTTAACTTCAAAATTGCCATGTATCAGGTAATCCAGGCTAGGTGATACCTTATCTTTGACAAGTTAGCATGTTTTTTTGTTTTTTTTTGAAAAAAGAATGCCATAATGGTCTTTTCTCAGAAATAATACTCTTTTAGATGAAATGCTTTGATCCTTTGTTATGGATTTTATTAGTTGAGCACATTTTTAATGGAGAAACTATCTCCCAAGAAAGGTAAACTTAAACAACTTTAATGGGCAAGTGCAAATGTATTATTTGTGATCAAGATTCGGCAGAAGACTTAGCATGCAATTTTCTATCTTCAGATTTTAGTTCTCAAAAGATTTTCCTTCACATTTCCTCTCATAGGAAAAATTCCTCCTGTCCTTTAAGCCTTCAGTCTAATTATAATAATGATTAGGATTATTTTAAAAATATGAAATAACTCTATGTGATGGGCTCTTCAATAAGTATATTATATTCACTTCAATTTTTTTCTTTGATTTTTCAAATTTAAAAAATTTTTTTTCAAATTTTTATTTAAATTCTAGTTAGTTAACATATAATGATGTAATGTTGGTTTCAGGAGTAGAATTTAGTGATTCATCACTTACATATAACACCCAGTGCTCAACACAAGTGCCCTCCTTGATGCCTATCACCCATTTAACCCATCTTCCACCCACCTTCCATCCAGCAGCCCTCAGTTTGTTCTCTATAGTTAAGAGTCTCATAATTTGGGGTGCCCGGGGGTTCAGTCAGTTAAGCATCTGACTTTGGGTCAAGTTATGATATCATGGTCCGTGAGTTTAAACATCGCATCAAGCTCTGTGCTGACAGCTAGTAGCCTGGAGCCTGTTTCAGATTCTGTGTCTTCCTCTCTCTCTGCCCATCCCCGACTTGCACCCTGTCTCCCTCTCTCAAAAATAAACATTAAAAAAAGAGTCTCTCACAATTTGCTTTCCTCTATTTTTCCACCTTTCCCTATGTTCATCTGTTTTTTTTTATTAACTTCTACATATGAGTAAAATAATATGGCATTTGTTTTTCTCTTACTGACTTGTTTTGCTTAGTATAATACACTCTAGCTCCATCCACATCATTGCAAATGGAAAGATTTCATTCTTTTTTATGGCTGAATAATATTCCATTATATATATATATATATATATATATATATATATATATATATACACATATATATATATATATATATATATGTATATATATATATATACACATATATATATATATATATATATATGTATATATATATATATATATATATATATATATATATATATGTGTGTGTGTGTGTGTGTTAATAATGGTGCTATAAACATTGGGGTGCACGTGCCCCTTCAAATCAGTATTTTTGTATCCTCTGGGTAAATAGTAGTACAATTTCTGTCTCATAGGGTAGTTTTATTTTTAACTTTTTGAGGAAGCTCCATACTTTTTCCAAAATGGTTGCACTGGTCTGCATTCCCAGCAGCAGTGCAAGATGGTTCCCCTTTTTGTACATCCTTGCCAACATCTGTAGTTTCCTGTTTTGTTAATTTCAGCTGTTCTGACATGTGTGAGGGGGTATCTCATCATGGTTTTGATTTGTATTTCCCTGTTGATGAATGATGGTGAGCATCTTTTCATGGGTCCGTTGGCCATCTGGATATCTTCTTTGCAAAAATGTCTGTTCATGTCTTCTGTGCATTTCTTAACTGGACTATATGTTTTTATGGGTATGGAGTTTGATAAGTCCTTTATGGATTTTTGATACTGACCCTTTATCAGATAGGTCATTTGCAAATATCTTCTCCCATTCCACAAGCTGTTTTTAGTTTTGTTGACTGTTTCCTTCACTGTGCAGAAGCTTTTTGTCTTCATGAAGTCCCAATAGTTCATTCTTGCTTTTGTTTCCCTTGTGTCCAGCAATGTGTCTAGTAAGAACTTACTATGGTCGAGGTCAAAGAGGTTGCTGCCTGTGTTCTCCTCTAGGATTTTGACGGTTTCTTGTATCGCATTTAGGTCTTTCATCCATTTTGAACTTATTTTGCATATGGTGTAAGAAAGTGGTCATAATTGGGCAACCTGGAAGAAATGAATAAATTTCTAGAAGTGTAAAAACTGCCAAAACTGAAATAGGAAGAGATAGAAAATTTGAACACACTCATATCCAGCAAAGAAATTGAATTAGTAATCAAAAATTGCCCAAACAAACAAGAATTCTGGGCCAGATGGCTTCCCAGAGGAATTTTACCAGATATTTAAAGAAGAGTTAATATCTATTCTTCCCACTTTGTTCCAAAAAATAGAAATGGAAGGAAAACTTCCAAATTCACTCTACAAGGCCAGAATTACCTTCATTGCAAAACCAGACAAAGATCCTACTAAAAAGGAGAATTATAGGCCAATATCCTTGAAGAATCTGGATGCAAAAATTCTCAACAACATACTAACAAATTGAATCCGGTAGTACATTAAAAGAATTATTCACCACGATCAAGTGGGAGTTACTCCTGGGCTGCAGAGATGATGTGATATTTGCAAATCAACCAACATATAGAGTATTCCTCTCTTTCTGAAAAATCACAACTGTTAATGCTATCCCCACAACAACACAACCCTGTATTTTAATTATTAGATCATATATCATGGCAAAATCTTTAAAATCTAAATAAGTAAATTGTTTCTATTGCATAGAAGATGTGGGATATTAATTAAATCAAGTTATCATAATTAAAGCAAAAAAAAATTTTTGACAGGTTGGGCACCAGTTAATACTGTAAGATTTTCATTACAATAGAGACACAATTTTTCTAGGCCATTTTACTTGTTGCCCCAGACTTTGAACAACCATTGGGGATACATACAAGTCATTCTGCATGTTTCTCTGTATGTCAACAATGTAACACCTTTTCTGGTATTGTTCTTGAGTTGTTTAAATGACCCTTTAAATTATTAGAAATTATCTGTATTAAGAGATGTGAAGAGTACTTGGTTTGCTTGTACCCTAGACTTAATATCCAGGTAGAAGACTTAGGAAGAAGCAATTTTCAATCGTCGTTTTTTTTCCACAAAAACTTGTCTGACATTTATAAAAATAGCAATTGACAGAGAGTGTGGCATAACTATTATGATCATTTTTGTATATTTTATGCTGCCTAAGAAATTGTGTCCGAAATTACTGTTCTGTCAGACATTATGCTTTAGGAGAAAATAGAGTTATCTGGATTTGAGGCTGCTTAAACATGGTTTCTAAATACATAACATTAGGAATAAAACTGAAACAATATATAGCAGAATAAATCAAGTCATTGCTTTATATCTAGGCTTTGAATAACTTTAACAAACATTTGTCAGAGGAAAATGTCAGAACTTAAGATTTTTTATTGTGGTCAGCTGTGAGTATTCCTTGAAATGATTACAGCCTTTGTTCAATCTAGACTCACCACTGTAACAGAAAGACATTTTAATATCTTTTTTGAAAACTTTTATGTATGTTATGCAAAACTTGTGTAATGCTCCATTCTTTTAAATCTAATTCACTAAAAACCGAATCATTATTGTTATATGGGAAGGTTTTAAAATCAATCAATTAATTCTTCTGCATTATAATGATAAGAGGTCAGTAAAGCACAGTGAATTGAACTATCTTGAACTATTATTTCCCTAAAAGCAAATCATTAAAATAAGCACCTACATATATAAACAGGAAATACTGAATAGTAGATCAATTATTTTCTATAACTCAAAAGGAATTGAATTTCTTTTGAAAATCATCAATTATTTTTAAATTATTTGATATTTAAGTATTACTCTTATAAGAATGTAGAGAGACAGTAGCTTCACAGGTTTCACATAATTACTATAGTAGAGAGTAGAAAAGTTATGAGTTTCCAACTCATATTTAAAATGCCACGTGGACTTCTGGTTTAGTCACTTGATTAGAAAAATGGCATTGGAAAGAAGTCTAACTGAAAAGACACCATTATTTCAATTAATGTGACGAATAGACACAAATTTATACACAATTAAATCACAGTACTTTAACATTAAAAAAATTAACTATAAACCCCTTTCCTACAAAACTCTCTAAATTAATTCCAATTTCTGTTTGTTTCATCCAGTGGCCAAAAATAGAATCTTATCATCATTTTTAAACTTTTTTTGCTTCTACTTTCCTATGCCCCTTTGTTGCTTATATCTCAGTAATGTTTAAGAAGGTTTTAAAACCAGTAATGTAAAGCGTAAGTAGGTCTGATGGAAAGATATCCTGTAAATATCCAGGAAGTGGATATTAAACACACTAGGAACACTGGGACGATTCACTTGCAAGACATGAGAGGCACCCGGCCAGTCATACAGTATAAAATGTTCAGTCAGGGTGGTGCAGGATATATTTGACAGTCCAGATGGATTCCAGCAGGCAGCTTCAGAGCAGGGAGTACTGAGACCCAAACCAGAAGAGGATTTAGAGAGAGTAGGCATCAAAAGACATAAGGCAGCAGGTATCAGAGCCCAGATTTTGGGCACAGAAACGAGGGCAGGAGTCCAGAATCTAATGGGGCTGACAACATTTATCTCAGTACTGATGATGAGGTATCCGGTACTGATCATGGGGCTCTGAGCAAAGTCTGATATTTTACAGGATTACTCAAGTATCTATCTCAAGATCTTAGTTTGTCTCTAAGGATGAGATCTGAGTCATTCCTTCTTGCATTGAAGAGCCATTCAAAATCTTTAAAATTCTTCTTCTATGTCTTTTGTGGGGAGCTCTCGGATCTACTCCCATTGCAACTGCCTTAATAAAAATTCCGTTTATTCTATAACCTATGTTAGTAACTTCTTCAGTGACTACTCTACTATTATTCCCTTTTTTCTTTAATCCAAACCAGATAATGTTGCTTGATTAATTTGCCTGAATAAAGCTAAATTCAGTAACTTAATGGTTCTGATTTGTGTACCAAATTGGGTGCAAATTTCTCTTTATGATATTCAAGACTCTTTATAACAGAAACTCAATTTGTTATTTAAATCTGATATTTCATTACTTAAGTCCCATGCCTTATTCATCCTTTTTATGCAAATTTGCTTCACCTATTCTGAAGAATAGTATTTACTGGGTTTTTAAACAAGGATTTTCCAAATATTTTTTGTTTGTTCTTTCTGCTGAAAATATAACCATAAGCCTCTCTTTAAATTTTCTTTCAATGAAAGTTTAATATTCTCATAAATGACAACTACCGAACCAAATTCTCTTTATGCCCTTTCTTTATCATCTTATTTCAATAAAATTTATTTTTTTTGAACAGTGGAGGTGTGGGGTTAGGGGTTGTGAATTAGCTGCAGATCTTTTTCACATTTGCATGAGAAAAATATGAGCTTCCAGGGTCTGGGGAGAACAGAACGAATTCAATCTACATGGCTTCTCCTTAACACAGATTGCTGAAGTTACTTTAATGATGCAGGAATCCAGGTCAACCACTGTGACCACCAACAAAAATCTTTATTGATTGATTTTGCTATGAATGCTTTCATTTGAATATCTATCTATCATCTATCTATCTATCTATCTATCTACCTATCTATCTATCATCATCTATCATCTTCCACAGGTGTATACATACATTTAACGCATATATTCCTATAACCACATACACATTCCTACAGCTTTGGGCTGGATTTGCTTCTAGAATGACATCTGTAGTTAGATTTCTCAAGTTCAGCTGCTTGCCCAGAACTACTTGTTTATTTAATTTCAAATTTATACTCATACTGCTTTATACTTAGATTTCCATATGTTGTGCCATTCTGTCACTAACTACAGTATGTTGAGTACAAGGTGTCATATATTTATCTTATTTCCATAACTTTTCTTATACTTTATTAGTCTGGATGCCTACGATTTAGGATTCTGTGTAATTGAAGCCCTGCAATAATTTTGGTAAATTAAGAAACATAATTAATAACTATGGAAAAGTATGGGACACCTGAGTGGCGCAGTTGGGTAAGTGTCTGACTGTTGATTTCCGCTCAGGTCATGATCTCAGCTTACGACCTGATCTCAAGGTTTGTGGGTTGGAGCCCTGTGTCAGGCTCTGTGCTGACAGCATGGAGCCTGCTTGGGATTCCTGCTCTCCCTCTTTCTCTCCGCCCCTCCCCTGCTCACACTCTCTCATTCTTTCTCTCAGTCTCAAAATAAATAAATAAACTTAAAAAAACTATGAAAAAGTATTATCTACTTCTAATTTTTATGATAGATAAGTATCTCGAAAGAAAAATTTTCATAAAAATCAGTCCATGGTATCCCAATACGGCAGTTTTTATTAGTATTTTCAATTACCACTGGAAAAAAATGAATCTTGAACATAAGTTTCTTTATGGAGGTCCAAGGCCTAAATTCTATGCATTAATATATAGATTTTAATCAGCATCAAATGAGTATGGGGAAAAAAAAGAAAGTAAATATCAAAATGCTCAGTAAATAAAGTTAACTGCATTAATGCTGCCATTAATTTAACATTTTGGTTACATGATTTTTTTTTTTTAATTTTTTCATGTTTATATTTTGAGCGAGAGAGACAGAGCGTGAGCAGGGGAGGGGCAGAGAGGGAGGGAGACACAGAATCCAAAGCAGACTCCAGGCTCTGAGCTGTCAGCACAGAGCCCGACACGGGGCTCCAACCCACGAACCATGACATCATTACTTGAGCCGATGTCGGATGCCTAACCAACTGAGTCACCCAGGCACCTCTACATGATATTCTTTATTCCTACCACTGTGCCATGCTGTGTGCTCTGTGTATTTTAAATTTTAATACACATTAACACTGTTCTTGACCTCAGGTTTAAATTTTAATCTGGAGTTCTGTTGTGCAAATATCTCCAAGTACTTCCAAAACATTCCAAAACACAAATTTGGAAATAAATTCCTTTTCATCCTTAAGGTGAGCAAATGTTCTTAGGGAAAAAAATTTTTTTGGATAATATAAATATGGTTATCCTTTTATAAAAATATAAAAAGTGTTTTATCACAAGCATACCAAAGTGTATTAAAACAAAGAAAGCTATCTAGAGGTGTCAACAAAGAAAGATATTAAAAACAAATGAATTAGCATTTATGTTGGTGAAATAAAATCTACCAGGAGATTTTTAACCAAGGAAGAGATTTTAAAACTTTAAACATCCAGAAGAATGTTTATCAAATTAGGCATTTAAAATATATATTTATACTAGCATTTTTTAAATGGTTATTATTTCCCAACTGTAAATAAGAATGTCTTTTACAAGTCATTTGAATCTGGTTTGCTTATATTTCACAAGAAAGTCTCATCATTTTTTTCTCCTAGCAACTCACCAGAAGCAAGAGACTGATTTAAGATAACAAAAAAATTGCTTTCACGATAAAAATACAATCAGGACCTGGATTTCTGAATCTGGGACTGCAAAATGATGTATGTATAATATGCAGATGAGACCTGGGACAGCTAAGGTTGCTAACAGAGATTCCTGACCTCACTGGAGAGCTTTTTCATTTATAAAGTGATGCTCACATAATCCTCACTGTAGCAGATGTCAGGACAAGTATCCTTAATGGACAAAAGGGGCAGTTTATACCAACAGCTTGGTGCCCAAGATCAAGGAGTGATCAGGACATAAAATAAAAACAAATCCAAAATCTCTGGGTGGCTAGACTAATGTCATTTCCTTTGCATGTACCACTTCCATATGTAATAGAGGTAACTTCTTTCCAAATTCACTTCAGTGGCTTAGGGAATGCAAAGAATTTCTAAGAACAAAATAAAGGACCGTGTAGAGGTTCCAACATCATTCCTTTGCATGTGGATACCCAGTATCCCAGTATCCCAGTATCATTTGTTGAAAAAGCTATTATTTCCTCCATTGAATTGTCTTGGCACTCCTGTCAAAAATCAATTGACCATAAATATGAGGGTTAATTTCTGGGCTCCCAATTCTATTCCATTGATCTATATGTTTATCCTTATGCCAGTACCACACTGTTTGGATTACTGTGAATTAGTTTTGAAATTAGGAAATGTGAGCCCTTCACCCTTCTTTCTTTTCAGGATTGATTTGGCTATTCTTGTGTCCGTATAGATTTTTATGTGAATTTTAGGATCAGCATCCCAGTTTCTGAAAAAAATTCCAGTGAGGATTTTTGTAGGAATTTTGTTGAATCTGTCCATCAATTTGGGGAGTACTGACATCCAGGAACTGAGATGTCCTTCTATTGATTTAGGCCTTTTTGAATTTTTTTCAGCGTTTTTTACTTTTCAGCAAATAAGCCTTGTTCTTATTTTATTTGGTTTATTCCTAAGATTTTTATTAATTTTGATGCTTTTATAAGTGAAATGATTTTCTTAAATCCATTTCTGCATGGTTAATTGCTAGTATGTGGAAATAAAACCAGTTGCTACTGGCTACAGTAAGACTTTTTATACTGATAAAAAATAAGTGTAATAATTAAGTGGGCTTTTTGTGTACAGCCCACTGGAAGTTGAATTCTGTTTAAAGAGATATAGAGAAAAAAATCAATTTCTGATTTATCCAAGTTCTTCATGTCTCTTAAAGTGGGTGTCTTTTAAACACTATAGAAAATACATAGTTGTATGCATATATTAAATTGTTAAAAAAACAAAAATGGTACAGTAAAATTATTCCAAATAAATTCTTGGTTACTTATTACTTCTAGAAAAATCTATTATGTGAATTACTTGATACATTATACTTCACCACGCCTTTTGCTTCTAAATATATCTGTTCAGCACTAAATGCAACTACTCTAACAATATCATCAACAATCATTTGCTTTGTTTTCTGTATGTTTTATTTCCTAGGCCTAATGGAAATATTAGACTTTGTTCTCTGAAACTACTGAACTGGATATGCTGAGGTTAACTTATAGATGCTTGTAGTTGTGTGTGTGTGTGTGTGTGTGTGCCTGTACATGTGTGTATAATTTTTTTTGTTAATTTTTTTAATGTTTATTTTTGAGAGAGAGAGAGAGAGAGAGAGAGAGAGAGAGAGAGAGAGAGGCAGAGCATGAGCAGAGGAGGGACAGAGAGAGAGGGAGAGGGAGAAACAGAATCTGAAGCAGGCTCCAGGCTCTGAGCTGTCAGCACAGAGCCCGATGCAGGGCTCAAACTCATGAACCAGGAGATCATGACGTGAGCCAAAGTTGGTTGCTTAACCGACTGAGCCACTCAAGTGCCCCTTAATTTCTCTCTCTCTCTATACATATTTCCTCATCTCATTTTTTCAAAGGGACATTGAATCCTTGTCCTCATTTGGTAGCTGTTTTTCCCCCTCCTTGGGATTTTTACTTTAAATCTATGTATGATTTTTAATTATAATTTTACCACTCAATGAACCTCACAATGGCAACATTTTAGCATCTACCCACCGTGGCAGATGGCAAACTAATGAGGCCTGCTCTACTTGCATACTGATATCTTTTCTACATAACACTTCTCTGATCCACAGGGAGGTCAAAGAGCAAGTTTTATTTATCTTCTTTGTTTCATTTGATCCTTAAAAATCATAAGGCTGATTATTACAGAATGTACATTTTACACCTCTTAATTACGCTCATTAATGTTTGTTTCATACATTTGACAAATATGATTGAAAAAATCACTGTCCGTGCCAGTAATTTGTTTTCGTGATTTAAAATTTTAAATGCAGTGTTGAGTTAACCTCAATCACTTTCACCACATTAAGAAGTCCTTCTTCCTGAAGCAGAAAATAAATTATTTGCCAAATAAATGTGTGTGTGTGTATATAAAAAACATATACATACTTGTATACAAAAAATTTTAGAATATATAAGTATGTAAATTTTTGGCACTGGTGTATTTAAAATGAATCTTATTAATAAGTGACTAAGCTTTTCTCAGGCTTTTGCAAGCTTTCACATTTAAAGACCAATCCATTAGCAATCATTTTAGTCTGAAGATAGCCTAAAATTTATCTCCATAGTCAGTGAATATTCTCAGAAACAAAATCATCATTAACTGAAATGTCTTTCATGAAGAGGGGCCTTATCTAGCTTGTCCATCACTACCTTTTACAATTCTTGGCATAGCGTAGCTGTTCATTACAAAATGAAATAAAGTAATCTTCTTAATATTCACTTTATCTTGATACTTTTTCATCCTTTTCAAATGTTGGTCAAAGGAATAATTTTGTACAGGAAAGGTCATGAAATGAGTACAAAATTAGCTTGAAGTTTCTCAAAAGTACCAAATGAGCATACCTTAAATCAGAATTACATATTGCAGGTATTTCCAAATAATATGTAATAAAAATAATAAAATATGCTGATTCATTTGTTACTATTTTATGTCATTATTGTATTTCCCCCCAGTTTATCATACATAAGTCAAACATAGAAAGTATTTATATTTATTAATTCATTAACAAAATCTTTTTCACCCATTTCTTTTAGCATTTATTTGACATTCCTGTCTATTTATTGTCTTTTCTCTCCTCTTTACATTTGAGTTTAGTGAAGTGATTATGTCTATTTCCTCACCTTTTTTTTCCTTCTATGAGTCCAGGCACATATTACTTTGCAGAAACTATGCTCCCTAAAGTTATCAGGGGTCTTTGTTAGTTGCCACTAAGCAGTAGAGCACACTACACTTATCTTTTGTTTTGTTTGTTTTGTTTTGTTTTGTTTTTGTTTTTGTTTTTGATAGAGAATGTGTGAGTGTAGAGGGAGAGAGAAAATCTAAAGCAATTTAAGCAGGCTCCACACTGGGTGATTCCATTCTTACCACTGTAAAATCAAGAGTCAGTAGCTTAACAGACTGAGCCACCCAAGTGCCCCAAACACTGCACTTATCCTAATTGGCCTCTGAGGTAGATGTTTTGACTGGCTTTCCAATACTGCTTCCAATTCTTCAGGTTCGTGTGGAGTATGGTTGCACATTTAGCTACTGAAAGGAAGTATGGTTATGCCAACCCAAACAAAGCTAATGTCACTCACTCATTACCCAGTTTACTGAGTACTGATGCCTGGCCAATTGTTGCATGGCAATCCACTTATAAAATGGAATTTTTTTCCCATAAAAATGGCCCAATATTAAAAATAAGGCATGGGAAGAGATCTGCTGAATGCTCCTGGGAGAAAAGTCACCTCACTCTTCAGACAGTCTGACTACACATTTCTTCTGGATGTGGTCATGTGGAGACAAGCATCTTGCAACTGCTACAGTCATGCAGGCAGCCATCACTAGGGGGAAAACTCCAGCAAAAGAAGAGGGTAAATCGAGAGAATGAGCAGAACAACAAACAGCAAGCCATAAGGAGAATAAGGTGCTATTACTTGGGTGAATTATCAGAGAGGGGTGTATGTACATATTTCAGCTGACGAGTATTTAAAACAGAACTAAAAAATACACTATCCCTCGGCCTTATCAAAACGACATTCAATCCACTGTTAACTTGTCTTGATTCTCACTTAAAAACATAACTGATCTTTTACTCCTCTGAGACAATCCTTTGTCACATACAAGTCTATGTAATTGCACTTGCCATTGACCTAGTTTTTATATTTCTTTTTCCTATCAGAATCTGAACCTTTTAGAAGAGAGGCCATGGCTAATTTACCTGTGTACACTGTACCCACCTTGTGGAACTTAAGTGACATTCAGCCACATTTGCTGGTGGACCTAATGAATTAAACACACACACACACACACACACACACACACACACACAAATAAATGAGAAATTGGTGAATGCTTTCATTAAAATATGGTTCATCCCTGGGGTGCCTGGGTGGCTCAGTCGGTTAAGCATCTGACTTCAGCTCAGGTCATGATCTCACAGTCTGTGAGTTCGAGCCCTGCGTCGGGCTCTGTGCTGAAGGCTCAGCGCCTGGAGCCTGCTTCAGATTCTGTGTCTCCTTCTCTCTCTGCCTCTTCCCTGCTCAAACTCTGTCCCTCTCTTTCAAAAATAAACATTAAATTTTTTTAAAAAATAAATATTGTTCGTTGCTTAGAAAGTGTACAGTTTAATTCAGAGTAAATACTCATGCATGTATTTTCCAACTTATTTGAAAACAAAATGTGACTTGAGTTCGTCTGTAAATATTATGGATGACTGATATGGTTTCCTTGTGACATGTTTTGAAAAACACCCTCAGATAAAATCATTAATTTGATGCCATAAAAAGTATATCGATGTTTCTCTTCTTAGTAATGGTTAGTTATTTTGCAATGTCAATTTTATCAAAAATAACTATGTGGTTTTTCTCTATCTTAAAGCAAACAGAAGAAAAGGATAATGCTGAAAAAAGTAAAGTGCATATTATAACTTCAATATAGTAATTTTCAGATTCTGAAGTCCCTGATCTTCTTACAAACTAAGAAAGTAACACTTTTTAGCATTTTTAAAAAGCCTAGTGGAACTTTTATTAAATAGCAATGAATCTGCCCAAATCTTTTGTTTTTTTTTCTTCTTTGATACAATTATATCAACTATGTACATTGATACCAGAGAGAGAAAGAGAGACAGAGAGATAATGATATGATTCATAAACAAATGAATAAATTATTAAGTATAGTAATAATAAATAAATCCAGTTTCAAGTGGATGAAGCAATATCAATAAAGTGGTTATTTGCTGGAAAATTTGGAATTGCTACAAATTCTTTAAAAATTTCCAATAATGAAATCTCTATTACTTAATTTTTAGATTCAGAGCAATTATTTTTTTGGCTGATCAGCTTACAAAATTTTCAGTCATTGTAAAAACAATTAAAAGTAAGAATTGTTATCTGGCAACAGAGATAAAGCAAAAGTGGAAAACATGTATGACAGAAGAAACATATGTTGTCAGACATCTTTTGGAACTGAGTATTTATCATGTTCACTTCTGGTTCTGAAGGAGTTATTTCTGGGCATTCTCCACGTCAACAGCAAGAAAACTGACATAAGAATCTATTTCCTATTTCTCTCTGACTAGGTGATTGTGAAAGGAACTCAGGTGACCTAATGTAGTTCAAAGAGAGCTTACATTTGAAATGAAGGGGAGCTTCACAGAGAATCCTGGCTGGTCTCCCAGAATACTGCATTACCTTGTTCAGTTCAACACAGTCTAAAATTGGCCCTTGGTTTAAAGGCTAAGCAACCTGCTTTGCCAGCAATTGGCCCTGGAGTGTGAATCTGTCTGTGAGGGATGGATTCATGTTAGCAAAGCTCACAGAAGGGGGGATATCTCCTTCAGAGTGAGAAATGTAGCTGACATCAGGGCCAGAAGAATTTCTATGACTAAGGTCATCATCTTCCCTATAAAAATTCTATACGGAAGTCAAATTACACCTAATATGTAAGCACACATTCACGTGTAAAGCACTGTCTTAAATGCCTTACCTGTATTCTCTCATTTAACTTTCCCAGTAATCATGAAGAGACTATTATTGGTAACCTCATTTCACAGATGAGGAAACTAAAAGTCAGAGAGGTTAAGTGATTCCCGGTAAAATTGCTGGAAAATTGGAAGAGACAGAATTTGAATTCAAGTAATCAGGTTCAGGAATCAGTGTTTTAATATAATATGCCACACTACCTTTCTTGACAGGAAACACGATTTGACGGTTTTATTTTCCCCTGCCTAATCTAGCTTGATACTAATTTCTCCATGCTAGAGATATACTTGGAAACAGAATGGCCCAATATTTGGATCAGAACCCTTTTATCCTTAGACGGATATTCAGTAAGTACTACAAATATGTGTGATAGCGATTCCTCATTTTCTAAATTTCCACCACAGATAATGCTATTTTAAGATATTTAAATATACATATGTAAAAATATACTCTAATTTCAGTTATAAAGATTTAAGGGGCAATTTCTGGTGGTCTTGTGTATCTTTTATTTGATCCATTGCAACTGGTATTACAGTTTAAGTCTCAGAGAGTTCTATGAATCGTAAATTATTGGAACAAAAAACTTTGTGGAATTCTCCTGGTAACTGCTAAGTCAAGATCGCTTTAACTGTATTTTGCAAAGAAAGATGGGTAAGTTGTCTTTTACTCTTTATCTGCATTAGGGAGATAGAAAGAGGCACAGGAGAACATTTCTTTCTTGTCAGTTTTCCCCTTTCCATATTCTATAGTGATAGTTAAACCAAAATGATAAGCAACTAGAATTTCAGCCTTATTCATTATTATAACCCCTAAGGGATACTCTGCTTGAGGTCTTTTAATTTTGCAATTAACAAAGAAAAATTTGACCTTGTCTGATATTGTGTCTAATTGCCCAAAATTCTAATTTAAAAGACGATCTCTAAGGATTTGCACACCTGACCCCCCCCACACACACAGACATGATCTCTTACTCCTACTGTGACCTCAGAATTTTATCATTTGTTGAGAGAGATTCGAGCTCAAATCATGGATCTATATTGACTCTCCCTTTCACAGACAGTATCTTACTATTCTTTTCTATAACCAGGAGATATTATTCTTTTTTTTAAGTTTATTTATTTATTTTGAGAGAGAGAGAGAGAGAGAATGGCAGAGACAGAGGCAGAGAGAGGGAGAGAGAATCTCAAGCAGGCTCCACACTCAGTGTGAAGCCCTATGTGAGGCTCTGTCTCACAAACCATGAGATCATGACCTGAGCCAAAATCAAGAGTCCGACATCCAGCCATGCAAGAGCTCCACAAGGTATTATTCTTAAATTAAGTGCTGAACAATTAAAGAACAGAAGAAAAAGATGACTTAAATAATAAATACACATTTTTCTGTCTTAAAAATATTAAGTATCTTCTAATCTAATATTTAATTTGGCCTTCTAACCAGACATTAGAGATTTAAATAGGCCAGATACTATATTCAACTTACAAGTGTGAAATCTCAGTGTCAGATATGTTGTGATTGACTCAAAGCCATCAATTTCAAAAGTGAGGAATCAGGAATTTAAAATAGTATCTTCCTGATTCCCCTCTCCCATGATTTTCCTCTTCCATTACCTCAAGATCACACACCTGTTTGATGGCATTGACAGCAATAGACTCGTCAGAAAGCAACAACAACAACAACAACAGCAACAACAACAAAACCCTGAAATTTCCAACTTGGATCCCTAAATTATCTCTTCATTCAATTTTCTCACAAGTGTCATTTATGTTGTGATTATGAAAGTTTCTTAAGCTCATTTTATATATATTGCAGAAATATTCCAAAGCTGCAAAATACAAACCTTTCATGATATCATATTCAATTGTAAGAGTAAAATTGCATAAAAATTTGCATGTGTTCCTGGGAGTTAAAGGAGCACACCTTCCTATTCACATGATCTACATATCTAGAAAAGCATCTACAAACAAGGAAGGTAAAATCCACCTCTGGAAAGCAAAGTGACTATGGTGCAAAGGCTTAACAGGATTTGTTTAAAATGCTGGGTTAGGGGCGCCTGGGTGGCTCAGTCAGTTAAGCGTCCGACTTCGGCTCAGGTCATGATCTTGCGGTCCATGAGTTCGAGCCTCGCGTCGGGCTCTGTGCTGACAGCTCAGAACCTGGAGCCTGTTTCGGAATCTGTGTCTCCCTCTCTCTGACCCTCCCCCGTTCATGCTCTGTCTCTCTCTGTCTCAAAAATAAATAAACGTTAAAAAAATTTTTTTAAATACATAAAATGCTGGGTTAAAGTTCTAGCACACTTACAGTACATTTTTGACATAAAAAAAAGTTAGGAATTTATTCTGGACTTAAAAATATGTGCACTCGGGGGGTGGGGACCTGGGTGCTCAGTTGGTTAAGCATCTGACTCTTGGTTTTGGCTCAGGTCATGATCTCACAGTTTCATGGGTTCGAGACCCACATCAGGCTCCATGCTGACAGTGAGGAGCCTGCTTGGGATTCTCTCTCCCTTTCTCTCTGCCCCTCCCCCACTTGCACTGTCTCTGTCTCTCTCAAAATAAATAAATAAACTTTAAAAGAAAATGTGCATTTTGGTCTGTTTACACTAAAATGTCCAGGTTAAAAAGAAGAGCATGTTGGAGGTGAAGAAAACTTGGTGGAGTGTCAAACCGAAGCATACATCTTACCTCAGCCAATTGTGGAGATTTTTAAAAGTTGCTTCTTTACTCGTGATTTTAGTTTTTAAATTAATCACAGGTGTTAAGTAATGTGCGATGCTCTCAACAGTCTCTTCTTTATCTGAGGTTTTTTTTTTCCTCTCTGTTTTTATCAACTATCGTGCAGTCAAATGAATCATATC
Organism: Neofelis nebulosa; assembly: GCF_028018385.1. NCBI lineage: Eukaryota > Metazoa > Chordata > Mammalia > Carnivora > Felidae > Neofelis > Neofelis nebulosa. Next base: position 203,850,826 of record NC_080782.1, on the reverse strand, counting down.
CACTAATCTGATCCCTAGTTTTCTGTACCCAAATAAATAAGACACCTGTTATGCTTCATTTCCCACAGCAGTAGTTCAAATTATACTAATAGTTTTCCAATACCAGACATTATGCTAAATAGTTTAAATAGATTTCTCATACAGTCATTAAAAGCAAAGCTGATTTAGGTACAATTGCTATTCCCACTTTACATATGAGTTAAGTATATTTTAGGAAGCTTTAGCAACTTTCCTAAATTTATTTTGCTGATGGTGAGAATGGGCTTTGGTCTGATAGTATTACTCCCTATTTGTGTGAAGAATTCCTTCGAGTTGGCTTATTTTTATATTTTTAATAGGAATCCAATCGTACCCCAGTAGAGACAGAACCAAAAATAGAAAGAGAGCTTGTTTCTAACCCAGGCACACCTGGGTCTGAATCACGTCTATTATTTCAATAACTTAATTCTTATATTTATGAAATAGAAACATACTCTACCTTGTAGATTCCTTTGGTGGGCAGTGAGGGGAGCTGATATAATATATAAAACTTCCGAGACAATAACTGAGGCAAAATTCACACACTACAAACTTGTGGCAAAAGGGAGTCAGTTCATGCTGTCACCTATGTCCTTAGAAAGTACCTCATTGGTACCTTAACAATTTCATGGAACACAGGGTCCTTCTAAAAAACGATGAAATTAAAATGTCAAAATTAAGTAGCATTTTGCTTGGACCACTGTAATCTATTGCACTATAAATTTTACTTTAAAATAATAATAAAGGGGCATCTGGGTGACTCAGTTAAGTGTCTGACTTTGGCTCAGGTCATGAAAGGACTGCTTATGAGTTCAAGCCCGTATCAAGCTTTGTGCTGACTGCTCAGAGCCTGGAGCCTGCTTCAGATTTTGTGTCTCCCTCTCTATCTGCCCCTCCCCAACTCTGACTCTGTGCCTCTTTCTCTCTCAAAAATAAATAAACATTAAAAAAATTTAAATAATAATATTCATTTTGTCAGTTAGCTGTTCTAGTGAGAAACTAGGCCCAATCCCCAAACCAATAGAACAATAGTTATATTTTTGATTCATTGTAGATCAGGATGTTTATATAATAGGGAAATTAGACTAAACTCCTTAAACTGATTGCAGCTTTTTCATCATTTGTCACAAACTGAGAAACAGAAGTGCTATTTACATTCATGAACCTGGAATATACTTCTGGTTCTATGCAGAAAAAAAAATATATATCTATATCTATATATCACATATATAAATTTGAGCTTAAGGGAAGAGATTCTTCATGCCAATTTTGACTGTTTTATATTTTTATGTTTATATGCATGGTATTTAGGAGATTTCTTTTTAATATATCTACTCAACATAAGAGGTTTTTATGAATATGATTAAATACACAGTAATCTACTCATTATCTTAATTATTTGCATGGAATGCAAATTATAGTCTGAAGCTGTTCAATCAATGTATTTTTGGAAAAGTCATGCAGAGAATCAACATTAAACAAGTATTTGCTTTCAATTAGGAATGTGTGACTTTCTCAGAGCCAATCATTTGGAAATATAATTTGCACACTAATTGTAATTTGCAAAGTCATCTTCCAGTTACATTGCTTCTTGGTCCCTATATTTTTATGTTAATTTTAACTTTCATCTCTAGATGGTGCTCTAAGTACCTGCATTGCAGCCAAGCATGTTAACAACACTATAAAAGGTAAAAGAAACAAAAGTTTCAAAATAAAAAGTGATCAAAAACCAAATAAATTGACTTAGAAAATTATTGGAACTTTTGCTTTAGGCCAGAATAGCATATGCTGTGAGGTGATTAAGCCCATGACAAAGATGTTTGAGTGGTGTCCTTATTAGAATTAGGAAAACAGTGACTGTAGAGAAGTATTTTAAATCTAGTTAGCAAATTCAGAATTGATATTTCCCCAATTAACTTATATTTCTTTTCTGACATCTATGAATGTGTTAAGTGTTTGGTGGAAGAAACAATTACACCCAAACGCATTAACCACAAATTAACTTATTCAAGTCCTTTAAGATATCTTGGGACTAAAGCCATAGCTAAATGAATAGATGAAAACAGTTAATTAAGGTTTTATTTAACTATCAGTGATTGGCAAACTATGGCTTCAAAGCCAAATCTGGCCTGTTGCCTGTTTCTGTGAGTCTCATGAGCTAAAAATAGCTTTTTCATGCTTAATATTGTTTTTAAGTCAAAAAAGTATAATGTTTCAAGACACATAGAAATTATAACAAGTGTGAGTTTCAGGGGCTATAAAGTTTTATCGGAAAACTGCCATGCTCATTTAAGTGTTGCCTACAGCTTCTTTGGTACTATACCCGCAGATTCCAGCACTGGGATAGACACTGTATGGACTACTAAGCCTACAACATTTAATATCTGGCTTTTGCAGAAAAGGCTCACTCAATTCTGTACTAAATGAAAGTTGCAGACTGTTGCATGATTTAGTTAGCTGATAACACTGTTATTGGGATGACAGCCAAAATAAACAGATGAACTGAGCTCTAACCTTTCACCTTAAGTTAACAGGACACAATCAAGTCAATAGGAAATTTTTCATAATTTTAAAATTTGGTATTTTAGAGGATTTCTCACTAAAGGAAATTCTGATTCTTATATCTTCCCAGGAAGAAAGTAATGTATTCAAAGATCAAAACTTAGCTAAAGTTATCATTTTAGTATCATGCAGCTAAGGCAATTCCAATGCAAACTACATAGAATTTTAGTGAATTTAAATAGGTTATGAATCTGTTATCTGGACTGTATATTATTCTATAATTGTCCCCAATGTAACACTTGCATATTAATGTGAATTTTGATCCTCCTAAGTATGTTAATTTTTATCAATTGTTCCAACAAAGTATTTCTTTGGAAAGAATTACAGAAATACTGTTTCTGCTGCTACACTTCAGAGCCTTATCATCCCCCTCTTTTATAACCCCTGTGGTCTCCATTTTTATAATTGTGTTATCATTACTCTGTGTTTCAAGTGAGAGAAACACAACTCAGAAGTACTTTAAGAGAGAAAAAAAGAATTTGTTGGAAGGACACTCAGTTACTTTATGTAATAGAAATGGAAATGAGTGGAAAGATCAGCATTATTCCCCCAATACCATGGTCTCTAGTTGGCATTTCTGTACTCTCTTTTTGCACTAATGAACAAAATTTAGGAGTGGTTAAAACATTAAAAACACTGAGAAGAAAAAGTAATTTTAAAAGAAAAGATACTTTATCCTCAACCAATCCTTTGTAAAATGAGGTCTTTGTAGAATAATGAATGGCAAAGCATTTATAGGAATAACTGAGACATTAAATTTGCTGTTGTCTCAATTCTCCACTCCATTTTGTTAAGACAAATCATTATACTGGGGCTAGAATTGTCTAAATTACAGAAGCACAAACTGGAAATAATCACACCAGACATTAAATTACAGAGGATCCTTTAAATTGTTCATTTCTTTAACATGGAGCACTATCTTTGAGACAGATTATGGAAGATGGATCTAGTTCATTTGATTTGTAGTGGGATTCTACTAGGGGTAGAAATTCTACACCTATTACTAGGGAGTTTTATATTAGAAAAATACATGGATATTTATTGCAATAAATAGAAATTATTGACTCAGCCTGTTTCTAGATAAAGTAAATACACAGAAAACAAGTCTTCTGTTCAAGATATTTCCTTTGGCTAAATGGCCAATTCAGGTTGCCACACAGTCAATGTGATCGACTGGGTAGTAATTAATTGGCAATTAACATGGCCCTAACAAAACACCCATGAACTAATTTGATGAGTAAGTACAGATTTGACCACAAATCTGAACAACATGTTATTGAGTAGAACTGTATGATTACCCTTTTGGAAGCATTCTATTAATCTATACTAAAAAAATGTATTCTGTAATATGTCAACACAATTTTTTCATGTAATGTTTACTAAGGCATTTTGATTCAACCCATTGACATTATGAAAAAAAGAGGCCAATTCTTTTCCCTTAAGACAACATTTCTAGTAGTTGAACCAATGATATTACATTTTCCTTATTTTTCTCTTTCTGAGAGTAAAAACTTCAATTTCTAGGTCAATTCCTATTATAACATGATTTCTTTTGCCATGCTCGTTATCTGCTATATAAATTCTAGTTTGTCTATGTCTCTTTTAATATGTAGTGCCTAGTAATTAAAATATAGATGGGTTATCAACATCTCATTTTAGGTTCTATAATGCTATTAATACTGTACTTTTGTCAGCTACATTACACTTTGTCCACACAATAACACAGTAACAACTGAATTCCCAAAATCTGTTTCACACTTGCTTCAATTAAATTCTGACTTCCCCATCCTCATTTCTGCATTATTTTCACTATAAAAGCAATTATGTTAAGAAAGGAAAGTAACCTCTCATAGAATACATTGCAGACATTTTACGTACTCTTTGAACATGCTTCTATTTGCTTTGATTGTGAAATGCACTGGGCAAAAACCCTCCTGAAAGCATTGTGTACTTGAACTGTAAGAACCCCAAGCCTTATTGCAACCATTGTGTTCATCTGAGATGCAAAACATTGTTAAAAATTCACATACAGAGAGTGAAACTAGACCTTTATCTACACCATACATAAAAATCAACTCAAATGGGACACCTGGGTGGCTCAGTAGGTCGGGCATCCGACTTCAGCTCAGGTCATGATCTTGCAGTTTGTGAGTTCAAGCCCTGCGTTGGGCTCTGTGCTGACAGCTTGGAGCCTGGAGCCTGCTTCAGATTCTGTGTCTCCTCCTCTCTCTGCCCCTCCCCTGCTCATGCTCTGTCTCTCTCTGTCTCTCAATAATAAGTAAATGTTAAAAATCAACTCAAATGGATGAAAGGCATAAATGTAACACCTAAAACTACTATATTTTCCCTAGAAGAAAATATAGGGAGAAAGCTTCATAACATTGGTTTTGTCAATGATTTCTTGGATATGATACCAAAAGCACAGGCAACAAAACCAAAAATAGGTGAGATTCATTAAACAAAAACTATTGTGTGGCAAAGGAAACAATCAACAAAGTGAAAAGGCAAACTACAGAATAGGAGAAAATATTTTCAAACCTTCTATCTGATAAGAGGATAATAGCCAAAATACATACAGGCTCACCTTGGAGACACCCTGAGTTTGGTTCCAGACCACCACAATAAAGCAAAATCACAATAAAGCAAGTCAAATGCATTTTTTGGTATCCTAGTGCAAAAAGGATATGTTATGTTTTCACTATATTGCCATTTATTAAGTGTACAATAGCATTATGTCTGAAAAAACAATGTACATAAATTAAAAATACATTTTTGCCAGAAAAAAAAGGAAACCGTCATCTGAGCTCTCAGTGTGTCTCAGGGAATAGGGAAGCTGGAGGAGAGGAAGAGAGACAGAGCAAGGACCTGTCAGTGAAGCAGTCAGACACACACAACATGTATTCAGTTCACCATCTTACATGGGTAGAGTTAGTGGTGCCCCAAAACAGTTATAATAGTGACACCAAAGACCACCGATTACAGATCTCCATAACAAACATCATACTAATAAAAAAGCTTGAAATATTGGGATAATTACCAAAATGTGACACAAACCCAAAGTGAGCAAATGCTGTTGGAAAATGGTGCCCATAGACTTCCTCGATGCAGGGTTGGTGCAAACCTTCAATTTGTAAAAAACATACAATATCCGCGAAGCATGATAAAATGAAGTATGCCCAGAAGGAACTCCTGCAACTCAACAGCAAAACAAACAAACAAACAAACAAACAAAAAACAAATAGCCTGATTTTAAAATCTGCAAAACACTTGAAAAGACATTTCTCCAAAGGAAACATACAAAGATGCTGAATGTCACTAATCACTGGGGAAATGCAAATCAAAACACAGTAAGATACCAACTCCCACCTGTCAGGATAACCTTTATACAAACAAACAAAAACAAAAACAGAAAGTAACAAGTGTTGGTCAAGAATGTGAAGAAATTGGAACCCTTGTTCCCTGTTGATGAGAATGTAAAATGGTGCTGCTGCCACTGAAGACAGTATGGAGGTTCCTCAAAAATTAAAGTAGAATTGATGCCATCCCACTTCTGAGTGTGTATCCAAAAGAATTTTTAAGAAGCTCTAACTCCCATGTCCATTGCAGCATTGTTCACAATAGCCAAGAGGTTCAAACAACCTAACTGGCTGTGAAAAAAGTAGATAGAGAAAATAAGGTATATGCATACACTAGAATATTATTCAGTCTTTATAAAGAAGGATATCTTGGGGCGCCTGGGTGGCTCAGTCAGTTAAGCATCTGACTCTTGATTTCCACTCAGGTCATGATCTCACGGTTCGTGAGTTCAAGCCCCACATCAGGCTCTGTGATGACAGTGTGGAGCCTGCATGGGATTCTCTGTCTCCCTCTCTCTTTGCCCCTCCCCTGCTTCCCTCTCTCTCTCTCTCTCTCTCTCTCTCTCAAAAAATAAATAAACTGTATTTTAAAAAAAATAAAGAAGGAAATTTTGTCTTATACTACAAGATGGATGAATCTTGAGGACATCAGGCTAAGTGAAATAAGCTCATCATGAAAAGACAAATCATGCAGTGCTGAGTCTATTGAGATATCTAAAATAGTCAAAATCTTAGAAACAGTGAGTAGAATGGTAGTTGCCAGGGACTGAGGAGAGAGGGGGATAGGGGACTGATGTGTTATAGGTATAAAGTTTCAAAGAAGCAATAGGAAAATTTTCTAGAGATCTGCTGTGCCACAGTGTGCATATAGTTAACGATACTATACCATGCATGCAGTTAAACATTTGAGTACATTTCATGTTATTCTTTTGTTTTGTTTTGTTTCTGTAAACAAATAAATACCAAACAAACAACAATGACAAAACTCCACTGGAGAAACTAAAGAAAAAAGAAATTTTACTTAGAAATTTTTGAAAAATAATCTTAGTTAAAAAAATTAGTGAAACCATGCCAAATAAATTTCCCTACAATTTTACACAAATGATTTGATGCTCTCTTTCAATAGAGCATCTCAGAGTATGAAATGGTTCCAACAGGGTAGATGATATATTAGGAAAGAAGCTCCAGACTTAACTGGTCAACTTATTATCTAAGAAACTAATGGATGAATTCTTTAACCTGTGTCACATTAATGAGAATACCATTACTTGCCTTGTCTCAGATAGCAATGTCCTTCCATACTCCCTAAAATTTCTCACACTGCTGCTTCTACCTGAAAGGCCCTTATTCCCAACTCTGCATAAAACATTTCATCTTACCCTTCAGGTGCCCCTGCTTCCTTTGTAATTTTCCCATGTGCCCTTTGTGACATACACAGAGGTAATACTTCCACATACTGTTTTCAAAGACAAGTAAGATTACGAAAGTAAATACGATTTACACCGACTTGAGCCAAAGTCGGATGCTTAACTACTGAGCCACCCAGTCTCAGTTTACAATCTTATGCTTGTAAATTGAAAATTAAACTTCTGTGTCTCTGATGGGTATAATAGTTATTTAATGTAAAAGTTGAAGTTAAATGAAGTTTCTTTAATGTGTATAACACCTAATAGTATTAAACACCTTTGCCTGAATATAATTCCATTGGATCTGTACAGTTACACTGAGGGGTGTGGAGAGAGGTGGAAAGGAGCCAAGGAGCTGAGGTTGACTGAGAAATGCATGCTGGTTCAACGCCTGACTCTTTAGCAACATGTGTGATTTGAGTGCTCTTTGCCCCCAGAGAAAACCACAGCTGTGAGAGTCAAAAGACTTGCCCACAGGCACAAATCTAATAATTGGAAGTGTTTGTTTTGATTAAAGTTAGGTATTCAGATCCCACATTCTGTGTTTCTTCCCCTAAAAAAATTTTGGATCTCATATGCACGTGTAATTCTAATTCCATTCCTGTAGCTCAAATAATTGCAAATTATTTTTGAAACAAGGAGGGAAAAATGCACTCTTTATCAATAACTGATGTACCAAGATCTAATTTTAAACAGTTTAGGGGTGCCTGGGTGGCTCAGTCGGTTAGGCGTCCGACTTCGGCTCAGGTCACTATCTCGCGGTCCGTGAGTTCGAGCCCCGCGTCGGGGCTCTGGGCTGATGGCTCAGAGCCCGGAGCCTGCTTCCGATTCTGTGTCTCCCTCTCTCTCTGTCCCTCCCCTGTTCATGCTCTGTCTCTCTCTGTCCCAAAAATAAATAAACGTTAAAAATTTTTTTAAAAAGTTTAAAATATAGAAATAAACAGCAAAAATCTACTTCAATTTAAAATATTGAAAAGCTGTTTTAAATGAGATGATAGTGACACATCAAATGTAACACAATTACTTAATATAGTTCTTAAAATGTAATTCCTGATGCATTTCAGAACAGAGCCTCAATTCATTTGTGGAAAACACCAGTTCTACCAACTGTTATTCTAAGGAGAAATATAAATGTATCACTGAGGCTCATGACCAAAAATGTGAAATACTGTCAGGGGCCATCATTTTTACCCCAAATAGGAGCAGTTTCTCCAGTGATTTTGATTGGCATTTTGAAATGTGCTTGTGAATAAAACAGAAAGAAAGTGGCATACTTCACATTCAAATGCCCACACAGAGATAATAATGGAAGCAATGTTTTATGGGTCATTGGGGAAGGCAATCCCACCTGAATGTTTGTTTCTGAGGATGATAAGAGCAGAGTGAATATTCTTCTCCATCATGTAACCTGGACTAGAGGAAGAACTGATGGATGATGATTGATTTAATACAAAAAAGCTGAGCAGTAGAGGGTGGAAGACATGGGGGAGGGGGAGGAAAAAACAAACAAACAAACAAACAAACAAACAAACAAACACACTGAACAGGAGTTATTCCAGATACTTTGATATTGTGATAAACTCAAAGCCCAGAATCCAGCACTCAGCCTTGAGAGTATGTCTGTAACTTTGCCCCCATCCGCGCCCTTAGGTGTAAAAGGGTAATGGAATTATAGAGTCAAGGCAGACAAAATGTTAAGACAAACAAGTTTGCTTATTTGTTTGTTTCCATGACTAGAATAAGCTCTTCCTCCCAAACTTTCTAAAACAGATGGTTGTTTGTTCTAGGATAAAAGATTAGTAGAAAAGGAAATTCCTCAGCCCTGCTCAGAAGCACACAGTCTGTGCTGACAGGCAGTAATCAGAAACAAAACGCCCCTTTTGAAGCAATGTTTTCAAGAAAGATTGAATTTGAGAGGTAGAGTGGTAAATTCCCTTTCTTACTGTTCTCTCTCCCGCCCCCCTGAAAACTGCCCCCCAGCCCCTTCCTTTATCAGTAATACACTGAATTCACTTATAAATCTTTCCATGTCTTAGCGATCACCTGGAAAAAGAAGTTTCTTTCAGTTTTCATGCACAGAGTGAAAAACAAGATAAGCTAATATATATGCATAATAGTTATATATAAAAGTCATCTGATTGTTAACTATTTTTTTCTTCTAAGAAGTGGGGAAGGAATTATGCATAATCTAATAGTCTGAAGTACATACACTGCTAGGAGGAAAAGTTGTAAATATTTAGCACAATAATTCTTTAGAACATAGGAAGGCATTTGCTAGATGACACTTTTTCCATCAATAAACACACTTGTAAACACATGAATACACGTACACAATCTTATACACTAACAATGAAGCAACAGAAAGACAAATAAAGAAACTGATCCCATTCACAATTGCACCAAGAAGCATAAAATACCTAGGAATAAATCTAACCAAAGATGTAAAAGATCTGTATGCTGAAAACTATAGAAAGCTTATGCAGGTAATTGAAGAAGATATAAAGAAATGGAAAGACATTCCCTGCTCATGGATTGGAAGAATAAATATTGTCAAAATGTCAATACTACCCAAAGCTATCTACACATTCAATGCAATCCCAATCAAAATTGCACCAGCATTCTTCTCGAAACTAGAACAAGCAATCCTAAAATTCATATGGAACCACAAAAGGCCCCGAATAGCCAAAGTAATTTTGAAGAAGAAGACCAAAGCAGGAGGCATCACAATCCCAGACTTTAGCCTCTACTACAAAGCTGTCATCATCAAGACAGCATGGTATTGGCATAAAAACAGACACATAGACCAATGGAATCGAATAGAAACCCCAGAACTAGACCCACAAACGTATGGCCAACTCATTTTTGACAAAGCAGGAAAGAACATCCAATGGAAAAAAGACAGTCTCTTTAACAAATGGTGCTGGGAGAACTGGACAGCAACATGCAGAAGGTTGAAACTAGACCACTTTCTCACACCATTCACAAAAATAAACTCAAAATGGATAAAGGACCTGAATGTGAGACAGGAAACCATCAAAACCTTAGAGGAGAAAGCAGGAAAAGACCTCTCTGACCTCAGCCGTAGCAATCTCTTACTCGGCACATCCCCAAAGGCAAGGGAATTAAAAGCAAAAGTGAATTACTGGGACCTTATGAAGATAAAAAGCTTCTGCACAGCAAAGGAAACAACCAACAAAACTAAAAGGCAACCAACGGAATGGGAAAAGATATTTGCAAATGACACATCGGACAAAGGGCTAGTATCCAAAATCTATAAAGAGCTCATCAAACTCCACACCCGAAAAACAAATAACCCAGTGAAGAAATGGGCAGAAAACATGAATAGACACTTCTCTAAAGAAGACATCCGGATGGCCAACAGGCACATGAAAAGATGTTCAACGTCGCTCCTCATCAGGGAAATACAAATCAAAACCACACTCAGATACCACCTCACGCCAGTCAGAGTGGCCAAAATGAAGAAATCAGGAGACTATAGATGCTGGAGAGGATGTGGAGAGACGGGAACCCTCTTGCACTGTTGGTGGGAATGCAAATTGGTGCAGCCGCTCTGGAAAGCAGTGTGGAGGTTCCTCAAAAAATTAAAAATAGACCTACCCTATGACCCAGCAATAGCACTGCTAGGAATTTATCCAAGGGATACAGGAGTACTGATGCATAGGGGCACTTGTACCCCAATGTTTATAGCAGCACTCTCAACAATCGCCAAATTATGGAAAGAGCCTAAATGTCCATCAACTGATGAATGGATAAAGAAATTGTGGTTTATATACACAATGGAATACTACGTGGCAATGAGAAAGAATGAAATATGGCCTTTTGTAGCAACGTGGATGGAACTGGAGAGTGTGATGCTAAGTGAAATAAGCCATACAGAGAAAGACAGATACCATATGGTTTCACTCTTATGTGGATCCTGAGAAACGTAACAGAAACCCATGGGGGAGGGGAAGGGAAAAAAAAAAAAAAAAAAAGAGGTTAGAGTGGGAGAGAGCCAAAGCATAAGAGACTGTTAAAAACTGAGAACAAACTGAGGGTTGATGGGGGGTGGGAGGGAGGGCAGGGTGGGTGATGGGTATTGAGGAGGGCACCTTTTGGGATGAGCACTGGGTGTTGTATGGAAACCAATTTGACAGTAAATTTCATATATTAAAAAATAAAAAAAAAATAAAAAAAAATAAAAAAAAAAAAAAGAACATAGGAAGGCATTTGCTAGATGACACTTTTTCCATCAATAAACACACTTGTAAACACATGAATACACGTACACAATTTTATATGATTTTATGGATAGTTTGATGGGATTTTAAAGTTTGACGGTGTGTTCATCCCACTTTTGAGTTAAGGCCCCCTGATTGTATTACACTTCTTACTTAACCTTTATATAAGTGACTTCTTTAAGAACAATGGATGTGTTAATTACCAGTCACTTTTGAGTATATATTTAATGAATTTTGATAATCAAGTGTTTGCAAGTCAACTTTATGCCTGGGAGCAGAACTTCTGTGAATGGAGAGAAGGTCAAAAAAATAAAAAATAATGTGAGTGATACATGGGCTTAAAAAAGGAGTTCTGCTAGATTTCTGCTAGAAATCTGCTAGATTTCTCTATGGTATAGAGAAAAATGGACTAATACATAAGCAAACCAAAAAGATTTCCTAATATTCTTATGTTTTGTGTCCAACAAAGATGTTGTGTCGGGGCACCTGGGGGGCTCAGTTGGTTAAGTGGCCAACTTTGGCTCAAGTCATGATCTCACAGTTCGTGAGTTCAAGCCCCGCGTCCAGCTCTGTGATGAGAGCTCAGAGCCTGGAGCCTGCTTCGGATTCTGTGTCTCCCTCTCTCTCTCTGCCCTTCCTCCACTCACGCTCTGTTCTCTTTCTCTTTCAAAAATAAAATAAACATTAAAAAAATTTTTTAAAAAAGATGTTGTGTCAACATAATAAGATGAATTTGGTGTAGGTTCATGATGCATGGAAACTTAGAATGGGCTGCCTGGAAATGGAAAAATAGGATTTCTGAAAAGGCAGCATCAAAGCCAGGATTGTATCTTTCTCATGGTTAGAGAAGTGCTTCTCACTGTCACACCAGGGGTGAGGCTGAATATCAGTTTTGCTAATATTGTGTCATCTGTGCCATTCTGCTTTATCTCTCTTGTTTTTTTTTTCCTTTTCCTGTGTTCAGATAATTAGACTAATCACTCGAAGAGAATCAGCAATATGACAGTAATATCAATGTGACCTGTCTAAACATTTCACTGTGGTTTTGAAATGCTATTATTTCACTTTCTTTCTTATTATGTAGCATTAACATATATTCAGTTAAGTTGAAGTAAATAAACTGGTAGGAAGTTTATAAGTGTTTTTTTTAAATACTGAGTGATATTTTTATAATTTTCACCCTGGCCTTCTCTACCCTAGATAAAATAATCGGAAACTATGCTATTCTTTGACAGATATTATATTTCTGGTTTATAATTTATTTCTAGTACTTATAAAACTTCCCACAACCTCATTAAAGAAGTAAAAAGACTTTGTTCAAAGATATATTATGCCTGAGTATTTTATTTTATTTTATTTTATTTTATTTTATTTTATTTATTTACAGTGAGTGGGCGAGGGGCAGAGAGAGGAGAGAATCTCAAGCAGGCTCCATGCTGAGGGTGTACATGGGGCTCAATCTCACCAAATGTAAGATCATGACCTGAGCTGAAATCAAGAGTCCAACACACTAAACCAACTGAGCCACCCAGGCACCCCTTTTGTGCACAATTCTAAAGCCTATGCTTTACTTTACTGAGACTTTAGACAAGGGAGAAATATTTGACCAGACTAGCAATTAGGGGGGCATTCGTTTAGAATAACTGTTCCATTAAATACTTTTCAATTTACAGACAAAATACTGTTTCCCTTTTTTATTTGTTGGGTTGAGTAATTTAGTCAGAAACAAGTGCAATTCTTGATCATACTTAGCTATGTGCTATTCATTAGCATAGCTATCAGGACAAAGTAAAAAAAAAAATAATTACTTAGGAGTTAGGGTTTTCCAAAGGTCATGATTAAATTGAGAAAGACAAAATAAAACTTAAAATAAAATTCCAGAAATATTAAGATTGAGAGATCTTGAAAAGGACAATGAAATTAAGAGACTATACAAAGCATAAAGGGGTGGCAAATGATGATGCTAATCATTATTATCATTATTATTATTGTTACTGTTATTATTATTATTATTATTATTATTATTATTATTGAAAATCTCCAAATCTTGAAAACTTGATGGATAGGCTTTCATCTTTTTTCTTGAGTTATTTCAGGTGTTCATTTATAGCTGTCACATGACATGAAAGGTACAAATTTGTGACAGTTTTACCTTGTACCTGCTCAGATGGAAATTACTCACCAAATGGAATTTCCTCCTTTGTATTTTTAAGTGGCTTTTGTAAGATACGGAAAAAAATGCTAACTCTCATTCTTCCTTAATAAGACAAATGTAAAATATTTAGCCTATTTAGTATAATATTTAACCAAGTGCAATGAATACAAATAAAGAATCCTTATGTTTTAAAGTTTCATAGCCCAAGGAAGAGTAATAGATAAAATAATAAGAATAACAACAATAACAGTAGTAATGATGAATAATGCAATGACAGAAAAACTATAGAGATATTACTTTGTCATCAAACTTAGAGGAAGACCAAAGAGTTCAGAGATTTTTCCCTGAGTTTTATCTATCTCAAAAAGTGGATTCTCACTTTCATTAAAAAAATGCACACCTGTGGGACACACTGTGAGTACATTTTATAGAAAATACCTGGAGAATAAAAGTTCACTTGGAAGAAAACTTATGGCATGATCTAAAGAGGAGGATTTATAGGCTATTAAGAAGGAGAGTTTATAATAAATAGCCAGGTATTTGCAATTGAGTCAGATTTGTGTGTTTGTTTAATTATAGCTGTTTCTGAGCATCAGAGAATTAAATATTTCTGGACTCCTGCTGCTGGTGAATATTTCGACTTAATGCTTTTTTCTTTCTTTCTTTCTTTCTTTCTTTCTTTCTTTCTTTCTTTCTTTCTTTCTTTCTTTTTGAATGTTTATTTTTGAGAGCGAGAAAGCATGAGCAGGGGAGGGGCAGAGATGGGGGGGACAGAGGATCCAAAGCAGACCCTGTGCTGACAGCAGAGAGACCAATGTGGGGCTCGAACTCATGAACCATGAGATCATGACACCAGCTGAAGTCAGATGCTTAACCGACCAAGCCACCCAGGCGTCCCATGTTTTCTTTATTTTTATAAATCATTACTGTAGGCAATGCTAAGGGTGCATTAAGTTAGGTATGATATTCTTATAGTATAATGCCTAATATGCTAAAATATTATGTTGATTTATCAAAAAGGAAAATAAACCTATTTACTGAAAGCCATAATAACAGATTTTATTCTGTGATATAAGAAGATAATGGTAGTAAGGGCCTTCAAGGACCTCTTAGTAAATCAGTTCCAAGAAAAAAAAAAACCCACTATATATATGTATTTTATACACAAACAATATAATACTGTTGTGTATCATATATTATACATTATAATACTGTTGTGTATCATATATTACATATATAATATATATACTTGTAATATATATGTAATGCATATTGTATAACACACTACAGTATTATTTAATACTTATATATGTAATATATAATGTATAACATTATATAATATATAACATATATAACTACGTACACTATAACTATATATTCTATATTTCATATTTATACTATATAAAATATTATATATTATTGTATACTGCATATTATATATTACATATATGTTAGTATTATAATGCAGTATATATAACACTTACATATATATTACATATGTATGTATTAAACAAATTCAAATAAGTTTTAACAGAAAAGAAGCGTGGAGAATCCCCAGATCTGGGGAGATTTGTGGGGAAGGTTGTCAGCACTTCGAACCCTGTACAGCCACAGGGAGAAAGGGTATGACTACTTTAGAAATCAGAGTCAGGCTGAAACAAGATTAAAAGAACTTAGATCTGGCAGGGCTTTGAGAACAAACTTGAGCTACTTTACAATTTGTTCTAGCGCTGATTCTTCACAACTGATGGTCTTGATTTTACCTGTTTTTGAAGTTAGTCATAACATACAGTTGCTGATTTTTATGAATTTGCATTAGTTTATGTACTTTAACTTTACCATTTTAAGCCAAGCACATTTAGCTTGACATTTCATATTCAGCCAGGCCCAAGTGAGCTTCCAAATTGAATGTAAAACAGGTGAGCTTCAGCCAACTCTTTTGGGTTCACCAGGTTTTGACAAGTATTGTCATATTTTAAAAAGAACTCAAAAGGAATCACAAAACCTTGTGAATTCTCAAGAATTTGCTATGAAAACTGAATGGCTAACCTAAATTGAAATAGTGAACCTAGGTCTCAGTTAATCCAGAAACAATGAAATACTTCATTTGGAAACCTAAGCAGGGTCTAGACAAACTTGACTTTTTTCTAAAATTGAACTCCAAATAGCTGAGCTTGCATGCTATTGGATTTGAAATGAAATCTCTTCTTGACGTTTGCTGAGACTAAAAGTATGAATTTTTAAAACCCATAGGAAGAGAAAAAGAGGTATTTCTTAATTCCCTGATTAAATATTAAAGGGAACTTCAAGAACATTTGTTTAAAGGATTAAAACTGGGTTCATTTTTGGCGTAAAGACAACCAAATATTTTTGGATACTCCTCAAAAGCTGGGTTTTATTTCTCCTCCCATTAAAAATAGGCTGGCCCGTAACCTACTGGCAGAGTACTGTGAGCGTAATACTATACCAGTTTCTGCAGGTCTAGACTTTCCAACAACTAGCAGGTTCCATGTCCTGTATTTTGGAAGATTTATTTTCAGAGCCCTGAGCTTTCATGAAAGTAGTCTATTTATTGAGGAGACTGCTAGGAAAGTCCTAAAAGAGGGTTCTATTTAAGCTAGTCTTCCAGATGGCCCTGCCAAGGCACTTGGCATGTAAGTAAAATGCTCTCTTATCTCTAGACCAGCCCAGAAACCAGGTGAAGAGGCTGAATGATCTTAGGCACTCAACTTCACCAGGTGTATTGATTTCCAAAGAACTGCCGAAATGCCTGACCACACTTCATGGGTTTAGGCCACAAAATTTGGGGGTGTTCCATTACACAGCGTAGCTAGAAGGGATTTCATCATTAAATTAACCTCCTTATTTACTCCCTAGAAGGTCAATTAAATATCTTGATTTTTAGTAATAGCTGTTTTCTACAACATATCACAAAAAATTTTGATCCACTTTACAGGTGGCACTGAAAACATGAATTTCCTTCAAGGAAGCAATGATGCTAACGAGGAAGTTTTTTGAAACTAAGTGACCTCTCCAGAGCGGTCTTCCCCTGTGGCATCCAAAACACTAGCCCAGAATTTAACATCAACTCACATCAAAAACAAACAAAATTATACAAAACAATAATAAAAAACAGAATGACAATATTATGTATGTAAATCATTGTTTAGAATTTCTTCCTGAGGTTATGAAAACAAGTCACCTTAATCTAATATGTGTTCTCTCACAAGACTAACGGTTATAGTCAGCTGTTTTTCAATTGATTCTGATTTTTGCAATATAAATGACCAATTTCTGCACCATTGATTCAACTAGTCATGCAGTCAATAGCACAACAGAAACCACCATGAAGATCAGACTATTTTTGAATCTTTTATTGTAAAAGCTTGGCAATAGTTTTTAAGACCACAAACCATATTGATGTTTATTCTTTTGTAAAAGAATCATCTAAGTCTTTGGGAATAATGCCATAAGAATAACTTTATTATCCCAATAGAGAAATTAACTTAAAACATTTTTATTTATCTCTAAGTAAAATGACCTGATAAACTGTACAAAAAATTGTATTAATACAAGAAATATATTATAAAGAAGTCAAGACAACACAGAGGAAACACATTTAACTGAAGTAACGAATAAACTATTATTCCTGTATAATATTCACTTACAGAGTTTGGAAGGATGGCAACAAAAGTTCTGGATCATTCTGTTTAATATTATGTTGTAATTTATCTCAATGATAACAATAACAAATGCTTTGTTATTCTCTGAGTTCAATCACAAAACTTAGAAATCAATCTTTTTCCTTGTCACTAGGCCTGAAGATCTTACCTCTGTAGATTCCTCTCCTTTAATATTTTCTTTGTCACAGAATATTCAGTGTATCCCAACTGAATGTCTTTGTATCTAATCCATGCTTCAACCACTTTTATAACAGCCCTGGGAAGAGGTGATTCAAATAATGCTTAAAATGCCACCTCCCTAATTCCTGAGGCACCATTTTGTCTTTGTGAACAGCTCTGAAAGTTGGAATGTTCTTCACTATACTGAGCAGAAATGCAGTTATTTATTTTACTTCCATTTCTTCATACTTTCAACCCTTAGAGATATATAGGACATTTTATCCACCTTCATGGATATTTGAGGGCATCTATTATATGCTTAGCAGTGGATCATTTCCCCAATAAAGATAATAAAGTCTTCCAATTCTTCTTCACATGACAAAAAACACTTCACCATCCATATGGCTATTCTGAATCTGTTTTTCTCAAAACACAGAGCTCATAATTTAAGATAATATATTAACTTATTGATATATTGTCGATATATTGATATATTAACTTATTGATATATAACCTATTGATATATAACTTAATATATTAGCTGAATAGCATAGAGTAGAACATAACTATACCATTTTATTTTAGTACTCTAATTAACTAATTCATACAGTAAGAATTTTTGAGAAGTTATTCTTACCTTACATTGTCCTGGGACTGGGAATCTAGCAGCATACAGTGAAAGAGCCACTGGGTGCCTCAGTTGGTTAAGCGTCCAACTTCAGCTCGGGTCATGATCTCATGGTTCGGGACTTCGAGCCCCATGTTGGAGCCTGCTTTGGATTCTGTGTCTCCCTCTCTCTCTGCCCTCCCCTGCTTGCACTTGGTCTCTCTCTTTCAAAAAAAAAAAAAAAAAAAAAAAAAAAAAAAAAAACATTAATTAAAAAAAAAAATAAAGTGAAAGAGAAAACATCAAAAGTTCTGCTCTTGTGAAGCATACTTATTGTATGTGTGTGTGGCTGGTGCTGTGGAGACAATACAATAAAATTAAAACTGAATGAATTTTGTCCTGTGTTAGAAAATGAAAAGTGCTACAGGGAAAAAAAATGAGAAAGGCAAGGGTGATAGAGAATGATGACAGAGGTGGTGTTGCATATGCTGTTATAGAAAAGATCATTATAGAAGCCACAGCATAAGAAGATATTCAAGCAATGGCCTCAGAAAAATGACAAAGAAACATGCAGAGGTTTGGGTTATCATATTTCAGGCGAAGAAACTAGTATGAAAGCTATGAAGAGGAGACAAGAGTGGCATGTTGGGAAAAGATGGGATGTCCTGTAAGTGCAAGATGACTGGCAAATGAAATTCTACTCCATAGTTTTTAGTACTCTCTGCTCTAATGACTCATTTCTTTTCCCTTGCTAGATTTGACCCTTCACTGAAAATATTGTCCAATATGCTTTATATTCCTCTTAGAATTTAGTCATTTGTAAATGTGGTGTTTTCTATGATGTGATTCACATCATTGATTACATTGTCAAATGTAACACTGGCCAAGTCAGACTCCTGAATGATGGCATTAAGAAGTCCTTCCTGCTTCTTAAGTTACAATCATCACACATGGGTCATGGAAACAATTGTATTTTCAAGAGCTTTCACATTTTTTAATTAAAGAAATGTTTAAATTTTTGTAATCATATCTCCCCATATAACATTGAATACTAAAAGAGAATCAGTAAAATCTTTGTGTGAAATTGTATAATATTCACAGCATTTATATATTCAGACATAAAAGGATATATATTTCAAACTAGGGTGAAATCACTTCTATTTCAGATAGTTAAGTAGAAAGCTCATGAGGTGATTGATTATGAACAGGACTGAAATATGAGGAGGGTAACAATGACTATAAATGGAGGGAAGAACAAGAATCAAAGACACATAGATGGGGAAAAAACGTACATTCAGTGGTTGTAAAGTAGAGCAGTTTGAAGCCAAAATGTCACATAGACAGCTCTGAGGCTAGAAGATATTTTAAGGCTACACTGTCCTTAAAAACAACTATAAGGCATTACAACCTGAAAAAGCAATAAGAAGGTTTTGAGTTGAAATGAACAAAGAAAAGAAAAGAGACAGAGAGAGAGAAAAACCAAAAAGCAGACTCTTAACTATAGAGAACAAATAGATAGTTACTAGGGGGTAGGTGGGAGGGGGGTGGCGGGCAGGATGGGTGAAACAGGTGAGGGGGATTACAGTACGAGTTACCATGATGAGCACTGAGTAATATATAGGATTGTTGAATCACTATATTGTACATTTGAAACTAATATAACACTTGATGTTAACTATACTGGAATTTAAGAAAATAAAGAAAGAAGGTTTTGAGTTGGACTCTGAGGCCATTACCTAATTTTTTTATAGTTAAAAATGTAGATATACAGAAGAGTTTAAAAGGTATAGGTACCAAGATTACAATAATGGGAAGAGTCAATTACTGTCAATTACAATCAAATGGAGAGACAAATGTCACAAATCTGGGAGAGTTAAAAAGTTGTAATCCCAAAAGACCAGTATCTATAGCCCTCCCTAGGTCTTAGTAGATATGAAAGATACTGAATAAATTAATTAATCTGACTGAATTAATCAGTCTTAGTTAAAATGAAAATCAAATAATAAAATGTAATGAGGATAAAATTAAATTTCCATGTAAATAAATCAAAACTACACAAATACATAATGATAAAAGTTTTAAACGTTCAAGTTTTAAAATAAATACTTAAGAATCTTCATGTCCTGTGTTCTCTGTGTCAGCCAAATATGTGATATGTCAGCCTGGACAGCTAATGCTTTTTTAGATTTCATTATTATAAATATAGCACACGGATAAAGAAGGTTACAGTCACTCTGGGTATTGGTCATAGAGCATCTGGTAAACCAGATATAGTGTTTCCTCATATCTCTACTTCTTGTAGGATAAAATCTAAAGGCATGTTTAAGGCTTTGTCGAATTTAACTCCAACCGTTACTTGGAGCCACATCGTTAGCAGCTTCCTGCCCTCTAATAATTTGTCTGCAAACAGAGCTTTCTTACTCAGGCCTACAGGGGTCAAGATGGGAAAGTAAAAAAGGAGAAGGTAGAGATGAGCAGAATAATGAAGAATACACCTTAGGACACTCACTTTTAGTGGGTAAGCTGTAGGCTGCTGGCTAGCCATTTGTGGCTATTACTTTGCAAAGAACCTACTGAGCAGTATTCACCATTTCAGAAGTTGTCTTCTTTTCACTCCTCTGATTACGTTTATAGTTTACTCTTTCATAGGTTTTAATTATTCTCTCAACATTTATGTTCCAGTAAAAATTAGAGATCCTATGAATATTTGTCCCAGCGCGCCAATCAGAAAACGTCACTCTTGTTATCATGTTACTATGGCAGTTCATAGATATGTTAGCCTGAAGGCTCATAATATTATATTGTATTATTTTTTTAATCTGTTAAAATATTTTCACACTACAGTTACACATACAAATACACCAAATCAAAACTTAAATTCATGGGTGCCTGGGTGGCTCAGTCCATTGAGCGTCTGACGCTTGATTTCAGCTCAGGTCATGATCTCAGCGTCGTGAGATCAGGCTCGCCTGAGTGTGGCACCTGCTTAAGATTCTCTCCCTCCCTTTCTCTCTCTGTCCCTTATCCACTCATAATCAATTTCTCTCTCTCTCTCTCTGAAACAAAACAAAACCCAAAAAGAACTTAAATTCAATTAAAAATTAAAATAAAAACATCTAATTGTGAATAACCTATAAACAATTATATTCTTCATGGTTTCTTGGTTAGGAGTAAAGACAAAACAGCTTATTTTAATTTTGGAAGTAAAATCAACCTGCCTTAGTAATAAATCATCTAGTGTTGTCTAGGGTTTAGGGATATTGCAGATAACTTTGGGGCCTAATCCTTTACTGGTGCTTTTCTTAAAAATGCCCTGGAAGAACACATGTAGGATTGGGTTCAAAGAAATGAGAACAGACCCACCACAGGGTCCCTGCTGAGTAAGAGAGAGAGAGAGAGAGAGAGAGAGAGAGAGAGAGAGAGAGAGAGGATATCATTAGGGTCCTATGGACTTTAAATAAACGGAGGGACTTTAAATGACTTGAGTGTTAAACAGAGGTAGTGGAGGTGAGGTAATGATCAGCTAGAAAAATAGGAGCTTATGATTATAAAGATATGTTAGAGGTAAACCAAGTTGTAATTAACATGGAGCAGTTACAGATAGTGGCAACATCTAAGATGGCGTCTTTGGCTACCGAAAGCTAGCAAGAAGTACAGAGAAACACATAAGGGGTTGAAGACAGAGATTCTGAGATTCTGGTGCTATATTGGTCATTCACATGAGCAATACATCAACAAAGAGAATGGCATAATTTTAAGTAAAGCAGAAATAATGAGCAGGGTGCCAGGAATTTCAATTATTCTGGGGAGTATTGTTAAAAAGTCAGTAGATTACAGCAATGACTAGCGGTAGTGGGTACTGGAGTGGGTTATCACGAGCCTCAAATGAGAAAGTTATTTTACACAGGTGTGGAGGACAAAGACTTTAAAAATTTTAATGAGGAGCTAGGTGAATGCCTAGCCACCTATCCATAAGACTTGGGAAAATGAGTGAACGTATTAGACAGGATTTAAGTGGAAACAGTATCTAGGAACTGAATGAGATTTCTTTCAGTGGGAGGCAAGGGTCAGAAGTGTCAGGATGTAAGAAAACTGACTCCCAAGCAGATATTTTTTTAGTATGAAATGGATATTCTAAAATGTACCATGTTACCATTTGGCAAGAAAGAAGCAATGCAATTATAATTATAATTATAATTCTGGTAATAAAAACCAGAAAACACTTTGCAGATAAAAGTACTGCAAATGAGAGAGGAATAGCGCCTTTCATTCACAGTAGTTGTAGGAATGGCATGAACACTCACATGTTGACATGAAGCTGGCCTCAAATTCCCAAAGAAGCATGGTCAAATTAGAATGTAATCCAGAACAGATTTTGTAATATCTCAGTGAAAAAGTTAGGATGCTGTGATTTTGGATAGGCTGACAGTAGAAATCATTTATTATTCTAAATGTTCTCCATACTAGATGAGCCACTTTTAGTAATGATTTCATGCTTGCAACTTTTTATAATTTTTAAATGCAAGAATATATCAAGATATTGTCTTGAACAATTCATCTTCTCAAAAAGTCTTTATAAGAGATAATTTCCCTATTGATTCAGTATGCTCATGGCCTTGAGATAAAGTAATTTCTTTATAACATGAACACAAATAAAAAGAAACAATGTTCAGTTTTGTACCTGCAAATTAGGTCCTAGAAGCTCATGTCATTCCAACAGAGAGATTTCACAGCATCTTTAATTTACCACTATAAACACATGGAAGGGAACAAAGACACAGAAGACACTGATGTCATACCTGGCCTATGGTCAGGAGCCACATTAGCTGTTTTTTTTTTTTTTTGGATTTGTTCTCCCTCCTATTTCTATATTATTCCCATGAAATATCTAGTGGCAAAAAGCTATGATCCAAGATCATCTGAGCTTCAACTACTCTGGCTTATAGAGGTGTATACGTTTTCAATGGTGTGAGGTGCTTATAATTAGGATGTTCATTCATTACATTCACAATCTCAATTTCCAACAGTTTTGTTGCTTATCTTGCACTCTCAAACGGGGCCTATTTTAGACAATTATCTGATCAGCCTACTCATAAAACCACCCATTCTCAGTTCCTCTGCCTTCAAATGAGAATAAAATCAAATTGATTTTCATTTATCTACACAATTTTAGTTGATACCAAAAATGAAGGATAGAAAGAGGATTGTGGTTAAGACTGGTAGGCACTTGGGGCACCCGGGTGGCTCATTCGGTTGAGTGTCCGACTTCAGCTCAGGTCATGATCTCATGGTTTGTGAGTCTGAGCTCTGCGTCAGGCTCTTGGCTGACAGCTTGGAGCCTGGAATCTGCTTTGGGTTCTATGTCTCCCTCTCTGCCTCTTCCCTGCTCGTGCTCTCTCTCAAAAACAAAATAAACATTAAAAAAAATTAAAAAAAAAAAGACTGGTAGGCATTTGAATAAATAGGCATGGCAGCAACAGTGATAAATTATGGGAGAGAAGAATCAAATTCTTGACACTCAGAAGGGTAGTGATTAGGAAAGAACTATACTGGGGTGACTTGGTGGTAATAAAGCCTGCCCTGCTTAGTTAGTGCAAAAAATGTCACAATAGTATTGACCATCTGCTATTTCAGAAAACTGAGTACACCTGTGATGAAACTACTAAAAATTAAATTGTTGAAGGAAATAATACATTTATATTTGTATTGATATTTTCTACATAGAGCATACTTTGTACTAATTCACACTCCCGCTAATTCTCCCAAGTCTTTGCTGAGGAATATTTAATCAAACAGTTTGCTTTTTGTCAATTTGATAGAGAAAAATGGCTTTGATTTTAGTTTGAATTTAGCTTTCCAGGAGTGAAATTTAGTATCTTTTCAAAGGTTTAAGATTCATTAAAAAAAATTACTTTTGTTACGGTCCTTGTATATTTCTAGTTGTGTCTTTATTCCAATTTTCTGATGGGGTTTAGGATATATTTTACTCATTTTCATAAACTCTTTAGAGAATACAGTCAGTTGGTAATACTTTGGTTATTTTTATTCATTTCTAAATATTTTGTTTACTTTGGCAGTATTTTTTAAGTGCTTTAGAGTTTTCAGTAATACTAACAAAAATTGTTTTAAAAATTATAAAGATTATTTTATAAATACTTTGCCATTTTTCTAATACTACCATTATGTCAGATATATTCTTTTTAATTAAATTATTGACCCACCTAAAATTGTTTTTTTTTTGTTTTTATTGAGACATAATTGACATACATTACATCGGTTTCAGATGTAAAAATAATGATTCAATATTTGTATATATTGTGAAATGATTACCACAATAAGTCTAGTTAACATCCATCACCATACCTAGTTACAATTTTTTTTTCTTGTGATAAGAACTTTTAAGATTTACTCTCTTAGCAACTTTCAAATATGGAATATAGTATTATTGACTATATTCTCCATACTATACATTATATCTCCATTACTAACTTATTTTAGCTAACATACAGGTAGTACTGGTTTCAGGGGTAGACTCCAGTGATTCATCACTTACATACAACACCCAGTGCTCATCCTGACAAGTGCCCTTCACCCCATGCCCCCACCACCTCACCTCCAGCAACCTTCAGTTTGTTCTCTGTATTTAAGAGTCTCCTATGGTTTGCCTCCCTCTGTTTTTATCTTATTTTTCCTTCCCTTCTCCTATGTTCATCTGTTTTGTTTCTTAAATTCCACATATGGGTGAAATCATATGATATTTGTCTATCTCTGACTGGTTTATTTCACTTAGCATAATACACTCAAGTTCTATTCACATTGTTGCAAATGGCAAAATTTCATTCTTCTTCTGTGCCAAGTAGTATTCCATTGTATATATTCCACATCTTCTTTATCTAGTCATCAGTTAATGGGTATTTGGGCTCTTTCCATAATTTGGTTATTGTTGATAGTGCTGCTATAAACATTGGGGTGCACGTGCCCCTTGGAATCAGTGGTTTTGTATCCTTTGGATACATACCTAGAAGTGCAGTTGCTGGGTCATATGGTAGTTCTGTTTTTAATTTTTTTGAGAAACCTCCATACTGTTTTCAAGACTGGCTGCACCAGTTTGCATTCCCACCAACAGCGTACAAGTATTCCTCTTTTTCTGCATCCTCGCCAAAATCAACAAAAACAGGTCAACACCATGACATATCATAGAGGTTAAACTTTGTGGAGTTTATTTCTTCTGTAGGGTTATCCAGATACCTGAAACACATTTCTTGAATGATCCATCTTTTCGTTAACAACTCTTCTTAATTAAAAGATTCTTCCTAATCAGCAGTGTTTTTCAGTCTTTTTTTAGTGAAGATTATGGGAAGTTGGGAAAAACAGGACAAACGAAACAAAAATAAAAACAAAACCAAGTATTCAAATAATGGCTGCCTCTTATAATTTGTTTAGACAAGAGCAAATTAATTAACCTCTTCCAACATCTGCTTTCTCTCCTTAAATTGCAGGTCGTGTTGGTTACCATTACTTCTTAACATGGTGAGGTCTAAATTAGATACCATTTTTATGAGCTGCTTTATACTTTGCATGTTGTAAACTTTTCAGGAGTGCTAGGTCTTGTTGTTTCACTAATTATGTTCCCAGTGTACTGACCAGTAGGATCCCCATCAAGAAGACTCATCACTTGAGAACTTGATACAAGTGTAAAAATAGTGGCCTCAACCCAAACTGCTGCAAGTAAAGTTTGAGAAGCACTGTTCCACACCATTAGATTGAATTAATTGACAGCTACCTAAGGAAAGGAATCTATTTAGAAGGGAAAGGTACATGTAGTTCAAGGAGAAAGACTCTGTTACAAGTTGTAACCAAGTACCTAAAATGTTTTGCCTTCTTCACAATTTTGCCTAGGGTTACCGTGTTTACATCAGTGTTTTCACAAGGAGGATTTGTCAGTCTGATGGAAAATGATCACAAAGATTGTATAGGAGTTGTAAGATGAACTAGCTCTATCTTTCAAGCAGGGTGGATAGCCAGATATAAATGAGCCTCTGCATTAGCTGTTAATCTTAGGTAACTTAATTGGTGTTAGGTATTACTTGTCTCTTATTTACATGTCTAAATTTGTTCTCGGATTATACCTACTTTTTTTCCTGCTTGATTCTTTCTGTCTCCTAAACATTCAGGGATTTACGTTTTAAATGTTGCAACTCAAGCATTTATATATTTTAAAATGCAATCACTATAGTAGTAAAAGCTTACTTATATTTAATAAACAATAGAGCAATTTCAAACAATATAAATTGATGTCATCTTCTCCTTTTATACCTTATTACTGTGGCACAGTGACCTTTAAATTGCAGCTTTGGAGTTATGATGATGTAGTACTCATATGGTCAGTTGGCTAGTAGGTAATAGGCAGGAATAGATGATACTGGGGAAATTCAGATCTTCAGTTGTTGAACTGAATAACTCCCCAAATTCCAAATGTGACTGCTTCTAGAAAACCTGCATTTGTATTGATGATAAATCAACAAGTACATTTTTCTTATTCTTGTACAAACCAACATCAGGAATATTCTAATATTTGGTAAATCTGAAATACAGATTCAAAAACCTCACAGTATTAGAAGAACTTAAATTGAGAATTTGCTTTATCTGCAAATATAGAAAAGCTATTAGGTTTAAGAATGTGATGGAAAATATATGATTAAAAACTTTATATATTGCGGTGTCTGTGTTGCTCAGTCAGCTGAGCATCCGACTTCAGCTCAGGTCCTAATCTTGTGGTTCGTGAATTCAAGCCCCAAGCCAGACTCGCTGCTCTCAGCCTGTCAGAACAGAGCCCGCTTCAGATCCTCTGTCCCCCTGGTTTCTCTGCCCCTCCTCTGCTTGCCCTCTCTCTCTCTAAGAATAAAGAAAATACTAAAACAAACAAACAAATAAATCTTCATATATTTAGATACATCTGTATTCTAGCACTTAGATTATTAGATAGAATATAGCAGAATCTAAAGAAATATTACATTATCTATCAATAATTTTCTATGTTTTTCATTTACTTATACAAGTTTAGTTGATACTAAACAATGAATGGTAGAAAGAAGATTGTGGTTAAGGCTGGTGTGCCCTTGAATAAATAACCATGGCAGTAGTCACAATGAGAAATGATGCTACAGAGGAAGGATTTGTTTTTCTGAAGTTTCACATTATCTTGCAACTTGAAAACTGTCTGTAACTTCAGAACACTTATACTGAGGCAAAACTGACTTGGAAAAATTAGTTTGTGGATGCTATCAACAACAGCAAATTAAAGTACAAAATGATCAAAGGGGCAGAAATTATCAAGTTAAAATAAGACAGTCTGAACTAGGCTAAAAACTGTTGCATCTGATTTTGAGGGTACATGACTAGGAGTTTTGAGTTTAAAATTAATGCCCTGACTTCTTTGGAAAAACTTCCTAAGAAATAGTGTCAGCGGGTAGAGAAAAAAGTAAAGTAAGTGATCGGTCAGGGAAAAAAAGATTTTTACAGAAACTGAACTGTAGTATGAGAACAGTCTCATTGGTCAATTTCAAGTTTAAAAAATTCTTCCAAAAAGATTGGATTTATCAATAATACTTAGGGTTTTTTTGTTTTGTTTTTGTTTATCCCCCCCCCCCCCCCTTGGATAGAGCTCTCTTTTGGGAGCCTGGCTAGAAGTAATTGATATAACATGCCCTACTGACTAGAGAACTATAATAGAAACTTCTTATGAAATTAAAGAAGATATGATCTTTATCAACCTCTTGCATCAAGTTCAACATAAGATGTAGAAGGTTTTTATTCTTAAATAGCACTCTACCCCTCCAATAAGCAGTGATTTATACAAATGATTTAATGTGTCTGACTGCTTGACTCCTAGAAATAGAGTGCCAATAAAATCCATTACTTAAATTTTCATTAGTCTTTGACCATAGAACTGAAATTAATTTGCTCCAAGAGTACAAGATATAGTCTTTACATTTGATTCCATGTAATTTTGTCTTAGCATTTAATTATTCTTTTCAAATACATAGCAGTTAGATGAAAAATGTCTTGTTGATTCCCTTTAACAGTAAGATTCAGAGAAACTTGTGCTTGATGTGTAATTGAATCTTATTAAACCAAACATAGATAGTAAGAGGGTTTTTTTGATTTTTAAAGCCAAGAAAATGAAGTTTTTTTTAAAAAAAAGCTTAAAATAAAATAGAAAGATGTCAGCTTTTTGGTTCCCTTTTGTTTCTTTCATCATATTTTGGTTACATAAGAATATAAATAGCTGATTTAGTGTCAACTTCTCTTGAGATAAACTTTTCCACACTGAGAAAATAAAACAAACAAAAAACAATAAAAACCTGTAATATGTATGAATCACTTAACACTTAAAAATTCAGAGTTAGGTCTTAGAGGAAAGAGAACATCTCTTTGATATTTGATCACATAACTACTAAACCTATTCCTATTATATGCTCTCAAATAGAAATTAGCAAATATTATGCATTAAATGACTAGATTTGCCTTTTGAGAAAAAATACACTATTTTATAAAGTAGTTTTCACTAATTTGATTGAAAATAAATTTGTTGCCAAATGCGTTTTTTTCTGTTTATTTTTGTCATTATTTGTTTGTTTTAGTTTGTATCTCCGTATTAATGGCTGTGGTCACAAAAGATTCCATTTCTGTAATATTGTTACTGATTACTCACAGATTTTACATGAAAACAACATAAAACAATTTTCACATTCTCCTTTCTATTCAAGTTATATGAAAAAAAATTTTATCAGATACTCTTTCTTTATCATATCATATCATTTCTTACAGGTTAATTAAAAATAGCTCTTTTCTCAAGATGTTTAAAATAGTCCCTTTTGTCTCAAACATTTTGCATAAAAAGATCTCCTAATTTACGTCTGTCATAGAAACAAAGTCTGGTGGTTGCAATGAGGCATTGACAATTTCCTTAGCAATAGCCTGAGTCAGCACCTACACTAGACACTAGGTTGGTTTTACTACATGTAATAGTAGTCAAGTGTGAGTGTGTTCATTCACTGTGAGATCTTGCTAATATTTTTTTTTGCTTAATTTGGGAAAAGTTAGCCCAAACTGGTACTTGGCAGAAGGATGGAAGCTAATCTGGACTCAGGATCGGGGGACACGGTAGTTATCCCGTTGACACTGCCTTGGCCAGAAAGCAATATTACTGCTGCTTTTAAGATCATACTAAGCATGTCTACAGCAGCAAACACTCCCTGCACACAGAGCTGAAACCACTTACACTCTACATAAAAATCCAGAGATATATCAAATACCTATTCATACTTGATGCCTCTGCTGCCATAAAATAATACAGAATTATGATACACAGAATACCGAGAAAAAGTGAAAAAAGACTTCTGAGAGGATATACCACTGGAATCATATTGAAAAACAGATATTAGTTATATCATGATGAGAGGTGTTGTGAGGCAACAGCCTAACAAAGACACATAGATCAGAAAGATGGCGTGGGAATTGTAATGGAAGGTGATTAGGCTGTAAGACCATAAGTGATGAAGTGTGACTGACAATGTGGGCAGGTGTCAGAACGCAAAACTTGAAGGGAAGTCTCTGTTGGGTTAAGAAACTGAAATTTCACATGAGGTAAGGGTTAACTGCTGAATTTTATTTGAAATGTGCCAGAATCAGATTTGTTTTTGAGGTGGCTAACTCAGCAGTTACAAAGAAAATCTATGATGAAAACCATAATGCAGGCAACAAAGAAAATTAAGCCTTTTTTTTAGTTATCCAATTAAGAAAAGTAAATTTCCTGATGTAGGACACTGAAAGAAGTATTAAGGTGCCTTGGATATAGAAAATTCTCAAAGATTGATTGGACTCTGTGAATATAATAGTGAGAAGAGTCCAACGTAAGTGTCAGTTTTCTCTCCTGAATAACTGGATTGATGGAGGTATCTCCAATCAAGATACAGAGTAGGGAAAATTTAAGAAGAAAATGTGAAAACTAGGTTTGTAAATGTTGATGATAAGGTGCACATGAAAAATCTAGGGGCGCCTGGGTGGCTCAGTCGGTTAAGCCTCCGACTTCAGCTCAGGTCACGATCTCATGGTCCTTGAGTTCGAGCCCCGCGTCAGGCTCTGGGCTGATGGCTCAGAGCCTGGAGCCTGTTTCAGATTCTGTGTCTCCCTCTCTCTCTGCCCCTCCCCCGTTCATGCTCTGTCTCTCTCTGTCTCAAAAATAAATAAACGTTAAAAAATTTTTTTTAAAAAGAAAAATCCAGATATAAATATCCAGAAGCCAATCAAATACATACGTCTGTGGTTCAGGAAATGGTTATGGGCTTGACTTCTGAATTGAGACATCAGTAGAGTGTAGGTGGTGGTTGAAACAAATGAGAATGGGTAAGGTCATCTGAGAAAATATATTGCATAAGAACAGTGAGCTAAAAATAAAACCCTAAGTAATAGCATTATTTTTTTTTAATTTTTTTTCAACGTTTTTTATTTATTTTTGGGACAGAGAGAGACAGAGCATGAACGGGGGAGGGGCAGAGAGAGAGGGAGACACAGAATCGGAAACAGGCTCCAGGCTCCGAGCCATCAGCCCAGAGCCCGACGCGGGGCTCGAACTCACAGACCGCGAGATCGTGACCTGGCTGAAGTCGGACGCTTAACCGACTGCGCCACCCAGGCGCCCCAGTAATAGCATTATTTAATGGGTCATAAGAGAAAAAAGAATCTCATCAAGATAAATTGAGGAGTGAACCAAAAACATCTCAGGAGAAGGGAGATAGTTTGGGAACATTAATAGTCATAGGAGTAGAGATTTATTAAGTGAGCATTCACTAGTACAGCAGAGGACACAAGATAAAAAGTCCTGACAAATAGCATGTGATTTACAATATTAGGATGTTACTGTCAAACATATTAAATAGATGAAAACTCAATATAGTTGGCAGATGACTTACTGGGAAGTAAGGATGGGAAAGACCATGTGTGTACTACTCTTTCAAGAAATTTGGAGAAAGGAAACAGGAGTAGATTGGATCTACAACTTAATGCAGCATCCAAGCAGAAAAATGAATTAATAATGGATGAACCAAGAGTGAGTAAGCATAAAACAGGAAAGACAATGGGCATATCAGAAAGATACAGGACCAACAGGGAGCTACAAATACAGAATCATTTTGTGAGATTTCTGAAAATAAAACCAAAGGCATATGCTCTATTCAGTTTATTTAAACTTTTGTATCTTTTATTTATGATGTCATATACCCATATAGCAGTTCTTGGAGGCAAACTCATCTACTGTATATTCATTCAGAGTTATATTTTTGACCAATAAATCTAACCTTAATCAGAAATATAATGAAATAGAAAATGTATATTTACTTCTAATTATCTCTAAGCAATTCTTTGAAATGTGGAACAAGAAGAGACGAGCCATAAAAACGTGTTGGAAGAAAATTCACCCCTATCTTCCTTTATGGAATTCATAAGTTGGTGAGATGTTTTGCATCAAAAAATTAGTAGACTATTACTTGAGTTCATATAAATATTAAATAGACCTGCTGATATATTGTATTCAAGTTTGACTAGCAGCTTCACATCCCTTTTAGTCTTTCCACTCCTGGCTGCACTAACACCTGTTCTGCTCAGTTCTGAAATAAAACGTACATCAGATTTTCTTAGTGAATTGTAAACATGTTCAAAGGCAGTCCAGGGTGAGGATGTGTGCATGGTGCAAATTGCTTTTTAATATTTCTAGACATATAAACCTCCCCCTAGCCATCCTCCTCACACAACTTCATATTAACCTAATGATCTGTCTATAACGAATTGTCGAACTGCATTTTGCTGCCAAACTGTTTTACAGTTAAGCTGTTGCTTTGTGCTTGCCCCTTTTTGTTCAGCCAAACAATTTGCGACTCAGATCCATGGCCCAGTAAAAAGTCATACACAGGGATTTGGAATGGATGTAATCATGTACACAGCAAGACAAATACCATCAATTTATTTCCAGTGTATTCCACTATGCATATTTTGTATTTAGTAGTAGAATTATAGTTTTATCGAGGAAACAAAATATAAAGAGATTTATTTTGTTGCTGCTTACCATTCAAAAATAATATTCGTGAGTATATCATGATAATTCACAAATATGTTGAATAACATTTCTGTGTTCAAGAAATGTTTTAGAACTCTTAATTCTACTGTTGGATGAATAGCTTATAATTAAGGAATAATAATGTTTGTCATCTATGTACCCCAGATTTAATTTTCAACTTTAATTTAAGTGGCATTTGGCCACGGAAAGAATATAGTATTCCTCCTGTGAGAAGAAATACTATGAGCCACAGATGCGATGCTACAGTTGTACAGTAAAATATTGGCAATGAAATTACTTGCATTTTTTTCCAGCAGCCTTCAAAGTTTTATGAGTTTCTGATTCTTAAGAGCACTATAGCCATTCAGTTATTATGCATTTCATTCATTATTACGTTAACTTCCTCTAGCTCTTAACCATCTAGAATTTCACATTAAATCGTGTTTAAGTTAACTGTTCTTTCCTTTTTATGTTTATTTTTGAGAGAGAGACAGAACGTGAGCGGGGGAGGGAGACACAGAATCTGAAGCAGCCTCCAGGCTCTGAACTGTCAGCACCAGAGCCCGATGTGGGGCCCAAACTCAGGAACCATGAGATCATGACCTGAGCTGAAGTCAAACACTTAACCAACTGAGCCACTCAGGCACCCCTAAGTTAACTATTATTACTTATGTTTGAAATTATTTTAACCCAGATTTGGATGCACATGCAGTTTTCAGTTTCTTAATGCTTTTAAAAAATATACTGTCCTTGAATTTTTCCCAATAATTATGACAAGATTGAATTGGCTGGTTATACTTTCATGATTTGGGTGATTTCTGAAAAGGCTTCTATCAGAAAATATAGTATCAATTTTCAGAGGGCTTGTTTCACCTATTTATTCCTTAGGTTGATACATTTTTAATGAGGGGTTAATTTGTTCTTGGCTCTGTGTTAAAACACATTTACTATTCTCAAGTTGCTAATTCTTTAAAAAGGTTCTTCCCCAGTGCTGAAACTCAAAACAGTATGGAAACCAATTTGACAATAAATTTCATATTAATAAAAAAAAAAAGAAAAGAAAAAAATGGCATGGAGACAGAAAAAAAATGTGCCAACTTTAACATATATATGTGATAATGTGAATACAATACATAAGTAAGCATTTAATTATACTCTTTTTTTTTTTTTTTGAGGAAGAGAGAGAGAACGCACATGAGCAGGGCAGGGGCAGAGAAGAGCAAGAGGGGAGAGAGAACCTTAAGTAGGCTCCACATCCAGCCCAGAGCCTGATACAGGGCTCAACTAGGAGATCATGATAACTTGAGCCAAAATCAAGAGTTGGATACATAACTGACTGAGCCACCCAAGTGCCCCAAACATAAAGAGATTTACTTTATGTTTTTAAATTTTCTCTATAAGCAGAAAGTGTTTTCAAGAGCCCTTTGTTTGACAACACCAAACTAATATTTCAATGAGTTTCCCCCTCATCAGTTGATTTTTTTCTGATTAACAAGTTAACCATTAATTTGCTAATCAGAAAATTCCACAACATTCCTTTATTTCTTTCCATTATTTTGTCTGTAACACTAACACTGCCGATAAATCTCCACTCATCAAACTTCCTTCTCTTCATACCTATAACCCTGAACTAACCTTTGATTTTTTTTTCTTTTTGTTCTCATTTATTTCCTCAGCCAGTTGGTCAGTCTGTGAATAACAAGAGATAATCAGAAATAAACAGTGGCCTCAAGGGATTCAAAGAAATATAATGCAATTTCCCAAAACTCTTTCTTTCTATTTATTTAATGAGAACTGGCATCCATTTCCACACCTCAAATTCTTAAAGGCTCTCAAATACTTCTCTGTGGTTTCAAATTCTACCTGAAGTTCTAAGAGCCCCAACTCTTGACTCTTGACAAGACACTGACTACTGGAGACATGAGTCATGGGCTAGGAACTTGCTGAAGCTTTAGTCAAATCCCATAGTATCTTAGTCCTCTTTTTCTCAGCCGAATAAAAGAGAATTTGGACTAGATTACCATTGAAATCGTTTATAAATCTAATATTCTATAATGCCACAACTGACTTCAACCTGAATGTCCCAAACATGTCATCTCCTTTCACTATAAATTAGTTTCCTCTCATAAATTCTCTGTCAGGTAAGATTGCCATGATTTTCATTATATATACAGTTTATTTCTTTCTTGTTCTTTCCTAATCATGAAATCTAACTTGTTGCCTGAATGAAGGAATCAGGGATTCTATCACCTTTATCATTTTGGGCATAATTCAAGATGTCATTCAAGAAAAAAAAAATGTATTTATTGTGGGGCACCTGGGTGGCTCAGTCGGTTGGGCATCCGACTCTGGCTCAGGTCATGATCTCACAGTTCATGAGTTTGAGCCCCACGTTGGGCTCTGTGCTGACAGCTCAGAGCTTGGAGCCTGCTTTGGATTCTGTGTCTCCCTCTCTCTCTGCCCCTTCCCCACTCATGCTCTGTTTCTCTCTGTCTCTCAAAAATGAATAAACATTAAAATTTTTTTTAAATATATTTATTGAGTGATATATATGAGGATTTCCAGATTAGAGTTGTATTTAATATGTTATAGTGTTCAAGGAATGAAAATTGGCTAATGGTTTCAGTTATCTCAGAAAAAAAATTGGGGTGTTCAACTTTCCTAGGGTTATTTTAAGCATACAATTCTCTAACTTAGTATATATAAAATGAGTTTAAGTCTGGAAAGAAAGGCCTGATAAGAAATGGGGATGAAAAATAATGTAGAAGCAAGATACTGAAGGACTTTATATATCATATTAAGTGTTTTGAACTTTTTTTTAAAAGCAAGGTATACCCGGTGAACTAATTTACATTGAATTGTGATGATCATCTTCATTATAAAAGATCAAGTTTTGCATCAGCTAAAAATTGAATTGAAGAGAAATAACTGGAAGTAGAGGAACACTTATGAAATTTTGCTGAAACTTAGATATAAGGTGATGAAAGCCTATCCAAGGCCAAGTTAGGAGAAGTAAACAAAAAGATATTACTGGAGAATTTAAGGATCTATAATTGACAGGGCATTTTTATACCAAATTTTATATAGGAAATAATGTAGACAAGAATCAAGGATGACAACAGTGTTATGGTTTAAGCAGTATTATGGTGGATTATTGTGCTTCTCACAGTATTGGGAAGTTGATGAAGAAGAGCTATTATTGGAGAAATAACTTGCTTGTAGATTTGAACTGTATATGTATGGTATGTGTAATATAGAACTGAAATAGGTAGCTGGCTGCAAGGTTGTTCTCTATGTCCACTCAAGACTTACAAAAGGGTATTACCTTGATTCCAAAACCAGAAAAGCCTTGCTACAAAGGAGAGCCACAGACCAATTTCCCTGATGAACACGGATGCAATAATTCTCAACAAGATATTAGCCAACCGGGTACAGCAATACATTAAAAGAATTATTCACCATGACCAAGTGGGATTTATACCTGGGATGCAGGTCTGGTTAAATACCAACAAATCAATCAATGTGACACATCACATCAATAAAAGAAAGGACAAGAACCACATGATCCTCTCAACAGATGCAGAGAAAGCATTTGACAAAATGCAACATCCTTTCTTGATAAAAACCCTCAAGACAGTAGACATAGAATGATCATATCTCAAGATCATAAAAGCCACATATGAGAGATCCACCACTAATATCATCCTCAATGGGGAAAACCTGAGAGCTTTCCCCCTAAGGCCAGGGATATGACCGGGATGTCCACTCATGCCACTGTCACTCAACATAGTAGTGGAAGTCCTAGCCTCAGCAATCAGACAACACAAAGGAATAAGAGGCATCCAAATCAGCAAGGAGGAAGTCGAATTTTCACTCTTTGCAGATGACATGATACTCTATAGGGAAAACTCAAAACATTCCACCAAAAAACTGTTAGAACTGGTCTATGAACTCAGCAAAGTCACAGGATATAAAATCAATGCACAGAAATCGGTTGTGTTTCTATACACCAATAATGAAGCAACAGAAAGAGAAACCAAGGAATTGATCCCATTTACAATTGCACTGAAAACCATAAAATACCTAGGAATACCTGACCAAAGAGGTGAAAAATCTATATACTGAAAATTGTAGAAAGCTTATGAAAAAAATTGAAAAACACACACGCAAAAGAAAAAATATTCCATGCTCATGGATTGGAAGAACAAATATTGTTACAATGTTGATCCTACCCAAAGCAACATACATATTCAATGCATTCAAAATAATCAAAATAATACCAGCATTCTTCACAGAGCTGGAACAAACAATCCTAAAATTTGTATGGAACCAGAAAAGCCCCCGAATAGCCAACACAACCCTGAAAAAGAAAACCAAAGCTGGAGGCATCACAATCCTTGACTTTAAGATGTATTACAAAACTATAATCATCAAGACAGTATGGTACTGGCACGAAAACAGACACTCAGATCAACGGAACAGAATAGAGAACCTAGAAATGGACCCACAAACGTATGGCCAACTATCTTTGACAAAGCAAGAAAGAATATCCAATGGAATAAAGACAGTCTCTTTAGCAAATGACTGTAATACAGTTATTTAGCAAATAACCCAGTGGTTATTGGTGTTGGGAAAACTGGACAGTGACATGCAGAAGAATGAAACTGGACCACTTTCTTATATCATACACAAAAATAAAATCAAAATGGATGAAAGACCTAAACATAAGACAGAAAGTCATCAAAACCCTAGAGAAGAAAGCAGGGAACAACCTCTTTGACCTTGGCTGCTGCAACTTCTTACTCAACACGTCCCCAGGGGCAAGGGAAACAAAAGTAAAAATGAACT
The DNA here is from genome assembly GCF_028018385.1 of Neofelis nebulosa. Lineage (NCBI taxonomy): Eukaryota > Metazoa > Chordata > Mammalia > Carnivora > Felidae > Neofelis > Neofelis nebulosa. The sequence continues at coordinate 203,813,678 of NC_080782.1, read as the reverse complement.
ACTGGGACCTCATCAAGATAAAAACTTCTGCACAGCAAAAGAAACAATCAACAAAACTAAAAGGCAACTGACCGAATGGGAGAAGATATTTGCAAATGACATATCAGATAATGGGCTAGTATCCAAATCTGTAAAGAACTTATCAAACTCAACATCCAAAAAACAAATAACCCAGTGAAGTAATGGGCCAAAAACATGAATAGACACTTCTCCAAAGGAGACATTCCAGATGTCTAACAGACATATGAAAAACATGTTCAACATCACTCACCCCCAGAGAAATACAAATCAAAACCACAATGAGATACCACCTGACACCAGTGAGAATGGTTAAATTGAACAACTCAGGCAACAACAGATGTTGACAAGGATGCAGAGAAAGAGGATTTCTTTTGCACTGCTGGTGGCAATGCAAACTGGTGCGGCCACTCTGGAAAACAGTATGGAGGTTCCTCAAAAAATTAAAAATAGAATTACCCTATGACCCAGCAATTGCACTCGTAGGTATTTATCCAAGGGATACAGATGTACAATTTCAGAGGGGCACATGGATCTCAATGTTTATAGCAGTGCTATTGACAATAACCAAAGTAAGAAAAGAGCCCAAATGTCCATAGACAGATGAATGGATAAAGAAGATGTGGTATAGATGTACAATGGAGTATTAGCAACCAAAAATAATGAAATCTTGCCATTTGCAACAACGTGGATAGAACTAGAGGGGATTATGCTAAGCGAAATTAGTCAGAGAAAGGCAAATATCATATGACTTCATTCAAATGTGGAACTTAAGATACAAAACAGATGAACATAAGGGAAGGGAAGCAAAAATAATATAAAAACAGGGAGGGGGACAAATCATAAGAGACTCTTAAATATAGAGAACAAACTCAGGGTTGCTGGAGGGGTTGTGGATGGGGGGGGATGGGCTAAATGGGTGGACATTAAGAAGGGCATTTGTTGGGATGAGTACTGGGTGTTATATATACAGGATGAATCACTGGACTCTACTCCTGAAATCATTATTGTACTATATGCTAACTAACTTGGATGTAAATTAAAAAAAAGAAAAACCTGTAAACAAATAGTAAACTTTATTTAAAAAAAAAGTTACAAAAGGGCAAAGGAGAAGCCAAGTGGTCTGAATTGAGGCCCCCACCTCTACTTCAATAAGAGCTGCATTTTTATCTGTTAGATTTCCACGAAGTTTTTTCTATGTACAAATGTTTCCAAGGCTTTAATAAAGTCAAATGAGATAACAAGTTGACAAGTTGTGACTTTCCTGCAAATATTAATATTTTCATATTAACAGAATAAAGAATTTTTTTAAAAAATAAGTTCTTCAGAGAGTCTCAGTGGCTCAGTCAGTTGAGTATCCTGACTCTTGATTGTGGCTCAGGTCATGATCTCACCATCGAGGAATTGAGCCCTGCACTGGGCTCTGGAGTGGGTGTATCGTTTAAGATTGTCTCTCTCCCTCTCCCTCTATCCTTCCCCTGCTCATGCTCTCTGTCAAAAAAATAATAAATAAATAAATTAATTAATTAATTAATTAATTTTCTGACTTGTGATTCAATAATCTCAACTTTATCCACATATATTATGTTTTAGAGAACTAAAGATCTATACTTGAGTACTATGATATAACTATAGAAATATCATGTCACTGACAGAAAATCTATGTCACAGATTGAGAAACTTTTTCTATAAAGACTCAGGAAAGGTACAAACTTTCAGTTATAAAATAAATGTTTTGGGAAGGTAATATATAGCATGACAATTATAGTTAATAATACCACAATGCATATTTGAAACTTGCTGAGAGTAAATCTTAAAAGTTCTCATCATAAGAAAAATAATTTTGTAACTATGTGTGGTGAAGAGTGTTTACTTGCTGTGATGATCACATCATAATATATACAAATACAGAATCATTGTTTTCCACCTAAAACTAATATGTTATATGTAAATTATACCTCAATAAAATGTCAAATTTTAGATATTTTAGATTTTTTCAAGCCAGGTGGTGTTTTCACAACTACTCAAATCTGCTGCTTGTAAAGCTTTTAAAACATCCATAAAGAGTACACAAGTAGGGGCGCCTGGGTGGCTCAGTCGGTTAAGCAGCCGACTTCGGCTCAGGTCATGATCTCACGGTCCGTGAGTTCGAGCCCCGTGTTGGGCTCTGTGCTGACAGCTCGGAGCCTGGAGCCTGTTTCAGATTCTGTGTCTCCCTCTCTCTGACCCTCCCCCATTCATGCTCTGTCTCTCTCTGTCTCAAAAATAAATAAACGTTAAAAAAAAAAATTTTTAAAAATGAGTACACAAGCAAATGGGTGTGGCTGTGTTCCAAAAAAAAAAAAAAAAACGTATCTACAAAAGTTTTTTATTCACTAGCAAGATTTGGCCCACAGACTAGTCTGCTGACCTGTATACTACATAATTCATTGGCTATAGACTCCTAGAGACTGTAGGTCTCACTTGAGAGTATTTGAGGGTGATAATAAGTACAAAAGAGATCTCTGCTCTCATCTCTAGAATACTAGAATGCAAAGTCATTTCAATATCACAAAAACAGGTCTGCTCTTTCAAAGAGGACATCATATGTGATTAGCGAAAAAAAGGGTAATATTGTATTTGCTACCCCAAATTTGTGACCATTATACTTCCTAATCCTAGAAAATCACCGATCAGATTCCCTGAGAGGTATTAAAACCTTGGTTCACAATTCTTTGGAAGGATAAAGAGAGAATAAATGTCTATAAGCAATTAGTTTGAGAAAAAGGAAATAATGTATTCTTAATAATAACTCAGACTCATACTCAATTCTTACATAGGAGTGGGATGAGAGAAATCATCTGTAATTGTACATTTCAGAAGAAATTTGTCTTGAATTCATGAAAATTAAAATTATTTTCAACACTCCAATGAAAGTACTGTGTGTTCTTTACCATGTACCAAAAGATTTAAGTATGTTTAGCCACGTAGTTCTTATTAAAATTCAGCACTTGGTACTTAGCATTCTCTTCTACTACAACAGAGCCATTATACAATGAAAAGAAATATGAGGAGGCTGAGGTATCTCTTCTACACATTTTTTTTTACGTTTTTTTCTTGCCAGAGAAGTGATTCCTTGGACCTTCTTTATTTGGCTTGCTTGCTCTTTTCTGTTTCCTTTTCAGGACAGTGAATAATGTGTCAAAGTGTGAGGTGCATATGAATTGAACCCAAAAAAAGGAGAGTTATTATTAACATTCAATTGTTACATTGAGCATTGTATTCATTGGATTGGAAGGGGAGGGGGTTTTTAGAATTTGGCTCATATCCATGATGTAAAAAAATATATATACATATATATTTTTTTTCCCACAATACTCTAATGTTCTAGACATTGTCTCAGGATTAAAAATGTGTCTTTTGTTGAAACAAAAAGACATCCCTCTAAATTCTCCCATTAAAAGTAATCAATATGATTATTATTAAGACCAAAGATAAATTTAAAATGAAAATTGTATGTATGCCATCACTTAATTTAAGGAAATATGTATCTTTGAAAGAATGGACAAATTATTTCTGCCCTCACTAAAAATGCTGTTTTGAAGATTAAAACTGTAGCAACTTTAGATATTTTTGTTCTTTTTTAGTAAGTAAGACAAAAATCACCACTGAAAAAGGAAAATGCTAAAACGTCCTCATTTATCACTTGTGAGGGTAAGATGTATCCTACTGTTATTAAATGTTTAATGTAGCTGTTGGCAGGTGTGTATAATGAGCTTTGTTTCAAGTCTGGGACACTGTTAATATAACTCTTTCTCATTCACCTACTGCAAAGTGTGGAAATTGTCCCTACTCTTTCAAAAATTCATTACAGTATTATTTCCTTACAGTTAAGACCATTTGTGGCATACAGTGGTTTTGAGATTTGTTCAATTTTATTTGCTTTAAATGAAATGGACATTTTCCTTTGTTAAAGAAAATAAAACAGCCTCTAGTAAGTTTTGCTGGATTTAAGAAGACTTTGGTTATTTAAGGTCAAGAACATTGAAGGGTACTTCTTATTTGATAAAACTTTGTAGGACCTATTTAAGTCTAACAATTCCCTCCAATGGAATTATATGTTACTTTGTGTCTTATTAAATTCATTTATTTTAGTTTCATCATCTTTAGGACCTCTTGATTTAATTCCTTCAAATGAATGCTGTTCCACCAATTCAACTTATACTCAGATGAAATTAACAAAATACATATTAAGATTTGTAATTGGGAAATGTTAATATGTAAACTTTTAAGGTAGTAAAATATTTTATAGTTATGTGCTTCAGATTAAAGATTCTCAAACTGTAGCATGTGTAAGTATAAAGTATGTAGGTTATTTTTTAAAAAAAAATCTAAGATATCACTCCAAAAGGTTTTTATTCAGGAGACTCAAAAAAACATGCATTTTTATAAAGAAGTCCATGTGATTCTGATGCAAACGGTAAACCAACTGAAGAGAGAAGCACACCTAAATAAAGCATTATAAGGAACCCGTTCTGAATATTAAGGACACAGCTATAAAACCTATGCAGAAAAACAGGGAGCAAGGTATTTGCATAAAATTTGTGCTGAATATAAAGGCAGTTTTGAAGAAAACACATATATCTCTTTTGTCAAAAATACATTTCTATTATGATGTTATTATAACACTGATGTTATTACTTTCTAAAACACTTATTAGTAGGAAACAATTTTTAAAAAAATAGTGACCTGTTTTTTAAAGGAAACAAAAGAGAAAAAATTGGATATTTGAAGTCAACATCCTAAATTAGATTTAACATAATGTCCAGACTTACTCTATATTCAAAATATATACTCTATAGTATATCTATATACTCCTATTGCATAATAGTCACTGGTATCACCTGCTAGAAGTGCAGTCTTTTTAAAAAAAAAATGTTTATTTTTTTTATTTTGGAGAGAGAGAGAGAGCGAGAGCATGCAAGCAGGGGAAGGGCAGAGAGGGAGACAGAGACTCCCAAGCAGGGTCTGTGACTGACAACACAGAGCCTGAGGCGTAGCTAGAACCCACGAACCTAGAGATCATGACCTGAACCAAATACAAGAGTCAGATGCTCAGCCAACTAAGCCACCCAGGCACTGAAGTTCAGTCTTGATCCCACATTCCAGGCTTCTGATCTGGTAACTGATCAGACAAAGGACTTGCATTTTTATAATTCCATCCTATAATGTGGTCCTGATCCAATTGATTTATGTACCATATTCTGAGAACACTGATCAGGGTAAAAAGACTGGAAATGAGAAAGTTAATCACAAAATACAATTGATTTGAACTGTACCAGACTAGCATTAGGACTATGTCCAAATCAAGAAGTAATTCAGTGGTTTCCACGTTAAGACACTCAAAGTTGTCTCGCTTATCCTATTAGGAAGAACTTTTTATCTATTTCTCAGATATATTTAAAGAGTGCTCAATAATTACTATAACATTTCTTGATATAAGAGCATAAGATTAAAATCATATTGCTTTTATTTAAAAACCTTACTCAAGATCTAGGGGAAATGTGAATGAAATGCAAATAAAAGTGGGGTGAGCCTAGTTAGAAAGAAGGAACACACCATAATACTCTTTAGGATTGACAAAGTCAATCAATATATTTGAGCAAAAAGGAATTCTACTATAAGTCAACAAGGTATCTTACAGACTCAAGGGAAGAAAAACAGCCAGACCTCACTAGGAAATCATGAGTTATATTCTGAATTTCTCATTCTTTCTCTCTAGAACTACATAACCTCACATACATCAATTTCCACGTTCACTTCTTACTTTGCCTTCTTCAGAATAAGCTTTCCCTCACTGTCCACATGAGTGAGTTGAAAATAGCCATTTGCAGCTCCTGTGTTGTCAAGTCTCTTCTTCCTTTAATTTTTATTCTCTTAAGAATAATTTTTTTCACTCTTATGTGTATCCTGAGAAACTTAACAGAAACCCATAGGGGAGGGGAAGGAAAAAAAAAAGAAGTTAGGGTGGGAGAGAGCCAAAGCATAAGAGACTCTTAAAAACAGAACAAACTGAGGGTTGATGGGGGGTGGGAGGGAGGGGAGGGTGGGTGATGGGTATTGAGGAGGGCACCTTTTGGGATGAGCACTGGGTGTTGTATGGAAACCAATTTGACAATAAATTTCATATATTGAAAAAAAAAAGAATTCTTTTCAAATACAATTTTTAAAACATACTTTTAGGTTATATTTTGACAATATTTAAGTCAAATGTTTCTATAATCCTTCAGCCAGGATCCAACATTTATTCAAGAAACATTTAGAATCAATAATGCTCTTGACATTCATCATGAGTTTGGAAGAAAAAAAAATACATGAATAATTTGCAGTCTAAAAGATAAAATCGAGTAGGAAAAGAAGCAAGCAAATTCAATTACATATCAGTTGCACAATATGAGAATCATGGCGTGTGTTCCTGAGTCTTTTTACAGAGTGAAATGAGACATTACAAAGAAGGCCATGTTTGAGAAGACATTTGAAGGATAAGTATGGGTTTTTCAGATGGACAAAACAGAAGAGTATGAGGTAGAGGGGAGAGAACATATAAAGTCAAGCGGATATGAAATACCACAGTTTGTGAAGGGAAAGATGAATCTTGCACTGTGAAAAAGGCATGAGGTGTAAGTAAGAGAATAACAAGGAATTTGGTTAGATAAGAAGCCAAAAATGTATCATGAATCTATGAGATAAATCAGTAAGTTGTGAGAATCATACATATCAGTCAACATCTTGTTTTCATATCTAGTATCCATTTTATCCTTTCCTGATGTACTACAATTTTCCTCAGGATATCTCATCTCCATACTCTTAGTCAAAGATTTGGTGAATATTCTCTGTATCCAGGCTCAGAGACGCGACTCAATGTTGGTCAATTAGAGCAAATATTTGCCAAACTACAATGACTAGTTCAGAGATCGTACCATTACATACAAATTATAGAGATTTTTTTTCCTGTGACTGCTGTGAAAGATACTGGCAATCTGTTCAACTACCAATATTCTGTCATCTATGTGAAATGCTTAATTCCTAGATGACAATGATTTTTAGAAAAGAAAAAGTGTGCCAGAAGTAGTTATACTTCCTCTCTGGGGAAAGATATAATGTGGTTTTAGTCCTCAAAAAAATTCTGTAAGTAATTCTGTCAATGAAACATCTGGAATACAATTAGAAATAACAATGCATATAAGGAAACAACAAAATATGAGTGAAGATCAGAAGATAACAAAAAGAAAAAGCTATAAAAGGAAACTCACAATGAATCGAGGTATCAAATTAAACAATTAAACAATCACAAATTTTAAATTATATTTCCAATGATCCAAGAAGTCAAAGAAAAATTGAGAATTTTGGTAGAGAACTGGAAATCATGGCAAAAAAAAAAAATCCCATGGAAACTATAAAATCAAAATAGAAAATAAGCAGAAGATTTCTGCTTCCAAATGAAAGGAGGTCACACAGAGTAGATTTATCCTGGAACAACCAAAGAGGAGGGGAAAGAAAAGAAAAAAGAAGAAAAGAAAAAGGAAAGAGGAGAAGAGAAAAGAAAAGAAAAGAAAAGAAAAGAAAAGAAAAGAAAAGAAGAAAAAGAAAAACATTTAAATTAGTTTCAAGACACCAGATAGGCAATAAATGACAGTGATTCCTGAGAAACCAAAAATGAAATGAACTCAACAATGGCCTTAAATTACAGCCTCGACAGCGTTCTAGGCTGATGGAAATGAGAGGACAGTGAAACCAAATAAACTGGACTTTGCAGAACAAGGTCAGAGAGAGAACTCAGAAAGGCTGCAAAAGCCTCCCACCTGTGAACATTGATGTTCATTGATGTGTAGGAAACTACACAAAACCAAGGAAGAAATCACCTACAAAAATAAGAGCGAAAAATGTCTGTAGTTCACACAGAGCCAGGAAAAGGGCCTACTCCCAACTGGAAAATATTATTATTCATGGAGCACTGGATTGAGTAGATAGAAGATCAATTCACAAATGGTAAGGAATAACTATTCCTTAATAGTTATTAGCTAAACTAAGCTAATATTAGCTAAACTAATAGCTAAACTAAGCACTCTTTTTGGCTCCACTTAATGAATCTTAAAAGCAAGACCAAAGAGAATCTGTTTCCAAGTAACCTAACTGTGTACAAAAAAATGATCAAAAATATTTATAGGAATTAAATATATCCAGCCCTAATACGGTAATATCAAAATGTCTGGTATCCAGTTAAAAATTAGTAGGCATATAAGAAGCAGGAAAATATTCCACATAATGAGGAGAATAATCAATACACTGAAACTGATCAGATATGATACATATATTAAAATCAGCAGATATATCATTTAGAATAGTTATTATGCTGAATTGTCTATGATCAGATATGTGAGTTAAATCTAAAAAAGACAAAAATCTAATTTCTAAAAATAAAATTATAAATTATGAAATGAAAAGCACACTGAAACATATTACAAGTAGAAGAGACATTGAAGAAAACAACTTGATAAACTTAGTAAATTCAAAGACATAGCAATATAAACAATCCAAAGTGAAACACAGAAGAAAAAGAGAATTAAAAAAAAAATAAACAGAACATAAATAAGTGATGAGATAACTCCAAGAAGCCTAATATTTGTATATTTTGAGTCACCAAGGGAAAGGAGTTACAGAAAAACATTTTAAAAAAGAATTGCCAAAAGTGTCCAAAAATGATAAAAAATATAAATTCACAAATATAAGAAATTCAGTGAAACTCAAGACCCACAAACATGAAGAAAACTTTAGCAAAACATATCATAATCACATTTCTCAAAATTGGTAGTAAAAAAATCTTAAAAGCAGTCAGAAGAAGATGAGAGATTTTGTGTAGTAGAAAAAAAATAAGTAAGTAAAACATCTAATGTCTTATTCAAAACAATAAGCAAAAGTCTGTAGAACAACATCTTTAAAATACTAAAAGAAAAAGACTATCAACCTTGGGTTCCATGACCAGAAAAAAAAAACCTTTTAAAAACACAAGTGAAATAAGAACTTTTAAGACCCACAAAAGCAGAAATACTTTAAAACAGCATACCTACATTCCAAAAAATATCATAGGAAGTTCTTCAGTCATGAAAAAGGAAGAAAAGGTACGTAGCTATGAATAAGGGTCTATGCACAGGAATAAGAAACACAGAAAATAGTAACTACCTAGAAAAGATGTGGTATATTTTTCCTATTATTTAAATCTCCTTATAAGATCTTGACTATATAAACAAAAGTAAGAATATAGTATGGAGATTATGACAACTGTAAAATATATGGCTACAAAAACACAAAGGCTGGGATGGGAGAAATAAACATATACTACTGTATAATTTTTTAATGCATAATGTGTTATAATAGCTCTTTATAAGAGATTGTGATAAGTTAAAGGTATAACATAACCTCTGAAACAACCATCCACACTTATTACCCGATAATCCAACTGAAAAGATCAAATGGAGCCATAAAAATATATACATGCAATCTAAAGGAAAGCATAAAAAGAAGAAAAAGGGAACAAAGAACAGATAAACAAATAAACCTGTATAGCAAGCTGATAGATGAAAATCTAACATCACTAATCACATTAAATTTAAATAGTCTAAATACCCCAACTAAAAGAATGATATTTCCATATTGGGTAAAATCAAGACCAAATCAAATGCTTCCCATAAGAAACAAACTTTAAATGAAAAAACTCAAATAGATGAAAGTAAAAGGAATTGGAAAAAAATATTTTATGCTTGTACTAAAAAACTGGGATAGCTGTATTATTATTAGGAAAATTAGATTTCAGAGGAAAGAATATCACCAGAGATAAAGAAGTCCATATTAAGTTGAAGGAAGTCAATTCATCAAGAACATGTAATAAATAAAAATATTTACGTATATAAGCATGTATAATATATATATAATAACAGAAAGATCATAAAGTGAAATGCACATATTTTCAAGGAGAAATGGACAAATCCACAATAACAATTAATTCAATATTGCTTCTCAATAATTAGTAGAAGTAGGAAGAAAATCAATAAATATATATTTCAAAAACACTATCAACCAACTTGTCTTAATTTACATTTATAGAATAGTTTACCCAACAAACAGCAGAATATAGCAAGATAATCCACATTTTGGCCACAATACAATTCTCAACATAATAGATTTAAGTCTAACAAAATGTTTTCTTGACACAGTGGAACTGAATTCAAAAAAGTAACTGAAGTATCACTCAAAAATCCTCAACTGATGGAAATTAATAACACACTTTAAAAATAACCCATGGGTAAAAGAAGACACAAAACAAAAAATTAGAAAAACGTTTTGAGTTGAATGAAAATGAAAAACAACATAAAAATTTGTGGTATGCTGCTAGGTAGTATCTAGGGAGAAATTTATAGCACCAAATGCCTGTATTTGAAAAGAAGATTTCTAATCAATGACTTTCATAAGTATAGATGCAAAAATTTTAAACACAATTTTAGAAAATCGCATCTAATAATATATAAGAAGCATAATATTTCACAGCCTAGTAGGGATTACCTCAGGAATGTAGGCTTGATTTACATTTAAAAATTGATTAGTTCAAATCACCATATTTACATACTGGAAATACTGGAAACACAGATCTGATCATTTCATATAGCACAGAAAAAGCAATTGACAAAAACACTCAGATCAATGGAACAGAATAGAGAACCCAGAAATGGACCCACAAATGTATGGCCAACTAATCTGAGACAAAGCAAGAAAGAATATCCAATGGAATAAAGACAGTCTCTTCAGCAAGTGGTGCTGGGAAAACTGGGCAGCGACATGCAGAAGAATGAACCTGGACCACTTTCTTACACCATACACAAAAATAAACTCAAAATGGATAAAAGACCTCAATGAAAGACAGGAAGCCATCAAAATCCTCAAGGAGAAAGCAGGCAAAAACCTCTTTGATCTTGGCCACAGCAATTTCCTACTCATCATGTCTCTGGAGGCAAGGGAAACAAAAGCAAAAATGAACTACTGGGACCTCATCAAAATAAAAAGCTTCTGCACAGCAAAGGAAACCAATCAGCAAAACTAAAAGGCAACCGTCAGAATGGGAGAAGATATTTGCCAATGACATATCAGATAAAGGGTTAGTATCCAAAATCTATAAAGAACTTACCAAACTCAACACCCAAAAAACAAATAATCGAGTGAAAAAGTGGGCAAAAGACATGAATAGACACTTCTCCAAAGAAGACATCCAGATGGCCAACCAGCACATGAAAAAATGCTCCATATCACTCATCATCAGGGAAATACAAATCAAAACCACAATGAGATACCACCTCACACCTGTCAGAATGGCTAACAGTAACAACTCAGGCAACAACAGATGTTGGTGAGGATGTGGAGAAAGAGGATCTGTTTTGCATTGTCGGTGGGAATGCAAGCTGGTGCAGCCACTCTGCAAAACAGTATGGAGGTTCCTCAAAAACTAAAAACAGAACTACCCTACGACCCAGCAATTGCACTACTAGGTATTTATCCACAGGATACAGGTGTGCTGTTTCAAAGGGACACATGCACCCCCATGTTTATAGCAGCACTATCAACAATAGCCAAAGTATGGAAAGAGCCCAAATGTCCATTCATGGATGAATGGATAAAGAAGATGTGGTATGTATACACACACACACACACACACACACACACACACACACACACACACACACACAATGGTGTATTACTTGGCAATCAGAAAGAATGAAATCTTGCCATTTGCAACTATGTGGATGGAACTGGAGGGTATTATGCTAAGTGAAATTAGTCAGAGAAAGACAAAAATCATATGACTTCACTCATATGAGGACTTTAAGAGACAAAACAGATGAACATAAGGGAAGGGAAACAAAAATAATATAAAAACAGGGAGGGGAAACAAAACAGAAGAGACTCATATATGGAGAACAAACTGGGGGTTACTGGAAGGGATATGGGCTAAATGGGTAAGGGACACTAAGGAATCTACTCCTGAAATCATTGTTGCACTATATGCTAACTAATTTGGATGTAAATTAAAAAAAAAAAATATATATATATAAAATTTAAAAAAATTTTTGAAAAGACGAAAAAAAAAACCAAACCAAAAATAAATGAGTTCATCAGTTTCCTTATAGAGTCAAGGTACAAATTCTAATTCATCTCTATATCCTAATTTAAAAATATGGAAATTTTATAAATGATACTTTTAATATAATAAAAAATTTTGAAAGACTAGAAATGAAAAATTTATATGTCTTGTATATGGGATATTATAAAACATCGTGAAAACAAAAGAAAATCAAAACAAATAAAGAAATATGCCATAGTGATGAATTCAAAGGCAAACTATTACAAGCTGGATCAAACTACAGGTAGATTCTTTGTAGATTATTACAAGATGCTCTAAAAATATATAGAAATGCAAATAATAATGATAACAAGGTAATCATGAAAAAAGGTAAGAGGACTTATTTTGCTAGATATTGAGCCTTATGATAAAGTTAAAATAATTAATTAGTATATTATAGGTACAAGGATAAGAAAATAGATCTGTGAAAAAGGAATTCAGAAACATCATCACTCATACACAGACAACAGATTATGTGCTTTCTGTCCCTCTTTCAAATAAACTTTTAAAAAAAGGCTACAAATCAGTAGGTAAATATAGACTTCTCACCAAGTGGTACCAAGTTAACTGGTTATCGATATTAAAAGATAAATAAATAAATAGGGGCGCCTGGGTGGCGCAGTCGGTTAAGCGTCCGACTTCAGCCAGGTCACGATCTCGCGGTCCGTGAGTTCGAGCCCCGCGTCAGGCTCTGGGCTGATGGCTCGGAGCCTGGAGCCTGTTTCCGATTCTGTGTCTCCCTCTCTCTCTGCCCCTCCCCCGTTCATGCTCTGTCTCTCTCTGTCCCAAAAATAAATAAAAAACGTTGAAAAAAAAATAAAAAAATTTAAAAAAATAAATAAATAAAAACTGCCTCATTCTATATTGAAGAAAAATAGCTAAGTTTCGGTGGATTTTAGAAAGTTGTAATATTAAAGCTTTTAGATAATCCTATAGGAGAAAATTTTAGTGAATTTAAGGTAGGGAAAGTTTAAAATAAGACATAATCAGTGCCAATCAAATAATAATATGTATAATGATAATAATTTGGTGATTTTCCAGTTAGGGGATTCTGATTATAAAAAATACCAAGTGAAAATTCAAGCCATGATGTGATAGTAGATATTTTAACACATAATGCTGATAAAAGCTGGTATCCTGACTATATATCAAACTTCTACAAAACTAGTAAGAAAAAGACAACTGAAGAAAAAAAAAAAAAAAGGATGAGCCAGCAATTTGAAAAGACACTTTACAAAAGAAAAAAAAAAGATATTTTTATAGTATGGTCCATTCACGTAAAATTTCACTCAATCTCACTAGTGGTCAGGAATATGTAAATTAGAGCAAATACATACACCTACTCTTTAATCAAAAGAGCTCAAATGGAAAACACTGACAACCTCCACTGCTATCAACGGTGAGGAGCAACTGGACCTCTTCGTGCTGCTGGTAATAGAAGTCAATGCAATCATTTTGCAAAGTGCTTCAGCATTATCTAGCAAAATCAAATATGTGCATACTATAAACAATTAATTCCATTCTCAGGCAAAACCTCCACACAAATTCATTACATGTTCATTAGCAAACATTTATAGGAGCATTCATGATGATATATTCTACAATAACCTCAAAAGGCAAACAATATATACCTACACCACCGGTAGAACAAATAAGTAAATAAATAAATAATGGTGTAGTAATGCAACTGAATTCTACTGAAAATGAAAAAGTATGAAGTACAAATAGATATCAAAATGATATAAACCTTACAAACATACTATTAAGCAAAGAAAGCCAACATATAAAAATACAAAATGTATCCTTTTATTTACATCAGGTGATACTGTGAATAAAGTAACACAACAAAAGGTTTCCCATGAATAGCAACATAATGGCTTCCTGGGAGGGGAGAAAGATATAAGAAGGGGGAGTGACTGGGATAGGGACAAGGTGCAAGGGTGTCATTCTATTTCTCAAACGGTGTTGTTTACAAATGTGTTCATTTTGTATGAAGTCATTGAGCAGTCCTTTGTTTTGCTTTCTAAGAGGCAGAGGGAAGAAACTTACACATTTCTGTGTGTGTATAATTTTCATTAATTAATGTTTAAAAAGAAGTGCTTTAATAATCTTAGGGTACATTTGTAAATCAGGGGAATAAATGCATTGCCAAATCATGTTGATTCCCCGTGACTTGAATCCCAGTGTAATTAACATGGACTTGATGTTTAAAACTTGGATTTAAACCCTACACTTACGATCTATATGCATTTTTACTAGTTACGTTCCTCTCTCAGTCTCAGTTTTATCTTTAAGTTGAAAGTCAAAACATTTTTTTACAAGATAAACACATTTCTTAGAAGTCATTATGAGGATTCAGTGGAGTAATGTTGATTTCAACTCAGAAATATGTAAGTCAAAGCCTGGCTCTTCTTTCCAGTTTTACTGCTAAAGCCTTCAGTTAAGGCGCCGTGGTCTTTTACCAGAATCCCAAAGTCTTGATTCCCATGTTTCAAGTGCATTCTCAAACTTAGTTTTCCCTTTATAAATCACATTGATAACATCTTTTCCTTCTTTTAGCACTTGGCTTGAAAATCTTTCATATTGGATGAAGTTCCATTTCCTTAGCATGACAGAGAAGGCTGTTTTCCAATTCTATACATGACTCCCTCTCCATTCTTTGTTTTTTACAAATCTGCCTCAAATCTATCCCTCCACCACAAGAACTTTTTGCTGTTCCCTATGCTCCTTTTACTCCATATCTTTGAACAAAGTAATCTCTGGCTGAAATGTGCCCTCTCTTTGTCTCTGTCTAACAAATGCTTATTCATCCTTTCATATAAAGCTAAAATTATCCTCTTGTATGAAATCTTATAAGTTTCCCCTGACATATTCAATACGAACTTCTCTCAGTACTTCATCAATATCTCTGCATAACTCCTCAGGGAAATTGGCACGGTCCATTAGTCTCTAGATTACTAGTTGGCCAAATTTTAGCACTTTGCTGGCATTTCCATAGAGGTATTTTTTTTCCCCCTTCTCCAACAGGTCCAAGAACAAATGAAAAGGAAAGGATAAGGGCTGGCAAGCAGCGGCAAGGGAGAAAAAAACCTATGTCAATGCTACTGAGAGAAGTCCGAGAGGTGTTTTTTTGTTTGTTTTTGCTTTTGCTTTTGTTTTTTGCTTTATCTAGCTCTAGGCCCACATTTTGTGCTATGTCACAGTATTCTAAAGAGAAGAAGTGAAAAAGAGGGTTGATGGATAGCTGTGGTTTTACCACGGAACTTTAAGGAATTTAAGCGACACAGCATCTGCAAGAATAGAAATGAAAGTACAGCCAATGCAGGCTGGAGGCCTTCACACACTTAACATCAGGAGTTGATTTTGATGTTAGACACTCATATCTAATTTTCTCTTAACCATGTTACATTCCACTGTTGCTTAACTGAAGGTATCATTTCCTCTTAGAATACCAGCCATTTTCACTCCTTTTAGAATAACTGCCCACTGAGTAATGCTCAGGAAAATTGGAAAGCATTCTCCCATGAATAAATCTTGCTCCCACAGAGATAGGCCATCACAGATTTGCCCTTATAAAAAGGAACTCCATCACCAACCTGTAATTTGGAGTGGGAAATTTGGAAACCTTTTAATAGATTTATGTTTTTTAAGCCAATTCATTTTATGATTCCAGAATTCTCACAATTAGCATTTACATAGGCCTTTTAGGGAGGCTCAGTTTCAGCTAATTTGGAAGATAATTGCTTATCTCACCTAAATACTCACCTGGGGCTTGCAAAGTAAATTTTGGATGCCCTATGTCATCGCCAATGATGAAACACAATTCTGTACATCTTACAAGAGAGGCATTCACTACCCTTTTCCCAGGATATTTGTACTACTTTTATATTTTTAACTTTAAAAAAAAATAATAGACTTCATTTTTAGAGCCCTTTTAGATTTATAAAAAATTGGGCAGATAATATATATCTCTCACATACCTCTACTTTCTCCTTTTCACAGTTTCCTCTGCTACTGATAGGGAAAAATCTGTTATAAGGTGGCTGAGAGACTGATAGGGAAACTCCAGTCCCTGCCGGAAGACTCCCCTTCTGGGTTCTTCTTCCAACCCTGCTTGCAGCTCCAAATTGCTACTAATGAGGATGCGGAAGTAACAAGACTATAAATTGTTCCCTCTGCTTATGTTCTGGGCTCAGACCTCTGGAGAATGATCTCCTCTGAGCCCACGGGTGTAAAATAAACCTCCTGCCTTCCAAGATCTCCAAGTGCCGCTTGGTTCTTCTGTCGGGTGATCCAGGCCAGGTTCCATAACGTTACTAACACTTTGCCCTATGTGATAATTTGTTAAAAAAATGGGCCAATGTTGGTACATTATTATTAACGGAGGTCCAGAATTTACATTAGAGTGCATTCTTTGTGTTGTACATTGTCATGGGTTTTGACAAATGCAAAATGTCATGGATTCACCATTAGCATGTCATGCAGAATAGTTATAGTGCCCTAAAAATCTCTGTGTTCTACCTTTTCATTCCTTCCCCCCACCCCACACCCCTAAATTCTGGGGAACAACAGATCTTTTTCTTGCTCTATAGTTTTGCCTTTTTTGAAAAAAAATTTAAGTTTATTTATTTATTTTTGAGATAGAGAGAGAGCACACAAGCAGGGGAGGGACAGAGAGAGAGGGAGACATAGAATCTGAAGCAGGCTCTGGGCTCTGAGCTGTCAGAGCAGAGCCCAACTTGAGGCTCTAACCCAAGAACCCTGAGATCATGACTTGAGCCCAAGTTGGACACTTAACAGACTGAGCCACCCAGGCACCTCTAGTTTTGCCTTTTTCTGATTGTCATATAGTTGGATCATACAGTATGTAGCAGTAATAATAAGAAATATACATTTATTCTTTGTGTTCTATTCCAGATACAGAGCTTTAAAAAACTTGGCAATTTCCTGAGTGATAGGGATTATGAGAGCATCTTTTGTTATTCAAAACAAGCTCCTCTCAATACTACCTGAGTTAATGCTAATAAAGTGACTTTTTGTGAACCCCTAGATAGCTTCAGGATTGTTGCTCCTTACTAGAGGAACCACCCATGTAATTAAAGGGTTGAAAATTTCAGTCCATCCTGGACCTCCAGGAAGGTGAGTGGGTTGGAGACTGAGTTCAATGACCAATGGCCAGTGACTTAATCAATAATGCTATGTAATGGAACATGCAGATAAATTCCTAAAAGATCAATTTGGAAAACTTTTTGTTTGGTAAACATATTGAGGTGTTGGGAGGGTGACACTCCCACAGAGGGCTTGGAAGTTTTGTGTCCTTTTTTATTGTACCTTGCCCTATGCAGATCACTTTGGCTGTTCCTGAGCTGTATCCTTTATAATTAGCAAGTAGCAGTAAAGTGTTTTGTGAGGCATTCTAACAAACTGTCAAATATACAAAGGGATTTGTGGGAATCCTCTGAATTTTTTGCTGGTTGGTTAGATGTACAAGTGAACATAGGAGAAAGGGAAAAATAAAGGAGAGAGAGGGGAGCAAACCGTGAGAGACTCTTAAATATAAAGAACAAACTTAGGGTCACTGGAGGGGAGATGTGGGGGGGTACTAAATGGGTGATGGACATTAAGGAGGTCAGTTGTATTGGGCACCAGGAGTTGTACGTAAGTGATGAATCACTAAATTCTACTCCTGAAACCAATATTATATGTTAACTAACTAGAATTTAATTAAAAAAAGAAAAACAAAACAAAACAAAGTACAGGTGGCAATCTAAGTCTTCAACTGGCTTCTGAAATGAGAACAGTCTTGTGCTAACTCCAGGTAATTAGGGTCAGAATTAAGATACCCAACTGTGTCTGCAGAGTTAGAGAACTGGTACCAGAAAAAACCTGCACATTTGGTGTCAGAGTGTTGTGAGAAAAAAGAGCCCAGAAGTAGCCTTTTCAGACTGGCTTCTTTCAGCCAGTAATATGCATTTATAGTTCTTCCACATCCTTTCATGGCTTGATAGCTCACTTCTTTTTATAGCTGAGTAAAATTCCATTGCATGGAAATATTTGTTTATCCAGTCACTTTCTGAAGGATAATTATGAATAAAGCTGCTCTGAATATTTGTGTGCAATTTTTTTGTGTAGACATAAGTTTTCACTTCACTTGGGTAAAGTCCAAGGTAAATGATTGCTGGATCT
This sequence comes from Neofelis nebulosa, assembly GCF_028018385.1. Classification (NCBI taxonomy): domain Eukaryota; kingdom Metazoa; phylum Chordata; class Mammalia; order Carnivora; family Felidae; genus Neofelis; species Neofelis nebulosa. The sequence goes on along the minus strand of NC_080782.1, from coordinate 203,795,269 downwards.
TATGGGGAGACTATGATTAGCTATGTAGGAAACTTCCAAAATGTCTTCCAAAAAGTGACAGTACCACTGCGTTCTCACTAGTATTGAATGAGTGCTCCTACTGCTCCACATTCTTGACACCATTTGTTATTGTCAGTTTTTTTTTTAGCCATTGAATAGGTGTATAATAGAATATCATTTTTGTTCTAATTTAAAATCCCCTAATCACATATGATGCTGAGTGTCTTTATATGCTTATTTTCTATCTGCATATATTCACTGGGGAAGTATATGCTCAGATATTTTGACCATTTTTAAATTAGATTGTTGGTATTCTTATGGTTGAGTTTTAAGTATTGCTTAATAAATTTTGAGTATAAGTCCTTTATCATTATGTGTTTTGCAAATATTTTCTCCAGTCTGTGGTTTTTCTTTTCACTATCTTAACAGTGTCTTTTGCAGAGCAGAGCAGAAGTTGTCAATTTTAATGAAGTCCAATTTATCAATTTTTTTCATGATTAATGCATTTAGTATTGTTTTTAAAATCTCATTGCCAAACCCAAGTTCACATAGATCTTCTGCTATGTTATCTTCCAGAAGTTACATAGTTTTCTATTTTCTATTTAGATCTATGATCCATTTTGAGATAAAATTTTTGTGCAAGTATAAGGTCTATGTTTAGACTCTTTTTTTTTTTTTTTTTGCATATAGATGTCCAATTATTCTACCACAGTTCACTGAAAAGATCATTCTTCCTCCATTGTATTACTTTTCTCCTTTGCCAAGGTTTAGTTAACTATATTGGAGAGTCTATTTCTGGGCTCTTTATTTTGCTCTATTGATCTATTTATCTATTTAACAGTGCCTTACTATCTTGGTTTCTAAAGCTATAAAGCATGTCTTGAAATTGGTAGGTTAATCCTCCAATGTTCTTCCTCTTAAGTATTATGTTGTTTATTCACTTCTGATGAGAAATTGAATGTCATTTATATTCTGTTCTGTATAAGTAAAGTGTGTCTTCCTTCTGATTTCCTTTTAGATTTTCTCTTTGTCATTAGTTTTCTGCAGTTTTAATATGATATACCAAGTGTAGATTTTTTAATATTAATGTTTTTTGGTCTTCATTGAGTTTTATTCATATCTCTCTGCTATTATCTATCTATTCTTTCACATTGTCCATTTTTCCCATTAACATAGTCTTAATATTTGTTTTAAACTGCTGGTATAATAATTTCAAAATCTGTCATCTGAATCTGATTCAAATTCTTGCATTGTCCTTCAAACTGTTTTTTTCTTGTCTTATGGTTTATAATTTTTTGTTGTTGAAAGACAGACATAATGTATTGAGTAACAAGAACTGACACAAATAAGGCTTGATTATGAGAGATTATATTTATTTGGGTAGTAGTTACACTGTATTTACTCTGCTATAATTGTAGGTGTCTGAGGCTTTATGCTTCTCCGGTGTTCCTATTTTTGTCTCGTTTGTTGGCTTTGCGATTCTCTAGAAATTTTTACTTTTTAATTTATTATTATCATTATTATTATTTTTTGAGAGAGAGAGAGAGAGAGAGTGCTCACAAGCAGGGGAGGGGCAGAGGGAGAGGAAGGAGAGAATCTCAAGCAGCCTCCACATCAGTGAAAAGACTGTGAGATCACATCAGAGAGATCACGACCTGAGCAGAAATCAAGAGTAGGGCACCTAACCGACTGAGCCAGCCAGGCGTCCCTCTCTGGAAACTCTTAAATAGAGTCTAAGGCTTGTGGTTCCATCCCATATCCTCTGTTATTACAAAGAAGCCTTGTCAATGTGGTGGGGGAAATGTAGGGGAGGAAGTACTCTATAATCCTATGATTAATTCTGTCTTTTAGTGGGTCTATTTCCTGGTATATGAATTTCACAAGTGCTCCTCAGCTTTTATATCTCTTTTTAGACGAGAGAGGAGGGCTTGGGCAGAGGCTGAAGTTGTGTTCTTCTAGTCTTCCATTTTAGTTAGGTAGTCCCTCTTGAGAGCTGGTGGACACAAGCTCTGGTTCTATTTCAGAATGTCCTTTCTCCTATACCTGCTGGTACATAAAGAGATTTCTCTTTGATTTTCAACGTGAGAATGTTAGTGTTCTGGGGGGGAAAAGCCATGAGAGTGTGTAGACCTACCTAAGACTGGGCCTCCAGAAATGTTTAGCTCTCAAATTATTCCCCACTCAGCCTCTAGTAGTTTATCAATTACACTTTAGGTTTTCCTACCCACTTCTGCCTCCAGTGCTTTTTGCTCCTACTAGGCTATGATGCTCTATATTCTAGTTTTTAGGGTGTAGATTTGATCTGTGACACCAATCCTTTGATGAACCCAAAAAAAGAGTTGACCTTTTAGTTTACTATTTTCTTGCTATGATGATAGCAAGAAGTGATAATTTCCAAGCTATTTACATGTCAAAGCAAAAAACAGAACTGAACTACCTTTTTAAAGATGTTTCTATAACAAACAGCCTTGTAAAAAGGAGATAATGTCTCCTCCCTGGAAAAAAAAAAAGGTCAGCTTTTTTATATCATTTGAAGATATACTGCTTCCTTCCATATCAAATAGTAGGCATGCTTGCTATACAGAATTGAAAAGATAATATCTCTCTCCAGAGTAAAGGGCAGGCATGTTAACTACCCATTATAAGAGACTGAGATTCCCTATGCTCAGGGGTTTTCTGTAATGCAATCCACTGTGTCTACGGTGTCATCTGCCCCTCTCTGTCATTCTGTGGGAATTACATCTCACAAAAATCATGCTAATATGCTTATACTTTTTGACTAATTTTCTGTTTGAAAATAGAGAAAAATCTCAGAGCCTTCACAGTTCCTGACACAAAACATACTTCAAAAATTAGAAAAGATTTTCCAGATATTTTCAAGCAATGGCATAATAAGAAGAATGCAAACAATTAATAGCATTCCTATTAAGGTACAAAATAAATGCCATTTACATTAATAAATTCACAAATAAATATTGTGACAGTTATTTTTATGTGTTGATTTGGAGGGATTTTTGGATAAGATTAACATTTAAATCAGTGAACTTTGAATAAACAAATTGCTCTCCATATTGTGAGTGAGCCTCTTCCAATCAGTTGAAGGCTTGATTAGAACAAAAAGGCCAGCCTCATACAGCAAGAGTGAATTCTTTTTTTTTTTTTTTTTTTTTTTAATTTTTTTTTTCAACGTTTATTTATTTTTGGGACAGAGAGAGACAGAGCATGAACGGGGGAGGGACAGAGAGAGAGGGAGACACAGAATCGGAAACAGGCTCCAGGCTCTGAGCCATCAGCCCAGAGCCTGACACAGGGCTCAAACTCATGGACCGTGAGATCGTAACCTGGCTGAAGTCGGACGCTTAACCGACTGCGCCACCCAGGCGCCCCAAGAGTGAATTCTTTAACAGACTGCCTTCAGACTATCTGGCCTACTGGCCTTAGGATGGGAACTGTGCCATTAGCTCACCTGTGTCTCAAGCCTGCCAACCCACGTTGTAGATTTTGGACTTGCTAGCCTCCATATTCCCATGAGCCAATTCTTTATGATAAATCTCTTTCCACATATATATCCACATCCTATTGGTTCTATGTCTCTGGAAAACCCTGACTAGTACAAATGTCTTGACAATACATGATACTGTGAGATATAATAGATAATTTGGAAAAGTAGATGGCATTTCCGTTTCCTGCAGTTCTTTAGCAAAAGAACAGTAAGATAACATAATGAAAGCCTGAAAACTGTGCAAGAGGATCGACTTTTGGAAGAGTTTATGCACCATATGTTAACAAGAACTCACTTCATTTGGAACCTAAACTACAGTAGCTGACCTGGTTTTATAACCACCCCGCCCCTATTTTTTGAGAGAGAGAGACAGAGACAGAGAGAAAGAGCACGTGTTAGTGGGGGAGGGGTAGAGGGAGAGAGAGGGAGAATCTTAAGCAGGTTCCAAACCTAAGGCTGAGGAGGACAAGGGACTTGATTTCACGACCTCAAGATCATGCATGATCTGAGCTAAAATCAAGAGTTGGACGCTTAATGGACTGAGTTACCCAAGTGCCCCAACACCATTGTTTTTCATCCATTTATGTATTAAATAGGAAGCTACTGAAGAGATGAATGCATATTCACAACTCCTCTAAGTGATTATGGTAAATTTGAAAAACCAAAAGATGAACAGTTTTTTTAAAAAAATTAAAATTTATCTATTTAGTGAGTTACTCATTATTTGATTTCTTTCTCCATGATATTTCAAAGGGCAAATACCTGCATAATTTGCACTTTGAATTGATAATTTGCCTAGGCTGGCCAGAGGAATGGAACATGGTAACAGGATGAGACAGTGTTGAGCCATGGAGCATCAGACATGCCCAAGAGAACCAGCTGGATGGCTATGAAATTGTAAAGCAGAGTATCTAGAATTTTACAAAACTGTCAAATAAAACTCTAACATTTCCTGAAGGAACAATACTTTGGAAAACAAATTGCCATAAGTACATCAGTACACATGAAATTAAAATATTTACATAGACATGAAATGGATCTCATTGAAATTTTGCTTATCAAAGACCAACTTTGATTTTAATAGATTGTTTTTAAATTTTAATAGATTTTTAACAAAATTATTTTCCTTGCAAGTTTTAGGCTCTGAAATTCTTTGCATCATTGCTCAACTTTTAAGATCCCAATATATGGCTTCATGGGCATTATCAAATCATAAAGGTTACATTTTTGTGTTAGTAAAAGATTGTTTACTTAATGTTAATTCCATCTTAAAATCTATATTTTAGGTGCTCAAGCATTTATGATTAATACAGAATGCTAATGTTTCTGTTTTGAACAATCAGCAAAGAAAGGATTTCAGTGCATTAAGTCACCTACTAAGAGTCTTGCAATTGCAATTTTTTGTTTTGATAACATAGAGTCAATTGATAATACAAAACTACCTTTATAGAATTATAGTTATAGAATTGTATAGGATGGCAGAACAGCATGGAGGTTTTTTGTGTGTCTCGCATCCATGAAAAACAGCCAAACCCAACACTAAACCATCCTGCACACCTAGAAAACTGATTGGAGGATTAACACAATAATCTGTACAACCTGAACCACAGAATTCAACAGACACGCGGCACAGAGAGGTGAACTTGGGGAGAGAAAAGCCGGCAGCAGGCAGGGAGCTGCTTTTACAGGCAGAGAGAGACAGAGACTGGGGTGGGGGGCGGAGAATATGGGAAAAGCACCCCTCCCCAAAAGCATCTGGAGAGAAAGTGGAAAATGGGAAACAGCCACAGGGACTAAGCTAAAAAGGGGAAAAGGAGAAAGGAGAGGGTTTAAATTCCATTAAGACTGTAAACAAGGGGAGCGCAGAGGCTGCAACTCCGCAGCTCCATACCTGGCGGTGCTCCAGTGGGAAGGACGAATCTCCAGTAACAGAGTGGGATCCGGGAGGTTCTCAGGCCACATGGGGAAAAGCAGTTCCACTGCTGGAAGGACATTTGGTAGAGACTGTTGAAGCCACCTGGTCCCAGCAGACTGCAGAATATGGCCACATTCGCTGGTGCTGGTGCAAGGTCGTTAAGGGTGAAGCCTGGTGCCAGGTGTGTGTTGTGATTTTCCATAATCCCTGAAAACCTGCTGCTACACTATCTCTTGAACTTTTTCTGACACGGGCTGGCACCTGGCCATACTCTCAGGGCACCGGCAGCAGCAGGGTCCCGCAAGCGTTCCTGGGTGCAGCCGACATTCGGCCATTGCTCATTTGGCCATTGCTGGGTGAGACCCTCCCGCAGAGAGGCGAAACAGGTCAAAGCCGCAGTCCTTCAGAAGTAAGGGGCCGGGAAAAACAGCCGCATCTGAGACAAAACTTGGGAGAGAGGTACAGCCTGGGGCCTGGTCACGGACAGTGAAAAACCGGGGAGTGGATGAGAGCTGAAGACAGAGGATGGGTGCACGATTGCTGATTCCGGAGAACAGACTGGGTAGCTGGGTGCTGCCATTTCCCCTGCTCCTGCGCATGCGTATATGCACCTAGAAGCATCACAACAATCTACCCCAGTAGGCTAGCAGGGCCATCTAGTGGAAAGCAGAGCTATTACACTGAACCCCGCCCAACTGGGCCAACGTCACTCTTCAAGAACACAAACCTCACCACCATCTTAGTTTATGGACTATAAAGCGCTACATAGACTGACTTCTAGGGGGAAACGAAGTAATTTCAGTCCTACTCAATCTGTTAGCGGGTTCATCTATTCAATTTTCTTTCTTTTTTTTTCTTTTTCTCTTTTACACTTCTTTTCTTTTCCTTGAATACAGAAAGAGAAAAAATTCATTTTTATTTTCAATTTTTATTAAAAATATTTTTCTTTAATTCTCATTACTATATTTTTTACTTTTGTGTAAATTTTTTCAAATTCTATATTACTTCCATCATTTTATTTTAGTCTACTTCAGTGTATTAACCTTTTCAAATTTTCAAACAATTTCTTTTTTATTTTTTCTTTTTCTTTTTTTCTCTTTTTCGTTTCTTTTCTTTTTCTTGAATGCAGACAGGGAAAACTTAATTTTTAGATTCAATTTCTATTAAAATATTTTTATTTAATTTTTTACTATATTTTTTGCTTTTATGTAAATATTTTCAAATTCTATTTTTCTTCCATCATTTTATTTTAGTCTACTACAGTGTATTCACTTTTTCAAATTTTCAAACAATTTCCTTTTTTTCTTTCTTTTTTATCTTTTTTCTTTTTCATTCCTTTTCTTTTTTCTGGAATACAGAAAAAGAAAAACTCATACTTATTTTTAGTTTGTATTAAAAATATGTTCCTTTAATTTTTTCTACTATATTCTTTACTTGTGTGTATATTGTTTCAAATTCTATTATACCCCCATCATCTCATTTTAGTCTACTTCTGTGTATCCATTTTTTCAAATTGTCAAATGACTTCCTTTTTTTTGTCCACCCCCTTTTTTTCTCTAATCTGTCAAACCACTTTCAACACCCAGACCAAAACACACCTAGGATCTAGCATCATCTATTTGATTTCTGTGTGTGTGTGTGTGTGTGTGTGTGTGTTTAGTTTTTAATTTTAATATTTTTTTAATTTCAATTTTTCTCCTTTCAAAATGACAAAACGAAGGAAATCACCCCAAAAGAAAGAGCATGAAGAAACGACAGCCAGGGGTTTAACCAACACAGATACAAGCAAGATGTCTAAACCAGAATTTAGAATCATGATAATAAGAATACTAACTTGAGTTGAAAATAGATTAGAATCCCTTTCTGCAGAGATAAAAGAAGTAGAAAATAGCCAGAATGAAATAAAAAATGCTATCACTGAGCAGCAATCATGGATGGATGCCATGGCGGCAAGGATGGACGAGGAAGAAACAGAGAATCAGCAATATAGAGAACAAACTTATAGAGAATAATGAAGCAGAAAAAAAGATGGAGATTAAGGCAAAAGAGCATGATTTAAGAATTAGAGAAATCAGTGACTCATGAAAAAGGAACAACATCAGAATCATAGGGGTCCCAGAAGAGGAAGAAAGAGAAATAGGGGTAGAAGGGTTATATGAGCAAATCGTAGCAGAAAAATTTCCTAACCTGGGGAAAGACACAGACGTGAAAATCTAGGAAACACAGAGGATCCCCATTGGATTCAACAAAAACCGACCATCAACAAGGCATATCATAGTCAAATTCACAAAATACACAGGCAAGGAGAGAATCATGAAAGCAGGAAGAGAAAAAAAGTCCCTAACCTACAAGGGAAGACAGACAAGGTTTGCAGCAGACCTATCCACAGAAACTTAGTAGGCCAGAAGGAGTGGCAGGATATATTCAATGTCCTGAATCAGAAAAATATGCAGCCAAGAATTCTTTATCCAGCAAGGCCCCTCATTCAAAATAGAAGAAGAGATAAAAGTTTCCCAGACAAAAATTAAAAGATTTTGTGACCACTAAACCAGCCCTGCAAGAAATTTTAAGGGGGACTCTCTGAGGGAGAAAAGATGAATATATATACATATACGTATATATATATATATATATATGTATATATATGTATATACACATATATATGTGTATATATATATGTATATGTATATGTATACATATATATATATATATACACATATATATAAACAAATACCAAAAACAACAAAGATTAGAAAGGACCAGAGAACACAACCAGAAACTCCAACTCTACAAGTATCATAATGGCAATAAATTCATACCTTTCCATACTCATGCTAAACGTCAATGGACTCAATGCTCCAATCAAAAGACATAGGGTAACAGAATGGATAAGAAAACAAGATCCATCTATATGCTGTTTACAAGAGACCCACTTTAGACTTAAAGATACCTTTATTTTATTTTTTTTTTTAAATTTTTTTTTTCAACATTTTTATTTTTGGGACAGAGAGAGACAGAGCATGAACGGGGGAGGGGCAGAGAGAGAGGGAGACACAGAATCGGAAACAGGCTCCAGGCTCCGAGCCATCAGCCCAGAGCCTGACGCAGGGCTCGAACTCACGGACCGCAAGATCGTGACCTGGCTGAAGTCGGACGCTTAACCGACTGCGCCACCCAGGCGCCCCTAAAGATACCTTTAGATTGAAAACAAGGAGATGGAGAACCATCTATCATGCTAATGGTCAACAAAAGAAAGCCAGAGTAGCCATACATATATCAGACAATCTAGACATTAAAATAAAGACCGTATCAAGATATGCAGAAGGGCATTACATCAAAATCAAGGGGTCTATCCACCAAAAGCCCTAACAATTATAAACATTTATGCACCAAATGTGAAAACATCCAAATATATAAATCAATTACACAAACATAAAGAAACTCATCGATAGTAATACCCTAATAGTAGGAGACTTCAACACCCCACTCACAGCAATGGACAAATCATCTAACCAAAAAATCAACAAGTAAACAATGGCTTTGAATGACACACTGGACCAGATGGACTTAACAGATATATTCAGAACATTTCATCCTAAAGCAGCAGAATATACATTCTTCTCCAGTGCACAAGGAACATTCTCGAGAATAGACCACATACTGGGACACATATCAGCCCTAAGTAAGTACAAAGATCGATATCATACTGTGCATATTTTCAGACCACAACGCTATGAAACTCGAAATCAACCACAAGAAAAAATTTGGAAAGGTAACAAATACTTGGAGACTGAAGAACATTCTACTAAAAAATGTTTGGGCTAACCAAGAGGTTAAAGAGGAAATTAAAAAGTACATGGAAGTCAATGAAAATAATAACACCACAACCCAAAACCTCTGGGACACAGCAAAGGCGGCCATAAGAAGAAAGTATATAGCAATCCAGGCCTTCCTAAAGAAGGAAGAAAAATCTCAGATACACAACCTAACCTTACTCCTTAAAGAACTGGGAAAAGAACAGCAAATAAAACCCAAAACCAGCAGAAGACAGGAAATAATAAAGATTAGAGCAGAAATTAATGCTATCAAAACCAAAAACAGTAGAACAGATCAATGAAACCAGAGCTGGTTCTTTGAAGGCATTAACAAAATTGATAAACCGCTACCCAGTTTGATTAAAAAGAAAAAGGAAAGGACCCAAATCCATAAAACCAAGAATGAAAGAGGAGAGATCACAACCAACACACCAGAAATAAAAACAATAATAAGAGAATATTATGAGCAATTATATGCCAATAAAATGGGCAATCTCGAATAAACGGAAAAATTCCCAGAAATATTTACACTACCAAAATTGAAACAGGAAGAAATAGAAAATTTGAACAGACCCATAACCAGTAAGGAAATCGAATTCGTAATCAAATATCTGCCAAAAAACAAGAGTCCAGGGCCAGATGGCTTTCCAGGGGAATTCTATCAAACATTTAAGGAAGAGTTAACACCTATTCTCTTGAAGCTGTTCCAAAAAAATAGAAATGGAAGGAAAACTTCCAAACTCTTTCAATGAAGCCAGCATTACCTTGATTCCAAAACCAGAGACCCCACTAAAAGGAGAACTATATACCAAATGTCTTGATGAACATGGATGCAAAAATCCTCAACAAGATATTAGCCAACTAGATCCTACAATACATGAAGAAAATTATTCACCACGACCAAGTGGGATTTATATCTGGGATGCATGGCCAGTTCAATATCCACAAAACAATTAATGTGATTCATCACATCAAGAAAAGAAAGGACAAGAACCATATGATCCTCTCAATAGATGCAGAGAAAGCATTTGACACAATACAGAATCCTTTCTTGATAAAAACCCTCAAGAAAGTAGGGATAGAAGGAGCATACCTCGAGATCATAAAAGCCATATATGAATGACCCAACGCTAATATCATCCTCAATGGGGAAAAACTGAGAGCTTTCCCCCTAAGGTCAGGAACAAGACAGGGATGTCCACTCTCGCCACTGTTTTTCAACATAGTATTGGAAGTCTTAGCCTCTGCAGTCAAACAACACAAGGAAATAAAAGGCATCCAAATTGGCCAGGAGGAGGTCAAACTTTCACTCTTCGCAGATGACATGATACTCTATATGGAAAACCCAAAAGATTCCACCAAAAAACTGCTAGAATTGATTCATGAATTCAGCAAAGTTTCTGGATATAAAATCAATGCACAGAAATCAGTTGCATTCCTATACACCAACAATGAAGTGACAGAAAGAGAAATCAAGCAATTGCTCCCACTTACAGTTGCACAAAAACCCATAAAATACCTAGGAATAAATCTAACCAAAGAGGTGAGAAATCTATATACTGAAAACTATAGAAAGCTTATGAAAGAAATGGAAGAAGACACAAAAAAATGGAAAAAGATTCCATGCTCCTGGATAGCAAGAATAAATATTGTTAAAATATCAATACTACCCAAAGCAATCTACATATTCAATGCAATCCCTATCAAAGTAACACCAGCGTTATTCACAGAGCTGGAATAAATAATCCTAAAATTTGTATGGAACCGGAAAAGACCCCAAATAGCCAAAGCAATCTTGAAAAAGAAAACCAAATCAGGAGGCATCACAATCCCGGGCTTCAAGCTATACTACAAAGCTGTAATCATCAAGACAGTGTGGTACTGACACAAGAACAGACACTCAGATCAATGGAACAGAATAGAGAACCCAGAAATGGACCCACAAATGTATGGCCAACTAATCTGAGACAAAGCAAGAAAGAATATCCAATGGAATAAAGACAGTCTCTTCAGCAAGTGGTGCTGGGAAAACTGGAGAGCGACATGCAGAAGAATGAACCTGGACCACTTTCTTACACCATACACAAAAATAAACTCAAAATGGATAAAAGACCTCAATGAAAGACAGGAAGCCATCAAAATCCTCAAGGAGAAAGCAGGCAAAAACCTCTTTGATCTTGGCCACAGCAATTTCTTACTCAACACAGCTCTGGAAGCAAGGGAAACAAAAGCAAAAATGAACTACTGGGACCTCATCAAAATAAAAAGCTTCTGCACAGCAAAGGAAACCAATCAGCAAAACTAAAAGGCAACCGTCAGAATGGGAGAAGATATTTGCCAATGACATATCAGATAAAGGGTTAGTATCCAAAATCTATAAAGAACTTACCAAACTCAACACCCAAAAAACAAATAATCGAGTGAAAAAGTGGGCAAAAGACATGAATAGACACTTCTCCAAAGAAGACATCCAGATGGCCAACCAGCACATGAAAAAATGCTCCATATCATTCATCATCAGGGAAATACAAATCAAAACCACAATGAGATACCACCTCACACCTGTCAGAATGGCTAACAGTAACAACTCAGGCAACAACAGATGTTGGTGAGGATGCGGAGAAAGAGGATCTGTTTTGCATTGTCGGTGGGAATGCAAGCTGGTGCAGCCACTCTGCAAAACAGTATGGAGGTTCCTCAAAAACTAAAAACAGAACTACCCTACGACCCAGCAATTGCACTACTAGGTATTTATCCACAGGATACAGGTGTGCTGTTTCGAAGGGACACATGCACCCCTATGTTTATAGCAGCACTATAAACAATAGCCAAAGTATGGAAAGAGACCAAATGTCCCTCGATGGATGAATGAATAAAGATGTGGTGTATATATATATATATATATATATATATATATATATATATATATACACACACACACACACACACACACACAATGGAGTATTACTCGGCAATCAGAAAGAATGAAATCTTGCCATTTGCAACTATGTGGATGGAACTGGAGGGTATTATGCTAAGTGAAATTAGTCAGAGAAAGACAAAAATCATATGACTTCACTCATATGAGGACTTTAAGAGACAAAACAGATGAATATAAGGGAAGGGAAATAAAATTAATACAAAAACAGGGAAAGGGGACAAAACAGAAGAGACTCATAATTATGGAGAACAAACTGAGAGTTAATGGAGGGTTTGTGGGAGGGGGGATGGGCTAAATGGGGAAGGAGCACTAAGGAATCTACTCCTGAAATCAGTGTTGCACTATATGCTAACTAATTTGGATGTAAAAAAAGAAAAAAAAAGAATTGTATAGAATTGTAATCACAATTTTTATAATGACTTTAGTCAGTTACATGGAGTCATCTCATTGAATCTGATTGTCCTCAACAAAATTTAAATTTGAAATATCATCATATTTCCTTATTTCCTGGTTAGATTTGTCAATGTATCACTTTGGGAGAAGGCTTCTTTTGTTTGTAACTTTAATAATTACCCACATGGGTTACTGACACTTTTATTTATCAAACAAAAAGAGAGAGAAAGAGAGAGATAGAGATAGAGAACTAAACATAAAGGACTTTGATTATATTTCTGGCAACCAGTTCTAACAAATGTTTTCATTCTGTTACCATCCTTACAAGGTAGTATGGCACACCCTACGGTCTAATTTGAAAAAAAAAATAATGTAACAATATGTAATATAAATCAACTTATAGTTTAATTTCAAGTTATTAAGATGAGACTTTGGACTTATACTTTAAAGTTGATGCTGGCACAAGTTAAGACTTTTGGGGGTATTTGGGTAGAATAAGTGCATTTTGCATGTGAAAGGACATGAGTTGCAGAAGCAGAGGCAGAAAGCTACAGACCGAATACGTCTCCCCCAAATTCTTATGTTCCAATCTAATCCCCAATATGATGGTATTTGGATATGGGCCTTTGTGGGATCATTAGGTCATGAGGGTGGAGATTCCATGAATGGAATGAATATTCTTATAAAACAGACCCCAGAGAGCTCCCTTGCCACTTCTGCCCAGTGAGGACACAGCAAGCCACCTATCTATGAACTCCCCAAACACTGATTTTACCTGTGGCTTTAACTTCAATGGAATTCCCAGCCTCTAAACTGTGAGAAATAAATTTGTGTTTTTTGATAAGCCACCAAATGTGTCTATGTTATTCTCTTATGGCAGCCCAAACTAAGACATACTTATAAAGCATTTTTTAAAAGTTAAAATTAATTATAATATTAATATAACTTAGAAACCATTGGGCTGATATTGCCTCAGTGTCACATGCAAACTCTGTACGAACCTTCACACAAAGCAACTATTTAACAACCGTGTTTATAGAGGATAAGAAAATTGTTTAAATACTTACAACCTCACATGAGACTATGTTACCTATACATAGTTGCTTTACCCAATTCAATTACATTATAGTGAGTTGGATGGGGGATTTGTAGTTAAGAAATAAGACATTTTATTTTTTTTTCCTTTTAAATGAAATAGACTCCCATTGGTGTGATGCTGGACGGAAGAGTGCTTTATCCTAAATATGTATTATTCCACTGTTTGGATCTTTTAGATTTGCTACTTATCTAATTATTTGCATTGTACCAGAGTTCTAAATACCTATAGTATTTTTAAAAAGTAAAGATTTCTATCAAGAATGAAATAAGCTTGGCTCATAAAGAAATAAAATATTGCTTATTTCCCATTTCTCTATTTCTTGCCAGTTAATTTCAATCAATATTTTATATGATTCTATTCAATGATTTGATGGTAGTACTAAGACAGCTTTAAATGTCCCTTCAGCTTGACTAAACCTTAGGTTTCTTCCCATCTATATGCCTCTGATCTCCCTTTTGTTAGAAAACTTGAAATTGCAAATCCTTTCTCTTCCCCTTTGAGATGTAAGTCTTCTACAAGCCAAGGATATCTTTCTCAAGGACCTGGGAGCCATCTTTTTGAAACGTAACCATCAGGGAAGGTATCATGACTATTTCCAGCCTCTGTGGGAGGGTAGGTGCCTAACTTCAGTAAGCACCAATTAGTCAACACTGATGGCTTAATCACATTCACCAACGTTCCCCATAATGATCTCCAGTATTTTTTCACTAGCTCACCCCAGTGCTGAAAAACACCTGCCTTTGTTTCAAAGATGAGTTTAATCTGCTATCCCACTGTAATAGTCTTAAATAAATTCTTATTATTTTAACTATAATTATAAATTATAAATCTTTCATTGGTCATATGGTGCAAAGCCAGCCCATTCACTCATACTTAAAAAAATTACTAATCTGGAAAATTAATTTTAAGAGCAAAGGTATATAAGACAAAGCCCATTTTTGGGGGGGAATGGAAAATAATTTTTGTGTTTAAACCTTGTGAAATATATTTTTGTCTCGTTTTTCCTCTTCCTCACTCTAAATTACATTTTTTTTTTTTTGCCAGTGTGTGGATCTTGTTGATAACAGTTACCAATTTGTGATGATTGGATTTGTAAAATCTGTAATTTAGATGAATGATAAACCATGAAGTTTTCGGAAAGAAGCTCATGAAAAAATTATTTTATGGAAAATCCAGTAAGTGTTAAGTGAAGCTGAGTACTTTTGAGAAAATAAATGTGTACTTTACATTACTAATTGAAATCTTTTGATTCATCTGTCAATAGACCCAGCAGAATAATCTCCCTATGAATTGTAAGAGACAGAGAAGAGTGAGAACTTTCCACTGTGGCCATGGCAGGTCCTTGCCATTTCCAGTTGTTCCCCCTCTGCCCCACTTGATGATATCCAGATTGGGCAAACAATGGCTGGTAATCAGCAAGAGCCATTTCTTCCACTCTGTGAATCTGTCTGACCCCTTCCTTCTATTAAAGCCCTATAATCCATTTCCCCCTTCTTTTACAAGTTCAAATGCTCTTTAGGAGCTTTCTCATGTGGGTCATTGTTGAATAAAGATTTATACCGATAATGCTCTACTTGATTTTTTCCCACAGAAGATATTTCTATGCAATCTATTGTTCTTATAAAATTCAATATGTGTATATGTTATGTATATCATATATATATATTTTTAAAGTTTTTTTAATGTTTATTTATTTTTGAGAGAGAGAGAGAGAGAGAGAGAGAGAGAGCGAGCAGGGAGGGGTAGAGAGAGAAGGAGACACAGGATCTGAAGCAGGCTCCAGGCTCTGAGCTGTCAGCACAGAGCCTGATGTGGGGCTTGAACTCACAAACTGTGAGATCATGACCTGAGCCAAAGTTGGACGCTTAACCAACTGAGCCACCCAGGCTCCCCATGTATATCATATATTAAGGCACATATATAATAGGATATTATGTTGTGAGGTTAAAAAATATTACATTGCAGTGTAAATATTTTTACCTTTCCACACATAAGATAGAGAAATGTAAAAGAAATTATCCTCAGCTACTATTTACAAAATGTTTTTGGCAGACTAATCTCAAGAGGAATTTTGATCAGATAACTTTGAGAAAAACTATAGATTTATGCCCAGGAACCCCATCATTGCCACATTATGGCACATGCCAATATGCTATTTGTAGGTCACAGAGGCTTCAGCTGAAGGCAGTATGAAGTTCATGCTATGAACTAGATAGAACTGATGAGGGAGCATAAGGCAAGCAGCAGGCAAAATATAAGCTAGCACTGCCCCCCAGCCACCCCAAGTGGGATGTGTGTGATATTCCTCAGGCACTCCTGGCTTCCCAAGGACGAAGGAAAGGGAAAGAAAACCAATGGTTAACTAACTGATAGAGGTCATAGTTGTGCAGGACACGAGTCTCCATCAGTTTACAAATATCTTAATAAATTACAAGAAAAAGGCAATCTTATAAATACCCTGATCTCCAGGAACTCCCTACTGTCTTACTGATAATGTTGTTCTAGAGGGAAAAACCACCTTAGCTTGACAATAGCTAGGACTACAGTAATCTGTAAATCTTCTTTAGCATTTGGAAATTCCTTTAAGAAACTTCCTCTCGACTTTACCTCCCCCAACTCCATAGTATATAATCAGTCACTCTTCACAACCCCTGAGCAACTCTTTCTGCCCATAGGTCCTGTCCCCGTGCTTTAGTAAAATGACATTTTTGCACCAAAGATGTCTTTGAAAATTTTCGTGGCCAACAGCTCCTAACCCACGTTACCTCAAAACCTCATTAGAACTAGCCCAGGACTCAATTCATCTAATCATCAGAGCAAGCTCTGATCTTGGCATGATTTATATTCATCTCTTAAAAACTCCAATAAATTCCATCTTTTAGAGGAACTGTTTAATTCTTCCTGTTGTTTTCTTGTTTGTTTTTAAATTCCAGCTTAGGTTTAAAGGTTTTTTTTTTTTTTTTTTTTTTTTTAATAAAACCTGGGAAAATATTTTGGAAAATATTACTCTAATTTTTTAAGGGAAATGATCTTTTTATACAAGTTATGATCTTTATTCATAAAAAATGGAGAAATATAAATAACATTTTATGAAATGTCTTCAAATATTCCTTGGCCATAAATTCTGGCAATTATTAAAATCTACAAGGGACATCAGGCCAACTGTAGCAAATTTTAATCACATCAATGCAATAGTTTTAGAAAATGGCCCCTTTCCTTGCAACACTTTACTAATTTCTTCTTATTCTCCTTCTCTTTCTCCTCCTCCTCCTCCTCCTCCTCCTCCTTTTCCTCCTCCTCCTCCTCCTTGAATATTGTGTTTTCTTTTCCCTAACACAGCCTTCATATATCTCCTCACAATTCCCCATGCGTTCCAGATATTGTATGGTTGATAAGACATATTTGTGAGTTGATTAACGCTTTTCCACTTTCTAACAGAAACCATTTAATGTTTATAGTGTTTTGGTATAAAATTTGCATATTTTAAAATGAATATATGATCACTATGTGTAATTATTTAATCATTATTTAAATATATACAATTTCATCATAAATACTATTAGAACAATTACATATTTTACTTACCATTTGTGGTACTAAAAATAATAAGCAAACATTTACAAATATTACCTATATTACAAGCTTTTCTACAATTCAGCCAAATAAACCCTTTTGATTGAGCTGAAATGAGACTATTTTTTCAATGCCATAAATAATGCTTAAATATTCACGATCCTAAGATTGCTGTAAAAATAATACGTGAAATCGAGTGGCTTGCTTTAACAGAGCACTTTGTAGTGAAATAAGATTTTAAAGCACAGAATGGCGAGTAGTTATTAAAAAGACATCGAAGCAAAACCAAACAGGAAGAATTTATGCTCTTGAGTGCTTTGCTGAGATCCTTTCAGTCGTGTTGAAGCAAGATTGAGTCTATGCTTTCCCAGTTCTGTGTGTCAGGTAAAACATAGCAGGGGGTGAAATGAATTCATCTTTCTGTCTTCAAGTAAACTAAAAGCAATTTTTGTCTTCCCATGTGGTCACTTGAGGTGCTTGTCATGTTCAAGCTAATGATATCAGGCACCCTCAGGTTGTTTAAGTATTCATGAAGTAATTAAATTCTCATTAACATATAAATAAAAGAAAACTGAAAACAAGTTTAGCAGGCACCTAACATCTGTTCTAATGCTTTTAAGTATTAAAATGTGCCACACACAGAAGGAAAAGTGCATTCTGTTCTGGGAAGTATTTTGCATAGATTATTTATAGAAACTGTAATTAAACTGATTTGGCATATTAAAAAAAGTTAACAGCAGAGCATTATTTAGATCATTTGTTGGTCTCCGTCACCTAAATAAGGAATTAAAAATAGATACGGGGAAAGGAAAATTAGGTTTTGTTTGTTTTACATTTCAGATAAAATTATAAGAATAATTGAAATTTACTTCCATCCTGAAACAAGATGGTTAAATTTCAGTCTATACAGGCATAAATCCAACTTTGCAACTGCAACCAAAAGCCCTTTTCATGGTAAATTATAAAATGGCTTGGGTGCTTGTCCAAACATGTCACTTAAATCCATAAATTTATCTTATTCACATATACAGATGATTTCCTCTTTAAAGCTTTTTATATATGGATTTATCAAAGGGTAAATTGAAATGGATTAAAGAAAATCTTACCTTTCATTATTAACTGTATGATTTCATGTTATTTGCCACTTATAATAGATTTTTTTCATGCTGTGTATTATATTTTTAAATTTCAGATATCCCATGGGGCGCCCGGGGTGGCTCATTCCATTAAGCATCCCACATCAGCTCAGGTCATGATCTCATGTGCACGAGTTCAAGCCCCTTGTTGGGCTCTGTGCTGAAAGCTCAGAGCCTGGAGCCTGCTTCAGATTCTGTGTCTCCCTTTCCTTCCCTCTACCCTTACCCGACTCATGCTTGGTCAATATCTCTCTCTCTCTCTCTCTTTCTCTCTCAAAAATAAATAAACATTATTTTTTTTTAAATTTCAGATATCCCAAACTTTTTTCTATTTCCCATCTTCCCAAACAAATTAGCCATTCAATAAGACAAATTCACTTATCTTACCTGGAATTAAATTCTGTATGTTCGCTAATATTAGGACACCATGACAAAACATTGTGCACTAAGTACGAGTGGGAATTGTAGAGGAGTGCAAGAAATTTACCCTCTACCTTTCTAAGTTTTTGCCAGGGATCCTTGCATCAAATAAAGAAAGAGAAAACACTGCATGCAGGTGAACAGTAAGGAGACTATAGGAACAGTGCACATGGAAATGCTAGCTTGACTATGATCATATTGGGGACAGATAAATTTTTGGAACCAGATTCTGGATATGTTTTGAAGATGAAGGCAATGTTATTTGGGATAAAAGAAAGAGAGGAGTAAAGGGAAGTCCAATATACTTTTTCCTGAGAAACTTACAGAATGGAGTAATCATTTACTGAGATTAAGAGTATGGGTGGAGTAGCATTAGGGATCAGTTCTGAATGTGTTGCATTTGATGTGTTTTTTATCCAACCAAGCATATCAATCAAATAGGCAGTTGAGTATATGGGACTATTTCAGAGGCAAGATTCAGACCAGTGATATAAAAGTTGGAAGGCAGCAGAAAATTAATGGCATTTAAAGCCATTAAACTAAAGGAAATCACAAATAAAATAAATGTAAATAGAGGACAGAAGAGGCTCCAGGGCTAGGCTATTGAGCACACCAAAATTTTAAGGTCAAAGAGATGAAAAGAAATGGTCCGTGAGGTCAGAAAAAATACCAGAAGAGTGTGATTTCTCAGAAGCCACGTGAAAAAGGGTTTCAGGCAGAAGAAATAATTAACACTGCCAAAGGTCAAGTAAGGTGAGGACTGAAAATTTATTATTGAATTTTGCAACATTGAGCTCATTGTTGATTTTGATTAGAAAGGCTTTGTTGAAAGGGTCTGGGTTAATGACTGATTGAGTGGGATAAGAGAAAATGTCAAGAGAGGAATTTGAAACAGGGAATGAATATAGACAACTGGGGATTAGGCTTTAAAATGTAATATATTAACACATCTGTTTTGTGTAAATCATGTAATCTGCATAGAAAAGTACTTAGGTCACAATTGCTTGCCTTAGTAGAGCCCCCTGGTGGTCCCAGCACCACTGGCAACAGCTGTGCCTTCAACAGAAAATTGAAAATTTACGTTTATGGACTCAAAACCATGAGTGGAAACAGCTTCTTTATTTTGGAGTAGCAATCCATTTCTCCTCTTTACCCTTTGAGCCATCACTTTTTCCCCCTTTCTTTTTCAATATCTTATGACACAATTCTCTGGGTTAAATATTTCCAGATGTAATATCTAACATAGCTTGTTTTCCTGACTGGACCTGAATGTTAACATTGCTAATTGTGGTTTTCATCTTCATACCTTGGTTATATTTCCTTTTTTTCTAGAATATTCTTGCAGTTTTTTGCTTCTTAATTTAAGTTTTAGAGTACCTTTAGGGCATCTGTTACTCTATTTGTGTGTGTGTGAAGCTCTTCCTGGTAGCTCTATATAGGTCACATGGACATTTCCTTCTCCAAACTTGAATGGAAGTCATTAGTTGAAATGTATAACACAGCAGTCACATTGTATACAGATTAGCTACTTTCTCCAGGAAATTATTGTTACCAGACAATAAGATCCTGTACCACTTAAAATAGCTTATGTAAGATGACTAACAGTTGGCACATCCCAGTTTGCTTTAAGACCTTCATCTCAAGGTTTTTAGTAATTCAAAGACTTTATGTAATGATATTTGTCCGATCTCAAATGAAATATTCTCCCTGGAGTTTTCTTCTTCTGAGATACTAGTATCTGTCAAGATTGTATTTTCCCTTACTCTAGTAAGTTTAATGAACTTAGCTAAGCTTGTCAAAAATTATTATTATTATTTCCTAAAAGTCTTTTAGGGAATCAGTTGACTGACAGTTCTTTCTTACCTAGGCAGTCTCCACAATACACCCACTGGATTCCTACGTAGCCACTCTCTACATGCCCTTAGCAGGGAAATGTAGGAAATTCAATATTTTACAGACAACACCCAAGAATGGAGCAATTCTGACCTTCCAACTGCCTATCCACTGTACAACAGCAAGCTTAATTTGATGTAAACATTGATGTGAAGATTGTTAGTGGCAGTTTGCAAGGTGATCTTTCCTCAAAGTCCCAAACATTTAAGTGAGAAAAACCCTGTGTCATTGGAAATGCTCCAACCCATCCAACAAGTCTCTTTCCTTAGGACCAAAACTCATAGACAGGTCAGGTTGTGATTCATATCACTATTTCTAAATTCTCTTTCCTCCTCCCCCCTATAATCTCTATGATCAGAAATAAAGATAAGTCTACATTTGCTTTCTTTTTGACTTCTTTCAGACAAAACTCCATAGTTAGCCCAGTCAGTCATTTTGATAAACTCCAAGAGAAAATTTTGTGGTCCAAAAGCTTAACTTTGAGAGTAATGATTTATCAGTGGCTTTTTTTCCTGCTCTCTAAACAAGCAGTTCTCCACCACAGATAATTTTGACCTCTGAGGATATTTGACAATGTCTGGAGACATTTTGATTGTCATAACTTGGGGGATGTTATGGGTATTTGCTGATAAATTTTCTTCAATGCACAGGACGTCCACCAACAACAAAGAATTATCCAGCAAAAAAATGTCAATAATGTTGAGGCTGAAAAACCCTTTCTAGATAATATTAGCCTCCCTTAAGATAGATCAAATAAATACATTTATGAATAATGATAGTTGTTTACTTTATGGATGATGAGTAAGTAACATTATTTGTTTTTTTACTCATTTATATATATATGTATGAATGAATTTATGCATTTTTGTCTAGTGCAGCTGAAAAATGGATGTATCTAAGTGATTATAATGTACTACTCTTTTCAGACAACAAGTGTCTTAATTGGCAATACAATTCAGTAAGTATTTACTACACATTTATTTTGTATAATTATTCCTGGAGGAACCAAATACGTGTATGTCTATGAAAGTTTCCTTCAATCGAGGGGCTTTAAACCATGAGACCTAATCCAATAAGAACTATAATTAAGGTTTAAAAAAATTCTTTGAAAGGAGAGGGGAGCAAAAGATTAATTCTTGCTGGGAAGTTATGGAAAGACCTTATTCAAGCAGTAAGATTTAAGCATGCTGGAAAATAATGTGAAAGCGTTCAAGAAAAAGAACATGTTGACAAATGCAGCAATCTAAATTCCATGGTAAAGATGAGTTAATTCTAATCATCTTAACTCATTTAATATGCTTCATATGAGAAGTGAGGATTAGAAGAGATTTAAAGGATATTTTAAAAAGGTAAATTGTCATCTGGGTATTGGAGATTGTCTTCAAGCATATGTTTGCACATGAAAATATGCATGGAAAATGGAAGCAAACTTGGACATGCATAGAAATGGAATATTTGAATTTTAGATTGGTTGTTTTACATGTTGTACACTAATAAGTATTCCTTTTGCATTTTCTTTGGAAGAGCAAATTGAAAGCATTTGCCTAATCAACAATATAGGTACATCTTCCAATTTGTATTTTCTCATAGACAAGGAGTTTGATTTAATCATGGGTTAATAAGATGTATTCGGTTCTATCCATATGTTAGTTTGATTTTATAGGTCTTTGGAAGCTTTTTGTTAAGATATTGCTTACTTTATACAGTGAAACTACAAAGATACAGCTAAATTAATTCATTTATACAAATTAGTTTTTCCATGTTGTAAACTTTGAAAAGCAAGGTGAAAGGAAAATGTTTTCTTTTGGTGCTGTTAAAGGCCAATAGATTCCCATCAGAAATTGTCTCAAAGGTCAGCAGGTTGTGTCCATAAAAGCAAATTTCAATTATCTTTGACACACTCAGCAATTGCCATGTTATTTTATGTATTATGCTTGACTATTCAAACTAAAAAAAAAAAAAAAAAGGCACTTGTGAGGTCCATCCATTAGATTGTTCCTAGATGGCAGAACCTATAAGCTAATTTAACCCTTGAGGAAAAATTTAAGGCATATTTGTTTCTTTTGTATTATATAATTTGAGACAAATAATTGTTACAAACTTTAATTTGCAATCTGAAAATTTTAACATTAACATTGAAACTATTGTATTTGTTGTTTCAATAATCTGTTTTCAAAATTGTTGAATCAGCTTTTGAATACTGAGATTTGTAATAATATTAGAAGTGATGCTAAATTTAATCATGTTCACATGAAAATATGTTATTATAGTCAAATGCTACATGAATTACAACCTACATCTGTTAGGCAACTTTACTGAATAAAACATTATTTTAATAATAACCACTAGTTTGTACGTACCTAACACAAATTTCATATTGATTTAAATGATTTTAACACAAAATATTTGGCAAGATTAGAAAACAGTCATCCCTGAATGTTTATATAAATCTTCTAGACTCCAGAGAAAGATACTTGTCATTTTGAAATATCAGTTTCTGGGACAATCAGGATGATATTTTCTCAAATATGTGTGACTTGTGACACCCAAGACATTTCTACCTATGGCTGGCAGAGTGGGCTCATTCCTAGTCAACCCATTTATTCTCAGTATTCAGTGATAAATACTGAACACAGAAACTGAATTACTCAAGTATATATGTTACCTGTTCATGACAGAAATTAACAGATGTGTCCATGACGTGGACATTTGTTCTACCCATATTCTGTGACTGATGTTGCCATTAAAGACACACTAGCTTTTCAGGTCACCCAGTGAACACTTCATATAATAGAATCAAGAGTTTCTGAAAATATAAATTATACCATGAAAAAACAATCAACATCTCTGGAAGCAGAGTCGTTCTTTTATCAGAGTAGAATATTTTTAAGCAAAAAAAAAAATTTTTTTTTGCAACAGTAAAGGTGAGGAAGCAAATAGTGTAAAAATTAACCTTAGTAGTTTAAAATAACTAACTTAGAACCAAATGGTAACTTGAGTCCTGTGAGAACCAGCCTCAATGGAGTGGCTCAGTAGTGATTACGTACCATTTTAGCACTAGACTTAAAGCCATTTTAAATGAAAGTGATCATAATCATAAAGAAGATAGGAAAAAAGGGAATTTGAACTTTTAATCTTAGTGACTTTCCATTAGATTCAGAAGAACTCTTACAATAAAGGCTTTCTTATTTGCCATTTACAGAGGGTCAAATACCCTCTTCCTACTGTCTTACTATCTATCAGGCCTTGTTATTGGAATAATGGTTTTCATGAGAGCTCTGCAGGTTCTCCATTATCAGACATGTTTGCTACAAACATGAATAAGACAACTCGAGTTTTCAGCATTGGAGACCATGAGGTCACTCAAATTTGAGGGGGTCTTCATTTCAGACTAGAACTTCCCAGCTGACAGAATAACTGAATACTTATAGACTAGGTAGCAGTATGAAATGGGGCTATTATTTTCCTCTCTTATTATGTATAAATATGCAAAGCAACAAACGATATTTTCTCTTCCTGGTTAATTTTATAGTTCCTAAAACAAATAATATTTTGTCTATTGCCATCTAAAATGTATGTGTGCATACATACACAAACATACAAAAAGCACGTATATATATATATATATACATGTGCATATACACAAGCACATATATGTACATACCCAAATATATATGGAAAATATTAGGGATAATTGTGATCCTAGTTAGATGTTGCTGTTTTGTTCTCATTCAAATTCCTTTATTTGAGAAAGATGGAATGGATCTATTGAATTTTCACATGTTCTCTTCTTAACCTAAAAATTTTTCAGAGAAACCATCTATGTTATGCTCAAGCATCATGCATAGTAGCAGACAAGAAACATAAGTTGCACATAACTCATACATTTTATCTAAGCCAAAGCACTAATGTTACTGTTTTTCCAAATATTTTAATTTGGGCCCACTTGTAAATAATAAGTGACTTACAATGAATAAAATGGCACATACATAACATGATTAAAATATATCAGCAAAATATATTTAAATTATTTTATTTTTATTATTTTAGTCATCAAAGTATGTAAGCACAATTTAAAATAGCATTTCTATAAATGATATTTCTTTAGAATATTTTTTCAGAGGTGTATGGAAATTGTATCAGAATACCATTGCCTCTAGCTTGTATTTTCTTATGACAACTTCAGAGTTCAGTAAATTTTAATGAACACAAATAATAATACACATAAAGTTAAATAAATTAAAAGATATCAGGCTCAAAGCAGTTATCTAAAACTTAAGTGCATTTTCTTAGAATACTAGAAAAACTAAACTCGGAGTAGGCTGCAAATAATTTAATTTGTAGTTCATGAAAAGAAAATTATATTTTCCTTTATAAGTTTTTGCATTTCCTAAATGTTTACTTTTTCAATATAAGAATACATGTTAAATATATTAAAGATATATTTTAAAAACGGTTGACATATATTACTACACTTTCAAAAGGAAGTCTTTCATCATTGAAAAAATCTGCATGTCTATTGAGCTTTCACTGTCTAAAGTTTTACTGGAAACCAGAACATTCATTGACTAAATTTATGAAATTATGTGTAGGCTTGAATCTTACTGGCTGTTCTGTGACTATAAAAGTAACATATATTACATTTAAATGTATGCTATACTATTTATCTATATAAGTCAGTATAATTCAGTGGTTATTTGCACAACTCTAGAGTGAGTTAAGTAAGTACAAAAGCTTGTTTCATCACATGCTAGCTCTTTACAAGCAGTCACCTGCAAATATGGAAAAAGAAAAGGGTAAGGTTATGTTCTGTTTTCCAAAACAAAACAAAACAAAACAAAACACAAAACAAAACAAAACAAAACAAAACACCCTTCTTGCATATATCCATGGCCATATTGAGAAAAAGGAAGCTGGAAAATTAGGTCTTACTGTTCAGTAGCTGTATGCAAAACTGAAAATTATTGTATTATCAGAAGAGAGAGAATGAATATTGGAAGACACCAAGTATTTCAAAGTTCGTATTTCCAAGTAACATGTTTACGCCCTTAATTTTAATTTTGTGCATTGATTTTTATTTATGCAAGATGAGCATTTAGGTCTCTAGCACATCACCCCTTTCCATTCTCCCACAACTTTTCCAAAATGGTGAAATTACACATTTTGTTTACATCAATAATCAGTTTGTGTGTCACTACAATAATGTAAATATTATTCTTAATGTGAGACATATCAGAGATGAAAGTCCTTCTTTCACAACATTTTATTTTCCTGGAGTTGATAACTCACTCCCTATGTACTTACTTAGTACAATTACTCCAATTAGTCACCCTCAAGTTCCCCAAACAAAATGTGAACACCAGATATTCTGTCAATTTCATCTATAAGAGGACATGCTCCTAGAGCTATCATTCCTTTTGCTGCAATCAGGACTGATTGCTCTCCAGGTCTTCAGCACAGAAATCACGTAATATCTCTTCATTATCCTATTGGGAATCTCCTCAAATATTCACAATGTGGATCTCTTGTCAGGATCTCAGGACTTTTCTCTGTTGCTTTATTTCCTACAGTGGTGAAGAAGCTTCTTGAGAATGTGCCTATGTGTTTACGTGTCTAAATATCTGAGACCTTGCTTATTTTGAAGTGTCTCCATTTATTCTTAATAGTGATTCAATTTTACTAGGTATAGAATGCATAGGATAATATTTTGCTCTGATTTATGAATAGTATCAACATTTGGAAAGTGAAATTTTATTCTCCTTCTTGAGTTTTGTTTAGACTATATACATTTTTTCCTTTCCCTGGAGGATTTTATAATTTTTATCTTTGAAACTTGAATTCTGAAATTTCAATTGATGGGCTTTAATGTAAATATTTTAGTCATACCAGTGTTGAAAAAATACATGTTAGTTTAAGGAGGAATAAAAGACATAAGTGATAAACTTGAGGAAAATTTGGCAAGCAATTATAACAAAAGGATAGGTTCAGTCATGATAAAAATCATAATGTTTCAAGGGGCGCCTGGGTGGCTCAGTCAGTTAAGTGACCGACTTTGGCTCAGGTCATGATCTCATGGTTTGTGGGTTCAAGCCCTACATCGGGCTCTGTGCTGACAGCTCGGAGCCTGGAGCCTGCTTCTGATTCTGTGTCTCCCCCTCTCTCTGCACCTCCCCTGCTTGTGCTCTCTCAATAAATAAATGTTAAAAAAAAGATTAAAAAAAATCATGTTTCAAGCCTTACACAACAAATTGTTCTTTTGGGATTTAAACTTCTCTAGTTTATAGAACAAGATGGATGGTGTCCTAATTCTTTTTTTAAAAGTTACCATCATATTGGTATTGAAAAGCTTGCATCTTAAACATATATATTGAAGTAGAAGTACTAAAACCCCAATGTTAATGAATCATCTCCAACATGTTATAAAAATTATAAGACATTAAGAACTAGCAGAGTAATAAGAAGATTGCAAATAGGGTGGTATATTAATAAATACTCCTTTAATGAATGTAGACTAGATCATTTGATAAATTTCACCAAAGATTAAAACTCATAATAAGGTGATCACCTTGGCAATCACACCTTCTCTAGAAGAAGTCTGAGGAACTCTAAGAATTTTTGCTCGTTTGATCTCTGTCTTCAGTATAATAAAAACAAATATTCACTCAAAATCAACACATACCATCACATTTAGGTTTGAAACATTAAAGAAATTTCCATTAAAATCCCAGGTAGTATGGCCTTTTTAAACATGACCTCAAAGTCAGAAACTTTTAATTAATTTGAGTGATAGTGTTGACTGCTATGGTAGACACTGTTGGTTGCTTGCTCAAAGATTTTTTTCCCACTATTTCAACTCATTATTTAAAATTTTTCTGAATGTGCATCTTGGTCGCTGAGACCCAAGAAGCAGTCTTTTACTGAGCTTTTGGAAAACTTTTTTAAAACATTTTTTTAATGTTTATTTTTGAGAGAGAGACAGAGAGAGCACATGAGTAGGGAGGGGGCAGAGAGAGAGGGAAACACAGAATCCAAAGCTCTGAGCTGTCAGTACAGGCTGTGATCATGCCATGAGATCATGAGATCATGAGATCATGACCTGAGCCGAAGTTGGATGCTTAACCAACTGAACCATCCAGGTGCCCCACTTTTGAAAAACTTTTAATTCTTAATTGAAAAAAAAAAGGACTCATCAAATTCAAATATCACTCTGGATTAATGCAATTTTGTAAAATCTAGAACAGCTGCAGCAATTTTGCAACCACGTGAAAAGACAACACTGAACATTTTTTCTTCAGTTTATTTATTTAATTTTGGAAGAGAGAGCACAAGGAGGGGAGGGGAAGAAAGAGAGGAGGGCAGAGGATCTGAAGCAGGTTCTGCGCTGACAGCAGCGAGCCAGATGTGAGCCTTGAATTCATGAACAGAGATCATGACCTGACCTGAAGTCAGATGCTTAACCAACTGAGCCACCAGGCACTCCCTGAACATTTTTATGTTTACAGAAGTGTGCTATAACAAAGATGGTCTAAATTTATCAGAATGTTCCTGCCACAACTGCTAAACTCACAGATTTTGCTGGAAAATATCATCACCAATGTTTGCTATTACTGCTATTAGAAACAATGGCTAATATTCTTGCTAGAGAATGGGGATACGAAACATTTTAAGCCTTTCAATTGTTTTTTAAAATTTTTTAATGTTTATTTCTGAGAGAGAGAGAGAGACAGACAGACAGACAGAGACAGAGAGAGAGAGAATGCAAGCCGCAGAGGGGCTGAGAGAGAGAGAGAGAGGGAGACAGAATCCGAAGCAGGCTCCAGGCTCTGAGCTGTCAGCAGAGCCTGATGTGGGGCTCCACCCGACCCATGAATCACGAGATCATGACCTGAGCTGAAGTCAGATTCCTAACTGACTGAGGGCCACCCAGGTCCCCTCAGTTTTTTTTTTTTTTTTTTTTTTTTAATCATCCTGACAAATAGAATAGAAAGTCCAAGTCCATTAGCAAAGTTGGGAATTTTATACAAATGGAACCACTCAGGTTATTTTGTGTGCCTTTGTGTATACATTCTTTGGTATCTGGTTCCTAGCACTCAGCACATTTAAGATTCAATCATGACGGGGTGCCTAGTTAGCTCAGTTGGTTAAACATCTGACTCCCGATTTTGGTTCAGGTCATGATCTCATGGTCTTGAGATCAAGCCCTGTGTTAGGTTCCAAGCTGAGCATGGAGCCTGCTCGGAATTCTCTCTCTCCCTCTCTGTCTGCCCCTCCCCTGCTTGCATGTGTGTGCACATGTGCGCTCTCTCTCACTTTCCCTCTCAAAATAAATAAACACTTATTTTAGGTATTTAGGTACTTAACATAGTATTTTAGAAGATCATCAGTTTTCTACAGCTGAGTATTACTAATTGTATGTACATACCACAATTTATCCAATTCCTACTGATTTTTATTATTACCAGTTTTGGGGCTTATTATTAATAATGCTGCTATGTTGCTACATGTTTTCAGTGGTTTTGGATAAATCCTAGGAGTGGAATATTTGGGTTATATGGTAGATATATGTTAACATTTTTGAGAAACCACAAACAATTTTCTAAAGTAGTTGTACCATTTTATACTTCTACCAGCTACGTATGAGGGTCACAGTCTTTTCTAATATTTGGAATTGCTTATCATTTTTTAAACCAATTTAGTGAGTGGGTGTATTTTGTTGCCTCATTATGATTTAAACATTTTTCTGTGATGACTAATGCTGTTGAGCACTTTTTCCCATGCTTCCTCACCATTTTCATATATTTTCTTTTGAGAAATGTTTGTTTTGCTCATTGTTTTGTCTTTTATAATTCTGTTGCAATAGTTCTTAATATGTTTTGGCTATAAGTACTTTTCCAGTTTTTAGAATATCTTCATTTCTTTAGCGGTTTCTTTTAATGAGAAAAAGGTTGTAATTTTTGATTATGTCTAATTTATCCCTTTTTTCCCCCTTTAATGCTTATCTCTTTCTTTGATTGGTCTAAGAAGTACTTACCTACCCAGAAGTCATAAAGATATTTTCTAGTTACCTTCTGAAACACTATGCTTTTGGTTTTTACATTTATGACTGATTCATCTAAAACTACTATTTTATTTTTGCACACAGTGTGAAGTAGAAGCTATTTTTCCCCCCATATTGATGTTGTAGCACCATTTGGTGAACAGATTTTCTGTTCCCCAGTGATTGCTTGGCATCCTTGAAAATTATTGGACCGACTATATGTAGGTTTATTTCTGTACTCTCTATACTGCTCCATTGATCAATTTGTCTATCCTTTTGGCAAGACTACACTATACAGATTACTGTAGCATTATAAAAAATCTTGGATTCCTTCAACAGTTTTTGTTCATTTCTCCCAATTGCTTTGGATATTCTTGATACTTTGTCCATTAAAATAAGTTTCAAAATCATCTTCTTGATTTTTAGAAAACAATCCAGCTTGGATTGTGACTGAGATTGCATTTATGTTATAATTCAATTTCTGAAGAATCAATATCTTAACAATATTGAGTTTTCTAATCCATGTTATAGACTATGTTAGTTCAAACTAGAATACTATTACTAGAATTTTTAAGTAGAATCAACTTATTAATTCTAAAAAAAAAATAAACTGCACAAAGCTCTTTGTACAAAGGTAAGTACTGAAACATTATTCCTTATATTTATAGCCTAGCACCCACTAAAATCAACAGTAGAAAAAAAATCAATAGTAGAATGTTTAACTTTGTTTCCTGCCACATGATGGTGTTAAAATAATTTTGTGCAAAAATAGGGTCACGATATATTCATATGAAAAAAATAGGTAGCAAAACTACATATATATATGTATATATACACATATATATACATATATATACATATATATATACATATATATATATACATATACATGTATATACATATATATACATATATATACATATATATATACACATATATATATACACACACTATGTACACTAGGATCTAATTTTTATAAACACATTTAACTATTGACTACCTATAAAAACATGACTCACTTTGATGTTTAACTTCTGTTGTTGTTTTTTTTTCTATTATATGCCTTTCGTATATTATAAATTCTTTTGGGGCGCCTGGGTGGCTCAGTCAGTTAAGCATCCGACTTTGGCTCAGGTCATGATCTTGGTTCCTGAGTTCCAGCCCTGAGTTGAGCTCTGTGCTGACAGCTCAGAGCCTGGAGACTGCTTCAGATTCTGTGTCTCCCTCTCTCTCTGCCCCTCCCCCACTCACACTCTGTCTCTGTTCCTCTCTCTCTCTCAAAAGTAAATAAACATTTAAAAAAAAAAAACAATAAATACTTTCAAATTAAAAGTATTTTTACTTTGCAAAAAGAAGCTATATTAGTGCATACATTTTTAGTCGTCTGTTTGCAAACTTTTTTTTACCTATGATTTCTAATAAAATAAAACTATAAACCTCCTAGAATGATAAAAACACCTCCCACACATATTTCAGTTTCATCTGCTGAATGAAACCCACACATTTCAGGTACAATAGGTGACATGCAGTTTTATAAATTAGCTACTTATTTATACATCTGCACAGCTTTCTATACTATTATTAAATAATTTTATCTGAAAAACTATTATATTCATATATATGCAGATGAACATGTTTCCTTTCAGACAGTTTTCTCTCATCTGGCAGAATTAATGGCTTGTATTGCCTTTCATGGTATGAAAGAGCCATGTGATATCAGTTACACATAAGAATTGCAAAATAAATTATAAACATTAAAAAAAATTAAAAAAAAAAAAAGAAAAAAAGGGGCGCCTGGGTGGCTTGGTCGGTTAAGCGTCCGACTTCGGCTCAGGTCATGATCTCACGGTCTGTGAGTTCAAGCCCCGCGTTGGGCTCTGTGTTGACAGCTCAGAGCCTGGAGCCTGTTTCAGATTCTGTGTCTCCCTCTCTCTCTGCTCCTCCCCTGTTCATGCTCTGTCTCTCTCTGTCTCAAAAATAAATAATAAACATTAAAAAAAAAATTAAAAAAAAAAGAATTGCAGACAACTTTTCAGGCCCAACTGAGTTTTGGGATTATTATCATTTGAGATTATTTGTAGCAGCAAAGCCAACAAAGTATTTTGCTTGTTGGACTACCAAGTGTTCTGGAGATAGGAGGGCTCAAACTGTTTTATTGATCCAAGGTTGGGTTTTATTTATTTATTTATTTTTTTAGGAGATATCATGAAAGGATAAAGACAGGAACAGAAGTAATAATATCAGTAAGAAGGTAGTTTTAACATAGGGTCATAAGAATGAGTTCAGGAGATAACAGAAGAGAAGGTTTAAGTAGAGATATTAGAAAGGTTTAAGTAGAGATATTAGAAAGGTCAAAACTATGGAGAGTTTAGTGTGATAGAAGAAGAGGGGTTTTGGCCAGAGTAAGAAATCTTCAATTTAAAATTTCAGAGATGAAGCCTTAGAGAGGATGCTGACAATCAGCTTGTATAGATGGGAGTAAGCGGTTGAAATAAAGTGAGCATGAACATTTGTATATAATGAGGATAAGGATTTGGATAATAGTCATCTATGTGAATACTGCAGTCATTTGAATTATTTAAACATTGAGGCCAGTCAGGGGTGGACAGAAGGAATCATAAGGAAGTTATGTTGTGGGAATAGTTGAACTGCATGATCCTAAAGGACAGAAGATGTTTTTACATATGGTTAGAGGCATCACTATGCAGGAGCCATGAGGTAGGCGCATGCTTTTCCCATCTCAGATCATCTCAGATGCTAAAATATGAGGGATGAAGGAAAATAAAATATAGTTCTTTAAGAAAGCTGCAGAAAAGATGAGACTTGTTTAGATCTGAATTTCAGTAAGACAGCAATAAGGGATCATTCAGAGAAAATTATGATAATGTATGGGAGTTTTGTTTATTTCTTTTTACCTATGGAATAGGATTCTAAAAAACACAGTGAGGTTGGAAGAAGAGAAAATATCAGTTAAGGATTGCCTTCAGCTGCACAAAGTAGTTAACAGATAAAAGTGCCTTAAAAAAAAATAACAGCTTTTTGCTTTTTTTTTTTTTTTTTTTTTTTAATCTAGAAAGAATGTCAGAGCTAGGAAGCCCCGGGATAGTTCATTCCCTTCACAAGGTCACCATTTTCACAGACTTCTTCTATCTCCCTGCTCCACCATCCATAGTGACTGCTATAATCCTCATGGTCACCTGCCTCAAATTGACTTTCAGCCTTATATTACAGGCTATAAACAGTAGACTAATAAGGAAACAACAAGGAGAAAAGGGTGATGACTACATCAGAAAGTAAAATATGCTCAAATGTTTCAGTGGACTTCCACTGACGCCTGAGAAAACATTGCAATGTCAAGGGAGGCTGGAAAAAGTGGTTTTATTTTATTTTATTTTATTTTATTTATCTTATTTTTTGTTTTACCTTGTTTTCTTTTGTTTTGCTTTAATTTTATTTTTAATTTTTCTAATAAGGTCCATCGCCATTTTAATGAAATCAGGAATGCCTACACCTAACTCCATCTTTCCTACACATTTACATTTTCATTTTCGGGTTTTTTTCCTCACCAAGTTTAAATATTTCATTACTGAGACTGATGATTCTTTGTTTCCTACCACCATCCCCAAGAATAGAAGTAAAGTACAGGACGGGCATGACGGTACAGAGAGGACAGAAGAGACGGAGGAGGGGAAAGATGAGATCCCTCATTTCAGCCAGCGCTCCGATACGTGAAAAATATAAAGTCTGGGGGTAGTGATTACAAATGTTTTCTCAAAAAGAGTCACAGTGATCCTAATTTGAATTAATTATACTCTCCACATAGTCAAAGTGTAAGAATTCTAATGAGTGCTGTTGAGGATGGGGATGAGAGACAAAGAATTACCAGTCTCAGTGATGAAATATTTAAATTTGATGGGAAATACCAAAAAATGACAATGTAGATATCTGGGGCACCTGGGTGGCTCAGTCGGTTAAACGTCCAACTTTGGCTCAGGTCATGATCTCACAGTTCATGAGTTTGAGCCGCACATCAGGCTCTCTGCTGTCAGCACAGAGCCGGCTTTGGATCCTCTGTCCCTACTCCTGCTCGTTCTCTCTCTTTCTCTGAAAACAAATAAACAAACTTAAAAAAATAAAAAGAAAATGTAGTTATCTAGGTAAGATGGAATTAAGTCTAAGGCATCCAGTCTCCCCTTATCCACAACCCCATATTATTATAGATTATTTACTCAAAACCATGGCATAAACATGAGAAATTAGCAGAGGATTACACAATGCTTAAATTAAAAAAAATTAATGATATGGAAAAAGTTTTATAATATATTGTTAAATGGTAAAAGACTATTACAAAAAAAAATAAAAGACTGTTACAAAACTATGTGTACATTTTAATTCTTCTCCCCTCTGTCACCCATATTTTGAAGGATATTTACTCAACTACCAAAAATAGTTATACTTGGGTGGGAGTAAATTTTACTTTCTCCATATCTTTTTTGTTCTTGCCATATTAAGCATGGGTTACTATTTTAATGAAAAAATTTCAGTAAATACTTAAGCTTTTGCTAATTGACACTTTCTGAAAGGTATTTTCCCCTTTGATGACCCATATCATGCACACACTTTCCTACATTTTTGAGAATAGATCAGTTACTACTTCTTAAATTGCACTATTTACAACCATAATCTAATGAAGCACTTTATTTGGGGTCAGAGACTGGGACACATTGCTAAGCCTTGGGACTGACTCAGGAAAACCGGTAAATTTAGCTACTTAGTATTAGGAGTTTGAGACAGCTCCATTCTCACTCATTAGGAACTTGGAGTGATTACTTGCATTCTAAAGAAACCAAATGTCTTTGAATATTTTATAAATAAGACAAGCCACATAATATGCTATTTTGAATGTTCTAGTGTTTTGATACTGCATAATGTGATGCAGCCTGACATTACAGAGATCAGCTTCTTTTTTGTTTGATGCTGTTCTTAAAATGTTTTATTACAAATCATTATGCAACATGTGCATTTATCTTCATATTACAGTGACAATATATTTGTAAATCACAGAATTACTGCATTATATTTGCATTTATTTCCTTTGGTAAAACAATAGTTATATATTTTATTCTTATAATTTATACAACCTTATTCATGCACACACAAAAAAAACAGCAACAAAACCCTAAACTTTTTGTAATCACACAGCTATAAACACACCAAGAAAAAGATGTGATAATTAAATGCTTTTGAGTATACAATGAAGATGCTACTGAGAGAAAATAGTTCATTTCAGAATTTCCATTAATTTTAGTCTTACTGAAATCTAAGTGGCAGCCAAGGGAAAAATACTTATTTAGACACTGAGTTGAGTAGTTTATTTAACAAATACTAAGTGCCTACTATGTGTTATGCCCCACTATAAACTCCAGGAGTACAATACTAAAGAATAAATAATTTTTCTCATGGACATTGCAATTTCCGTTCATTTAATTTTTTCCCCTTAAATAGAGTTTACATTTTAGAGCAGATTTAAGTTATCATCAAAAATAGAGTAGAAGGTACCCAGGCATCACATATACACACCCACCTGTGCATAACTTTCCTCATTATCAATATTTCTACCAGAATGGAACATTTTTACAATCTATTAACTTACATTGACACACCATATCACCCAAAGTCCATGTTTAAGGCTCACTTTAGATGTTGTACATCCTGTTGTTTGAATCAATTCTACCGGTTTATCATATGTACCCATCGTTGCAGTATACAGAGCAGTTTTACTGCCCTGAAAATACTATGCTCCTATTTATCCCTTCCTTCCCCCAATCCCTGTCATTGCTTTAGCTGGGCATTCCAATAGAATGTTGAAGTGTTGAAAGAGGATATGCTTGGCTTGTATCTGATCTCAGTGGGAAAGCTTCCAGTTTCTGACCATTAAGTATGATGTGAGCGGTAGGGTTTTGTATATGTTTTTTATCAAACTGAGAAAATTCTCCTTTATTCCTAGTTGCTGAGAGTTTTTGTCACAAATGGGTGTTGTATTTCAACAAGTGCTTTTCCTGCATCTTGTTTTGTTTTACTTATTTTGTGGTTATAATATATAATTGCAATGTATGTATTACATATTACAATATACATTAGCAACTAATCCAAGTTTTGGTGGTTAATTTTGTGTTAATTGGATGGGCTAAGGGATACCCATTAACTGATAAAACATTATTTTGGGGTGTGTCTGTGAGTGTTTCTAGAAGAGATTAGCGCTTTAATCATTAGACTGAGTCCAGAATATCCACCCTTACATGTGCATGGATATCAACCCATTGATTGAGGGCCTGAATGAAACAAAAAAAGTAAGGGAGGGTGAATTCTTGTGCTATCTTCTTGAGCTCCGATGCTTATCTACTCCTGCCCTCTGACTTTAGAACTCCTGGCTTTTGGGCCTTCAGATTTGGAACTTATATTAGCAGCCCCCCTTTCTGAGGCCTTCAGCCTTGGACTTGGACTTACACTAGTATGGGACCTATGGTTCTCAGGTTTTCATATTTGGACTAAATTAAACCTCTGACTTTCCAGGTTCTCCAGATTTCAGATAGCAGATTTTGAGACTTTTCAGTCTCCATAGCTTCATGAGCCAATTCCTATAATAAATCTCATCTATCTATCTATCTATCTATCTATCTATCATCTACCTGTGTTATCTACCTTCTACATACTTTTGGTTCTGTTTCTCTGGATAACCCTGACTAATACACAAGTCCACATTCAAATGACACTATACCACTGCACAGGTAATGTGAGTACCTTATAATACAAAATGATCCTAATTCTTCTCTCCCATTCCATGTATCATTGCTGTCATTTATTTCACTTCATATATAAGCAAACACACACACTCAAACACACACACACACACACACATTCTTATATATAACAATAAATAAGAAAATTCATTGTTGCTGCTATATTTTGAACAAATCATTATCTGTTAGATCAATTAAGAATAAAAAAAGGTAAGTTTTTATTTTATCTTCACTTATTCCTTTTCCAATGTTCTTCCCTCCTTTGTAAGTATATGAGTTTCTGATCTATATCTTTCTCTTCTCTAAAGAACTTCTTTTAACGTTTTATATAAGGCAGGTCTACAGGCAATAAACTCCATCAGTTTTTGTTGGTTAAAAACGTCCTTTTGGGGTGCCTGCGTGGCTCAGTCAGTTAAGCGTCCCACTCCGGATTTCAGTTTGGATCACAATCTCCTGGTTCATGGGTTCGAGCCCCACATGGGGCTCTGTTCTGACACCATGGAGCCTGCTTGGGATTCTCTCTCCCCTTTTCTCTCTTTGCTTCTCCCCTCTCTTGCACTCTATCTCTCTCTCAAAAAAAAAAATAAATAAAAAGGCTTTATTTTTCCTTAACTTTTGAAGGATAATTTTTCAGTGTACACAATTCTCTGTTGTTGTTTTGTCTCTCGACACTTTAAATATTTTACTCTACTCCCCTCTTGCTCACATGAATTGTGCAGAATTGTGTAATTCTTGGGCACCTGGGTGGCTCAGTCTTTAAGTATCTGACTTTGGCTCAGGT
Organism: Neofelis nebulosa; assembly: GCF_028018385.1. Taxonomy (NCBI): domain Eukaryota; kingdom Metazoa; phylum Chordata; class Mammalia; order Carnivora; family Felidae; genus Neofelis; species Neofelis nebulosa. The sequence continues at coordinate 203,757,964 of NC_080782.1, read as the reverse complement.
CATGATCTCATGGTTCATGAGTTTGAATCCCACATTGGTGAGCTTGAGCCCTGGTTCGGGTGAGCCTCACTTCTCTCTCTTTCTTGCTCCTCCCACCCTCTCTTCCCCTCCTGGTACTCTCTCTCTCTGCACCTCACTGACTTGTATCCTCTCTTTCTCTCAAAAAGAAAGAACCAAACAACCCCCCCCCAAAAAAAAAACCAAAAAAACCCCCCAAAAATCTCCCCTAAAACTCATATGTAATTATCTTCACTCCTCTGTAGGCAGGGTGTTTTTCTTCCCCTGGCTTCTTTCAAAATATATATATTTTAAATGAAAATGGTATGCCTAGGTGTGATTTTTAGATACTTATTTTGCTTGGTGTTTTATGAGCTTGCTGGATCTGTGGGTTTTTGTCTGTTATTAATTTGGGAAAATTTTCAGTCATTACTGTTTCAAGTATTTATTCTGTTTTTTTTTTTTTTTTTTTTTTTTTTTGTTCTCCTCCTGGTATTCCTATACGTGTATGCTACACATTTGTACTTGTCCCATAGTTCTTGGCTATTTTGTTTATTCATCTATTTTAGTATTTTTCTTTAATTTGCTTTTCAGTTTTAGAAATTTCTATTGTGATGTCCTCAAGCTCAGCAATTCTTCCCTTATTCTACTAATAAGCCTATCAAAAGCATTATTTCTGTTACAATGTTCTTGATCTACAGCATTTTTTAAAGTTTATTTATTTTGAGAAAGATCATGCGACAGAGAGCAGGGGAGGGGCAGAGAGAGGGACAGAATCCCAAGCAGGCTCCACACTGTCAGCGAGAAGCTGGACTGGAGGGCTAGAGCTTACCAACTGTGAGATCATGATCTGAGCAGAGATCAAGAGTCAGACACTTAATCAGCTAAGCCATCCAGACACCCCAGATCCTATAGAATTTCTTTCTGCTTCTTTCTTGGTTTTTCTGCTCCCATTGCCCATCTATTCTTACATGCCCTCTACCTTACGCGTTATAGCTATTCATATATTTATATAATCACAGTTGTTATACATTCCTGGCTTGAAAATTCCAGCATCTCTGCCATATCTGAGTTTGTTTTTGATGCTTTCTCTGTCTCTTCAAACTATGTTGTTTTGCTTTCAACATGTCTTGTATTTTTTTTTTTTTTTTTCTAGACTCAGACATGAGATACTGGGTGAAAGGAACTACCACCCCCCCTCCCCCCACCAGCAAAGCCAAATAGTGCACCTTCAGACTCCAGCTGCTCCCTGTTTGCCCTCCTGGGAAAAACCACACTCCTCCCAACCAGATTACGCCCCAGGTACAGTTTGTGAGCATCCCTGATGGTGTTCAAAAGAGCATTTCCTGATTTAAGGGCTTACGTGAAAGGGTCAGCTCCTCCATGGAATGGCGCTGGCAATTAGGCTGGGTCGGTAAGAGAGAACAATGAAGGGGCAAGATCTGAGGAACAGGCAGAGTGATGGTCTTTTGTGTTGAATTCTAGAGAACTCGGAGTTGGTGGGGAATAACTGGCCCCAGGACGTGCAATGAAATGGTGTGTTTGGGTTTTTGAGGCTTCGGACCTTGGCAGACGTGGGACCGGGACCCCAAGTTTCCGCTTCGGAAGCCTATGTCCTTTCACTGACTCGGTCCTTAGTTCTCCAGGAAGGCCATAAACTTGTGTGGGCGCTTTTTCACTGCCCCCATTCTGGCCTCAGACAACAGCTCCCACGCCGAGCCTTTAGGCCTCAGCTCATTCCCACACTCGTGGTGGCAAGCACTCTGGGGCCAGGTGCCACAGTGTGACTCCGAAAGGGACAGGGACAGGCATCAAAAAGGATTGGGATCTGCCTGATAGGTGTTAGGAGCCAGAAGCCTCGCGGCCAACTTCGGGACGAAGGTACTAAAGCAGCCCAAATTCCACACGGCCTTACCGGCCCCCGTAGATCTCTCGACATCTCGCGATATCTGTTTCTGCTGGGTGGTTAATTGAGACGGCAGGGTTCCTGGCGTGGACGCAGTGCTTTCTGCTTCACCTCCATCTCAGTGCTGTTCCATCTGCTCTACGGGGATCTACCAGCCTTACCAATAGGTGAGGAGTGGAGGGAGGAGGAGAATTCTATTGTCCTGTGGTTACAGTTTAGTCTTTTAGTGTGCTTTTATTTTTGGATTATTAACTTCACCTGTGCTCCGTGTTTAATCACCTTAAACGGGACAAGAAGCCGGGAATGGGCTGGAGATGACTAGTTCTCTTCTTCCATGTGGAATGCTAGAAGGGTCTGGGGTTGCATATTTCCTTTCCTGCAGTGAATTAAACTCTGATAAAACCTGGGAAATTAGACTCTAATTAAACAAAATGCTCTGGCATATTTTAAAATGTTTTATTTTTCCTCTACCTCTGCCAGAAGTAAGAGAGTTTTTGTTGTTGTTTGTTTTTTTCAGCTTTCATATTCACTGTAAGAATCAGGTTGAGCTTTTGGAGGTAAAAAAACAAACAAACAATGTGGAGCCCCCTTTATTAGTGGGTACTTCTGGAATTTTTGACTGTCAAAGTTATCCACACTGATCCTCCAGTAATTATCAAAGTTTAATTTTCCCTACCATGTTGCTGTTCATGGGCTTCTGATCTGGTAAATTGTGATTGTTTGTAATTTGCCTGTTGGTCTCTCCAATTTTGGGGATACTGGTTTTGCCTGTAATCTCATTTCTCTTATGGATCTAAGAAAAATTGATTTTCCACTGTTTTTAGTTTTTTATTGTTGTTTAAAATAAGAGTACCAGTTCCAAGCTTCTTACATTCCAGACTGCAGACCAAAAGTGTGGAGATTGCATTTCAATAGAGGAAGACAAATAATAAACAGGCAAACAAAATAAGCATATACTGTGTCAGATGGTATGTGCTGTGGAGAAAATAAATCAGGATAAGGTAAATACACAGTTCTGTTAGGGGACAGAACAGTTTCCTATCTCAGGTTCAGCTGCTCGCTGCTGGAAAATCTTGCTACTCAAGAGACTGGTGATGGTGAGAAAAGAAAGGTTGCTTTATTCAAGAAGCTGGCAACCTGGGATGATGGTGGACTAAAATCTCCAAGACCATTTTTTACCATCCAGGTGAAGCTGGAGGGTTTTAAAGAGGAAGGCATGGGAAAAGGAAGGGGGGTATGTGCTAGAGAAGCAGGATCCCAGGCAGTTAATCATATGTTGACATGACCGTGAACAGACTTGCTGGCATCCTTGGTAACTGTTTTCAAATGTAGTTAGGCCTTATTTTCTGGGAAAGTGCAGTTCTTTACTCTTCAAGGCTGATGGTCTGCAAATTTCAAGGAAAGTATGTTACCCCTGCTGCAAAAACCAAAGGATTAAGGTCAGCAAGCAAGGAGTGCATAAGCTTGAAGCACCTTAACACTTAAGATGGGTTGGGGTGCTGTTAACGGTTCTACTGATAGGGACAAATTGCTGTTTTATATTGGATAGTCAGGAAAGGCCTTGCTGAAAATGTGGCATTTGAGCAGATGGAGAGATCCTGGTGGCTATCTGGGGGAAAGAACAGGTGCAAAGACTCTCAAGTGTCAAATGTTCTTGGTGGTCCAGAACAAGAAAGGTTGTGTGTCTGGGCAGAGAGAATGAGAGAGAAGTAGGAGATAAGTCACAGGTAATGCCTGGTGAACCCTTGTAGGCCACTGTAAGGTCATTTGTTTTGATCTGTGTGAGATGGGGACGCTAACAGTCTTGCACTGAAGACTGAGGTAATCTGATTTAAGTTTTAAAAGTTTATTTTAACTGTTATGCTGCACATAGACTGTAAAGGGACAGATTTGAAAACAAAGATTAGGGAGCTAATCCAGTATTCAGGCTTCCCTGTGTCATTTATCAGGTTGGTAGTGGTTAGGTGGTAATTTCAGGTTTTAGAATCTGGATATATTTTGAAGATAAGAGTCAATAAAATTTTTTTTTTTTGAATTTGTGATACGAGAGAAATAGAGGAAGTAACAACACCCCAATTTTTGACCCAGACCAAAATGAAACAGCCGTTTACTGTAATTATGGAAGCAAGTATCTGAACTGGACAGAATATGAAGTATGGCCTAATGATATAGATTGAACTTCAATATGAACACATCACATATAATCCATGTGATGTTTGCAAATATAAATTGGTAACACAACTGAATCAAAATTAATATTCAGAAGAGAGTTACCAGCACTGGGTAAAGAATGGACCAAAGATTTTATAAGCATTTTGGTAGAGGATGATTTCTGGGAACTTCAATATTACCTTGCAATGCAATTTCTTATTCTATATGTGTTCTCAAGGACAGAAGATCAAACAGCTACTAGGAAATTCTAGGCAGCAAATAAAAGGAGAAGAAAAATACTTAAACTCTAAATAGAAGAAAAAATATAAAAATGTAGTATTACATAACAGAAATAATAAAAACCAGAGGCTTAGTTGACCCACAAAACATCCACTATCATCAGGCACATGTTTGAATGCTTTTCTATGAGAAGAGGTACCCATGGAAGAGTCTGAAGGGATCCTGTAATTACCAAATGTTTGTCGCTTCAAATTTTTCTTTGCTATGGGGTCAGGAATGTTTGTTGTAATTTAATAAAGTTGATAGGAGAAGATTGGGGGAAGAAAACAAGCCACAGTCATTAACCTATAGCATTTTTCACATTTAAATATATATTTGAAAGGTGTTTAGTATTGTTTATGCAAAAGCATCTGTAATTGGATTTATTAGAGAATAATTATGTATGTTGTTCTTAAACAGTGTCTAAATTAAATATTCTGTGATTTGTATTGTCAAAGAATACTCATTCTGAATTCTTACATAATTGCATTAAGTAGCACTTATCTTTATTTATTTTATTCTCTTTGTTTTAGCATATTGGTTTTTGGTCTGTATTGTTTTGGTTAAAAGGGAGTTGAATAATAAGCCATCCTGTCTGTCCTTTTAAAAATTAAATATTATTAAACTTTAATGAAGTTTTAAAAATTAAACAAAACATTAAGAATATATTTTTAAAAGAGAAGAGTATATGTGATATTCTATAATCAATGAGAAAAAATATTTTCCTCTGATCAAGTAAGGAACAGGCAGTTGAGAATATTTGCTCAAAACATTTTATGTGATTTATTCTATTAAAGTATTATTTAAATGATTTTTATTACTTATTTTACAGAGTAGTTTCTACATCTTTTTGTTAGTAAATTGATAGTAGTTGCATATGGTATCTGTAATCATATTCTGTTCATATGTAAAAATTTATGAGTGATTGTAATATAAATTATTAGGTATAATAGGCTATGAAACAACAGACTAAAAATGAAGTATAGTCATCACATAAGTTTTTACTCATGCATTACATGTTAGAGGTCAAGTACATACTTTTATTTATAGTGATGCTTGGCCATTGTTAATAAAATTGCTACCATGTGTATGGTTTTGTAGACTGTTGAGGCAGCTGAGGAATGTTCTTCTAGCTATAACTTAAACCAGTTTCACAAATTCTCTAAACTTCACTTGACTCATCCATAGACTAGCACTACATCTCCACCTTCTTTTATCCTTTCCCAAGATTTTCAACTCTATTAATGAGGAAATTCTACAGCAAGAAGTAGGAATATATACATAAATTGGGTGTGTATATATATACATATACACACACACACACACACATATATATGTTTGTGTGTGTCTGTATGTATGTGTGTGTGTATATATTTTTAAGTAGCTTTGACCAAAAAATATATATAAACACATAATATTACATAACAGACATTCATAAGATAGGATAAGTACCTACAGATTTATTTAATTTATTTAAGTTCATATCCCAATTTACATCATTAAGGATCCGAATTCTTTCTTACTTTACATATATTATGCTCAGGGTATAAATTTTATTATTGACTGTCTCTCCTTATTATTGACTGTCTCTCCTTATAATGGCTATCACAGTCTGTGGCAGTACAAGAAAATGAAACAATGTCCACCATATTTATATGTGTGTGTTTATTCTCTGTGTGTGTGTGTGTATTGGGAAGTGCCTTTTATTATGTGTTTCTTTTTTTCCAGCCTTCTTGAGGTATACTTACTATATACAAGAAACTTGCACATATTTAATGTGTACATTTTGGTGAGTTTGGGCATATGCATACACCTGTAACGCCATCACCACAGTCAAGGTAGAAAACATTCATCACCTCCAAAAGAATTCTTGTGTCTTCTTGTTCCTCCTCCCTCGCTGCTGCTGCTGTTGTTGTAGTTGTTATTGTTGTTCTTCTGCTTCTCCTTCTTTTGGTGGTAAGGAAACTTAGCATGGAATCTATCCTCTTAAATAGTTAAGTGAACAATACCATATTGTTAACTATAGGTACTGTGTTGTACAGCAGATCTCTAGAACTTGTATACCTGAAACTTTATACCAGTGAAATAAGTCAGTCACAGGAGGACAATTATTTCGTGATTCCATTTATATGAAGTATCTAAAATAGTCAAATGCCCGGAAGCAGAGAATAGAATGGTGGTTGTAGGGGATGGGGGTGTGGAAATGGGGAAAGTTTGTCCACTGGGTATTATGTATTTTTCTTTTTATTACTAAGTAACATTTAAGTCACTCAGCAAATTTCCCTTCAAGTCTCACAAGCTACAACTCTAACAACTGCAACTGTTTCTTGGCAACGGTAATTGAGCAAGGCTGATATTTTTCTGGTTTGTACCAGTGTGTGGCTTTTCCACTTATTAGATTTTGAAACAATTTTGGATTACTTGCCAAACAGCCGCTGACTCAAGCCTATCTAGTACTTCAACAGCCCTATTCTCAGAAGCTTCTGACAGGCAATTCTTTTTTTTTTTTCCAATTTGTTTTTTTAAATTTTATTATTTATTTTTTTTAAATTTACATCCAAATTAGTTATTATATAGTGCAACAATGATTTAAGGAGTAGATTCTTTAGTGCCCCTTACCCATTTATCCCATCCCCCCTACCATAACCCCTCCTGTAACCCTCAGTTTGTTCTCCATATTTATGAGTCTCTTCTGTTTTGTTTCCTCTCCCTGTTTTTATATTATTTTTGTTTCCCTTCCCTTATGTTCGTCTGTTTTGTCTCTTAAAGTCCTCATAGGAGTGAAGTCATACTATTTTTTGTCTTTCTCTGACTGACTACTTTCACTTAGCATAATCCCCTCCAGTTCCATCCTTGTAGTTGCAAATGGCAAGATTTCATTCTTTTTGATTGCTGAGTAATACTCCACTGTATATATGTACCACATTCTTTGGACCTCCAGCCATCAGCCCCTTGCAGCAGAGTGGGGCCTCCAGAATTCCACTCTTGTGTTGAAGTAGCTATCCATTCTGATTAGGGATGCCTTTGTAATACCAGTTGCTACATACCTTAGAGGAGGACTAGGGAGGATTAGGATCACTATGCTTCTTGTGTAGAACCCATGGATATAGGAAGTCAGTGGGTTCCCTGATAAAATCAGTTTCATTGAAAAAGCAGAAAAGGAAATGGATGGTTACTAAGCCATCTACAGTATCTGCTGCAATACTTGGTAATATAGAGGTCTTTATTATGTGTGATAGCACTAAGAATGATCTTTTATGTGTGACCTTCCCCAAGGAATTTTTACATGCTTTATAAATCCTGAGTATTTTTCACTTACAAGTTTAGCTAGCGGCAACAGTAGAAAGCTGCCCTGTTCCTTCCAAGTCACTGCTTATTATTCAATAACTGTTCTAGCCATTGTCCTCAATATATAGATACATTTCCTTATCCATACACCCCTAAACCCCAACCCCTGACACAGATAAGACCAGTCTTAAGGTCCTGTTGTACTTTATTGAGAAGTTAAAGAATACAAAATAGAATGCAATGCACGGATTTTTAAGAAGAGAAACATAAAGTTAGATATGTCTCTTAGAATCCATCAGCTGCACAAGATTTTCTATTGACTTTTTTTTCCCCCTTAGACTCTTGACTGCTTTTTAGTTATAGGAGTCAGTGTCTTTTTACCTGATTGAGACTCCTTAATCACCTCCTCCCTACTTAGAGTCCAGCCTCTCATCTTTCCTTTAAGGTGAGGGGAAAAAAAAAAAGACCTCCTATTCCTTGTATAATTCTATGAAACAGACTTCAACATCATAACAATCTTCCTGGAAGGAGGAAATTTTGCCCAGAGGAAAACAATTTGAGACATTAATATATGGAGCAATTTGGTATTATTTCAAATCCTTATTTTCATTAAATGAGTCTTATTTCTCATTTACATCATCAAAGGCCCATTTAAGCTATTCCCATACTCCCACTTCTCCCAGAAGATGACCTTCTCCCCAGTGAACTTTGCCTATAACTAATAAAACTTAGGAATTACATTTCTCTTAATTCTAGCCATCCATTATCAGATATTGGGGACAAGTCTCAGAAGACCCTCTGTAACAAGTTCCTTATAAAATGCGCCTAGAATTAGTCTTTTCAGTAGAATATAGTGTATATTTAGCCTGAAAGATAGCTAAACTGAAGAAGCCTTAAAGCAATATTGAATATGATTGAATATATAAACAGTTTTGTTTACCCTAGACACCAGAAAATGAATTGCAATAGATAGGAATATCTTTCTATTTCCAAAATCTTTTCAGAAATAGACTTGGAAGTGCCCCTCGCTCCCCCAACACATACATTCAGGACTGAATGAAAATAACAAGGGAGTTTGTTGAGAATGACTCTATAAACATGAACATGTGAATGCTGAGTACATACGTTTGAAATAGTAAAACTTTCTGATATCCTCTGATCTCTCTTGTTCCTCCTCCTTTCAATGGAACATAAGCTGTTCCATGGTCACTATTTAGGAAAGGATATGTTAGCCTAAAGCAATTTCTTCTAACTTGATTTTTAAATGACTAGTTCTTGAGCAAGTAGGAAGAACCCAGGACATAAGCAATAGGCTTTTGGAGAGCTACAGGGAGAAGCAGAGAGAGTGTAGTGCTCTTTTAGACTGGGGAAAATAATGCCCAAATTAAAGCTGGGAGGAGAGGGACATATAAGTGGTAGTGGTTAGATGGAAGCAATTTTCTTTGAAAAAGTCTTTGTTTTCCTGTCCCATAATTCAAGTCCAATAGAGATGAAAATATATTAGAAAGTTTATACAATCTAATAGCAAGAAAGTATATTATTTTGCTTTTCAGGTAGATCTAGGGGAAGGAGGAGGAGCTGGGGAACCCTAGAAAAAGTGGATGGCTATGCGAAGAACCTAAGTAGATGATCTTACGCAACCTCATAGAGTTTCATGGATAGAAACATAAGAATGATTTCCTTTAGTGGGACTTTGAGCATTGAAATGAGGGATGATTCAGTGTCAGCCCATATGCACTGACAACTAAGAACATGACAAGATGATGAATGTATTGGTAAATACCATCATGGACAGATGATGATGAGAACCAGATGGCACTCTTTCAGTAGCAAGTAACAAACAACCCAGCCGACAATGACTTAAACAATAAGGACATAACAAGAACCCAGGAGGTCTGATTAATTAAGCAGCACAATGATGTCATTAAGTCCCTGTGTTTTTCATATTCTTTTCAGTCAACCTCAGGTGTTGGCTTTAGTTCTGTCTTTTCCTCAAGGACCACTGGACAGCTATTGTAAACCTTGGCATCATATTTACTAAACTGCCTCCAAATAAATAAAATAAGGGCACTCTTCTTGACAATCTACTTTTATTTATAAGAGAGAAACTTGCTTAGGATACTTAATGCAGTCTTTCCATTTGTATTTTAGAGGACCTGGCAATACCTAGCTGAAATACAGGCAAAATTTTGTGAATTCTGTTGGCAAAAATTTGAGCTGAAGGGTATTTGGGGGAAGAGGACAGAATATGTGTCTGGCAGGTAAAATGTCAGCTATATTCACCATTCTATACTTCTATACCACAACTATGGAGAACACAACACCCATGACCCTAAGAAAAGGAGAAGGATTTGTTCATTGACTTTATTCTTCAATGTCGGCAGAATTATTTAAATACAAAAAGAAACAAGCCAAAAAGTTACAATGAGTTGTGTGAAAATATGGTTACATATTTTACACAATTTAATGTAAAGAGACTCATAATAAATATAACTAAGAATGTAGAAATATGTGAAATTATATATATCATGTATATTTTTGAGAGGGACAAATGTATTAGGTTTGTTAGTTCCTATGGTGAAGTAAGAAAAATTGTTGGTAAGTGACCCAAGATTTTTTTTTTTTTCTTTCTTTCCTGGACAATGAGGAAACAGGGATTGAGACTGTTAGAGGTAGTGGGACTCCACCAGCTGCCCCAGTGTCTTTCTCTGTAGTGTGGTTATAGTATGGTTGCCAGATAAAACACAGGTTGCTCAGTTAAATTTCAATTTCAGGAAAAACAACAAACACTGTTTTAGTAAAAGTATGCCCCTAATATTGCACAATGCATAATTAAATAATTGTTGTTAATCTGAAATTCACATTTAACTGGGCTTCCTTTGTTTTTGTGTGCTAAATCTTGCAACCCTACCTTAATCAGAGCAGTTGGAATATCTCAGAACACCCAAGTCTCCAAGGGCTCCTGGGTACCTGGATTTCCTAGAGATTACTTTCTATCAGCAGGCACTTTAAATTCAACAATTTGGCCTTCAGGTAGTTGCAATGCAGGTAGTAACTACACAACTTTCCACACGTGCCCTAAAAAAGGCAAAACTTTAGGGGTGAAGGCTCCTTCCAAAGAACTATGTCCAGGAGAGCACCCTAGTGCTTACATGTGCTCTGTGAGATCATGGGAGAGGCAAGCATCTGTGCCTTTTCTTCCGTTGCTAACCAAGCCTTATATGACTTTCCTTGCCTCCCTGATCCCAGTCCTCCAAGATTAGTGTCATCTCTTACTCTTATGAAACTATATTCCACTTTTGAGCTAAGAGACAGGTGAGATGTATGTCTGCTCTTTTCACATAGACACAGGCTCATCCTTTATTTCTAAATAACACATACAAAAAGACTAATTTCTAGGGCAGTGCTTCACATATAGTAAACACTTAATTTTTTACCGAGTGAATGAATCAATTAATTTTACTTTACGATTTGGCATAACTCAAAGGAAACAGTTTGTGAAAAATAAGGCTTGATGTTTCTTGACTGCTTTTAGAAGTCATTGACTGAACAAACCCATATATAACTCTTATTACATACTGCTTTACAATGATTAAGAATAACTTTATGGAGCTGAAACCTGGCTGAGTCCACTTATATTCACTGATCATAATTAACACCACCCTTGATGGAAAAAACGTAAACTGGGTGCAACCTAGTATGTTACAATAAGAGCACTATGTTATTTCTGTGATATTCCTGCCAAAATGCATGAAATGAATCTAGGATCTAGTCATGAGAAAATATCAAACTCGAGTTGAGGAACATTCTACTACTCTTGTAATCTTCAAAATTCTCAGAACTATGCTGAACTAAATGACACTAATGAAAATCATAACTGAAAGCAATGCTTGATCTTGAATTGGCTCATTTCACTCTCGGGGCATTTGATGGAATTTGAATCCAAGGGTTAGGTAGTAGTACTATCTTAGTACTAACTTCTTGATCTTGATGGTTGTGTATTCGATGTATAGGAGAGTGTCCTGATCTGTTGAAGTAGAGTGCTAATTTTATTAATTGGTAATCAGCATGTCTGAAAGTTACTGCACAAATCATCATGAAGATATAAGATATGTCTGCAGTCTACCATCAATAACAGTTTTTCTACTACTTTTGTAACTTTTCAACTGAAATTATTAACAAAAAAAACAACAATAAAAACTAGGAGTTTAACAGCCAACAGTCCAGGCCAGCAACCTGTTCTGCTGAAGGCCTTTTGGTCTCTGACATTATTTTCTAATGAAAGACCCGTGGTAGAACTATCTACAATAGGCCTGCCAGGGAGGATGAGAAAGTAGAGCACTTTGGCAAAGAGCCAAAAATGGCATGCATTTTGTGAATCCCATGAAGAAATTTCTTTTTTTTTACAGGGTAACTCAGGAACCAGTTTTGAGGGTGACTTCCTTCCCCTAGCCAGAGTTCGAAGGTCTCCTGAAAGACGTACTCACTGTGTTGAAAAAGAGACCTAAAAATTACTAAAGCCTATTGAACATATTATAAAAATAACATTTATGTGGTTTGTTATGCAAAGACAATGTAATGCAGCTGCTTCTGGGGAGGGGAGTTGGCTGGTTAAGGACTAGGAAGGAGATTTTTACTGTGCATCCATGAATTGTGTACTATGTGCATGTGTTTCCTGTTCACAAAAATAAAAAGTTACCTAACAGTGGTCATTTTTAATATATCTGTGCTGGGATAGGGGATCACTATCTCTTTGTGGTTGGTAGAGAGAATGAATTCTATGTATGGGAATATGTGGTGAGAAAAGAAACAAATGATCACATTTCTTCTCAGACAACTTTGGTTTTTTGAGGTCATGGATACTTAAATCCTTGGTATGCTCTCTTCAATCCATTTTCTATAAGCCTTAGGACAGATCCTCAAATTCTGATACTCTGCTGTCTTTTAGTTTTAACTTTGTGTGTAGAGTGTTTTTTATTTTAGGAAGTAACTGTTAGTATTTTGTCTTTTTACGTTAAATTTTTTATATAACTATGAGAATTTTTGAGAAATCCTGATTAACTGTACATCAAAGGCTTTTAGCCAAATACTATTACACATCAAAATTCATAGACAAACTATTTGAATTGCAGACCAAATGGAATTAACCATAAGTTTTAAGGTTGGAGTGATAAAAATTTTTTAATGATTTTGCAAAGAACAACGCCAGAAATATAGAATGTAATTGTAGAATGTTAATGAACATAAATAGATTGAACAATAGAGATGAAATAATTTACAGTGAAATTCTTTTAAATCATGTTCCAAATCCATTACAGAATTCTTAAATACCTGAAAAATATAAATGAGTAGTAAATATTCTGTTATTGACTCAGATATGTAAAAATCACTTGACAACCCTCTGATCTTTTTAATCACACTCAGATTCTCTTAAAAAAATTTTTTTAATGTTAATTTTTGAGAGAGAGAGACAGAGACAGAGCGAGCGAGCACAAAAACTGGGGAGGGGCAGAGAGAGAGGGAGACACAGAATCCAATGCAGGCTCCAGTCTCTGAGCTGTCAGCACACAGCCAACACGGTGCTCGAACCCGTGAACTGTGAGATCACGACCTGAGCCAAAGTCAGACGCTTAACCAACTGAACCACCCAGGTGTCGAGATTCCTTTAAATATAAGAAATATAGCAGTATGCTTCCTGTTATTCTAGGAATCAAGGTTCAAAGAATGTAGTCCCAGCACTGTCACTTAATTAACTGTATTAATGAGAGGGTATTAATAACAGGGCAGCCTAACTTACAGGGCATAGTGAGCATAAAAATACATTTCACATATACTTTTGCAACTGTGTTTTGAAAATCATGTTCTATGAATATATATAATAAGAAATATAACACTGTGTGGAGGAATTTATGGAAATTACAACAAATATCTGAAAAAAATCTATTTTCAATTCTCAGAATATTTTCTAGTTTTTATTAGCATGTACATATGCATGTGTTGAGAATGTCTCACTCATTTTTTTAATTTAAATTTTCAATTCTGATAAATCATATAAAAAGTCTTAATGTATGTGACTGATTTTCTTTTTTATTGTGAAAATTGTTGATTAATTTATAAATTGCTGTAATTTTTGTTTTCACTGCATTTTGTGTCCTGGGGAAAAATACATAACATAAACTGCATCATCTTAACCATTTTTCAGCATACAGTTTAGTAGTGCTATGTACATGGATATTATTGTGAAACTGATCTCCAGAACTTTTATCCTGCAAAACTGAAACTATCTGCCCTTTAAGCAACAACTCCCATTCCCCCCATCATCCAGCCCTTAGTAATCACCATTCGACTTTTTGTTTCTATGAATTTGATTACTTTAGTGATCTCACATAAGAGGAATCATGCATTATTTGTCTTTTTGTGACTTGTTTATTTCACTTAGCATAATGCCTTCAATATGCATGTAGGTTGAAGCATATGACAGGATTTCCTTTCTTGTAAGGCTAAATAATATTCCACTGTATGTATATATCCCATTTTGTTTGTACATTTATTCATTGATGGGCATTTGGGTTACTTGATTATTATGGATAGTTCCACTGTGAACATGAGTGTGTAAATATTGCTTTGAGACCCTGCTTTCAGTACGTACTCAGAAGTAGGATTGCTGCATCATATGGTGCTTTTATTTTTATTGTTTTGAGGGAACAACATGCTGTTTTCCATAGTGGTTGTGCTATTTGCAGTTGTACCAACAGTGTATAAGGATTCCACATTTTCTAGATTCTTGCCAACATTTGTTATTTTATTTGTTTAAACTTTTTTTTAATGTTGAGAGGGAGACAGACTGTGAGTGGGGGAGGGGCAGAGAGAGAGGGAGACACAGAATCCAAAGCAGGCTCCAGGTCCAAGCTGTCAGTACAGAGCCCGGCACGGGGCTTGAACTCACCAAACGTGAGATCATGACCTGAGCCGAAGTCGGTTGCTTAACCGACTGAGCCATCCAGGTGCCCCTATTTGTTTTTTTTTGATAATGGCCATTCTAATGGGTGTGAGGTGATACTGTATTTTAATTTTCATTTGCATTTGTCTGATGATTAGTGATGTTAAGCATCTTTTAATATGCTGTTGATCATTTGTGTACCTTCTTGGAGAAATGTCTAAATCCTTTGCCTGTTGTGTAATGAGCTATTTGTGTTTTTGTTGTTGAGCATTTAAAAAATTTTTTTTTAATGTTTTTTATTTATTTTTGAGAGAGACACAGCACGAGCAGGGGATGGGCAGAGAGAGGGGGAGACACAAAATATGAAGCAAGCTCCAGGCTCTGAGCTGTCAGCACAGAACCTGACGCGGAGCTCAAACTCATGAACCATGAGATCATGAACTGAGTGTAAGTTGGACGCTTAACTGACTGAGCCACTTGTTGAGCTTTAGGAGTTCTTCATATTATAGATATAAACCCTTTATCAGATGTATCATTTGCAAATATTTTCTTTCTTTCTATAGATGACTTTTTCACTCTGGTTTTTGTTTTTTTCTTCCCCCCCTGCACAGAGGTTTTTAAGTTGTATGTAGTCCTAATTGTAGGACGAATTTTGCTTTTGTTGCCTTTGCTTTGGGTGTCCTATCCAAGAAATCATTTCAAATCCAATGTTAGGAAGTTTCCCCCTCTTATTTCTTCTAGAAATTTTGTAGTTTTAGGTGTTACATATAGGTCTTTAATCCATTTTGAGTTAATTTTTGTATAGGCTGTACAGTAAGGATCCAACATCATTCTTTTACCTGTGGCTATCCTGTTTTTCTAAGTAAGTTTGTTGAAGATAATGTCTTTTCCCTGTTCAGTGGTCTTGACACCCTTGAAGATCATTTGACCATATATTAGAAGGTTTATATCTTTGCTCTCTGTTATACTCCATTGGTCTGTATATCTATATTTATGTCAGTACCACATGGTTTAAATTACTATACTTTGTAATTTGTTTTGAAATCAGGAGGTATGAGGGCTCCAGGTTTGTTTTTCTTTCTCAAAATTGTTTCAGTTCTTTGGGAATCCCATGAAATTCTACATGAATTTTAGGGTGATTTTTAAACAAAAATTGCCTCTGGGACTTTGGTAGGGATTGTGTTGAATGTTTAGATTGCTTTAGGGTATTGAAGAGTTAATAAAAGATCTTTCAATTCATGCACATGGGATATCTTTCCATTTATTTTTCTCTTTGATTTCTTCTAGCAGTATTTTTTTGTACTTTTCAGTGTACAAGTAAGTCTTCTTTGGTTAGGTTTATAACTTATTTTTATCATGAATTGTTTTCTTAATTTCCATTTTGGTTATTTATTGTTAGTGTATAGAAATATAACTTATTGTTTTGTGTTGATTTTGTACACCATAACTTTACTGAATTTGTTTATTCTAGCCGTGTGTGTGTGTGTGTGTGTGTGTGTGTCTTTAGGGTTTTCTATATATAAAATCATGTTATCTGCAGAGATAATTTTAGTTTTTCCTTTCCACTTGGAAAGGCATTTGGATGCCTTTCATTTCTGGTTCTTGCTTAATTGTTCTGTATCTGATTAAATAATACTGTATTGAATATGTTGAGAGTGGGATGCTTGTCTTGTTCCTGACCTTAAAGGAAGTTTTCAGTCTTTTACCACTGAGTATGATGTTAACTATGGGCTTTTCATGTCTGACCTTTATTATGATGAGATAGTTTCCTTATATTCCTTTTTGTTGAGTGTTTTATTTTTTATCATGAAACGGTGTTGAATGTTGTCAAATGCTTTTTCTGCATACATTGAGATAATCATATGCTTTCATCCTTCATTCTACTAATGTATTATATCACATTGAATATTTATGTATATTCAGACATCCTCGTATTTTAGATATAAATCCTTTTTGGTCATGGTGTATAATCCTTTTTTATATGCTGCTGAATTCAGTTTGCTAATATTTTGTTGAGGATTTTTACATCAATATTTACCAAGTGTATTGGTCTGTAAATTTTCTTGTGGTATCTTTGTCTGGTTTTGGTGTCAGAGTAGTGCTGGCATCATAGAATGAATGTAAAAGCATTTCATCCTCTTCAATTTTTGGAAGAGCTTGAAAATGGCGGGTGTTAATTTGTCTTCAAACGTTTGGTAGAATGGTCCAGTGAAACCATCTCTAGTACTGGGCTTCTTTGCTGTGAGGTTTTTGATTATTGATTCATTCTGCTAATTGGTTCTTACTCTGTTAAGATTTTCTATTTCTTCATGATTCCATTTTGGTTAGTTGTGTGTTTCTAGGAATTTATCCATTTCTTCTGGGTTGTCCAGTCTGTTTGCAGGCAGTTGTTCATAGTATTCTGTTTTAATCCTTTCTATTTCTGTTCAGTGGTTCTGTTCTCTTTTATTTCTGAATTTAGTTATTTAAGTATCTTTGTTTTCCTTAATTTAGAGCTTGTCAGTTCTTACAGTTTCATTGATGTTTTCCTGTTCTTCTATTTCCTGTTTTATTTATCTCTGCTCTAATCTTTGTTATTTGGGTTCTAATAGATTTGGGTTTAGTTGCCTTTTTTTTTCCTTTTTCTGATTTTTTTGCAGGTAAATTTAGTTGGCTTGAGATCTTTTATTTTTATTAAATTTGCACATAGCTAGAAGCTTCCTTCTTGTGCTGCATGTAGTTCATAAGTTTTGGCATATTGTGTTTTTGTTTTCATTTATTTCAAGGTACTTTCTACTTGCGACTTTTTAACCCATTTAAGAATGTGTTGTTACGTTTCCATATATTTGTGGGTTTTACTGTTTTCTTTCTGTTGATTTCTAGAATCCTTCCAGTGTGGTAACAGATGATAATTTGTTATCATGATTGATTCAATTGATCTATATTGTTGAAGCCCTCTATTTTTCTCTAGTTGTTGTTTTCATTGTTGAAAGTGAGGTATTGAAGTCTCCTGCTATTCTGCTGCTTTTTATTTAATTATGCCAAAGTTTGCTTCTTATATTAAGGGCTCTGATATTTGGTATATAAATACTTACAATTGTTATATTTTCTTTTGAATTGACACTTTAATGATGATGTAATTTTCCATCTCTTGTAAGGTTTGACTTAGAATCTAGGTTGTCTGATACTCATATGGTGACTCCTGCCCTCTTTGGTTTACCATTTGTATGGAATATCTTTTTTCCATCATTTCACTTTCAGCCTTTTATGTGCTTTTCTATCTAAAGTGAGTTTCTTATAGATGGCATGTAGTTGGGTTTTTTTTAAATCCATTTAGCCAATGTATATGTTTTGACTGGGGAGTTTAATCCATTTACATTTAACCTATTGATAGAAGACTTACTATTGCCAATTGGTTAATTGGTTTCTATATGTTTTGTAGCTTCTTTGTCTTACATTTTCTCTTACTGCCTTTTTTTTTTTTTATTAGTTTTTGTAGTGACATGCTTTGGTTCCATTTCATTTTCCTTTATTCAGTAGATACTTTTAGATACTTTCTTTGTGGTTACCATTGAATTTGCATAATATATATATATATATATTTTTTTTTTTTTTTTCTTTTTTACTATTTATTTTTGAGAGAGAGAGGCAGAGACAGAGCATGGGTGGAGGAGGGGTAGAGAGAGATGGAGAAACAGAATCTGAAACAGGCTCCAGGCTCTGAGCTGTCAGCACAGAGCCCCATTCAGGGTTCAAACTCATGACCTGAGCCAAAATCTGATGCTTAACCAACTGAGCCACCCAGGTGTCCTTACATAAAATATCTTAAAGTTACTGCATTGTATTTTAAGCTGTTAAGAGCTTAACTGCAGCCACCTACAAATCCCTACTCTTTTACAGCTTCATCCCTTACATTTTTTTATTGATGTCACAGCTTTCATCTTTATATATTGTAAAATCATTAACACAAATTTTTATTTTTTAGTGCTTTTGTAACTTAAATTATATTCATAGTTAAAAGCAAACAATATTATAATAAATAGAGGTTACTAATTTTTGTCTTGTTTTTACCTTTAATGGAGAAATTTATATTTTTAATGGCTTCATGCTTTTATCTATTGTTTTATCATTTCAACCTGAAGGACTTCTGTTAGCATTTGTTGTAAAATAGGTACGATGGTAATGAACTTTCTTAGTTTTTGTTTATCGGGGATTTTAATTTTTCCTTTCTGCGTATAGTATTTTGTTTGATAGTTTTTTTTCCCCCCCTCTCTATTTTGAATATATCACCCTTCCTTTTGGCCTGAAAGGTTTCTATTGAGAAATCTACCAATAACTTATAAAAGTTCTATTATATATGATAAGTTGCTTTTCTCTTGGTACCTTCAAGATTCTTTGTCTTTGACTTTTGGCAGATTGGTCATAATGAGTCTTTATGTAGATCTCTTTGAGTTAAGTCTAGTTGGATTACATTAAGCTTCTTGAATTTTTACATTCACTTCTTTCCACATTTGAGAACCTTTTAAGCATTATTTTTTCTTTTTCTTTTTTTTGAATATATGAAATTTATTGTCAAAATGGTATCCATACAACACCCAGTGCTCATCCCAAAAGGTGCCCTCCTCAATACCCATCACCCACCCTTCCCTCCCTCCCACCCCCCATCAACCCTCAGTTTGTTCTCAGTTTTTAAGAGTCTCTTATGCTTTGGCTCTCTCCCACTCTAACCTCTTTATTTTTTCCTTCCCCTCACCCATGGGTTTCTGTTAAGTTTTGCAGGATCCACATAAGAGTGAAATCATATGGTATCTGTCTTTCTCTGTATGGCTTATTTCACTTAGCATCACACTCTCCAGTTCCATCCACGTTGCTACAAAAGGCCGTATTTCATTCTTTCTCATTGCCACGTAGTACTCCATTGTGTATATAAACCACAATTTCTTTATCCATTCATCAGTTGATGGACATTTAGGCTCTTTCCATAATTTGGCTATTGTTGAGAGTGCTGCTATAAACATTGGGGTACAAGTGCCCCTATGCATCAGTAGTCCTGTATCCCTTGGGTAAATTCCTAGCAGTGCTATTGCTGGGTCATAGGGTAGGTCTATTTTTAATTTTCTGAGGAACCTCCACACTGTTTTCCAGAGTGGCTGCACCAGTTTGCATTCCCACCAACAGTGCAAGAGGGTTCCCGTTTCTCCACATCCTCGCCAGCATCTATAGTCTCCTGATTTGTTCATTTTGGCGACTGACTGGCGTGAGATGATATCTGAGTGTGGTTTTGATTTGTATTTCCCTGATAAGGAACGACGTTGAGCATCTTTTCATGTGCCTGTTGGCCATCTGGATGTCTTCTTTAGAGAAGTGTCTATTCATGTTTTCTGCCCATTTCTTCACTGGGTTATTTGTTCTTCGGGTGTGGAGTTTGATGAGCTCTTTATAGATTTTGGATACTAGCCCTTTGTCCGATATGTCATTTGCAAATATCTTTTTGCATTCCATTGGTTGCCTTTTAGTTTTGTTTGTTGTTTCCTTTGCTGTGCAGAAGCTTTTTATCTGGATGAGGTCCCAGTAGTTCATTTTTGCTTTTAATTCCCTTGCCTTTGGGGATGTGTCGAGTAAGAGATTGCTACGGCTGAGGTCAGAGAGGTCTTTTCCTGCTTTCTCCTCTAAGGTTTTGATGGTTTCCTGTCTCACATTCAGGTCCTTTATCCATTTTGAGTTTATTTTTGTGAATGGTGTGAGAAAGTGGTCTAGTTTCAACCTTCTGCATGTTGCTGTCCAGTTCTCCCAGCACCATTTGTTAAAGAGACTGTCTTTTTTCCATTGGATGTTCTTTCCTGCTTTGTCAGAGATTAGTTGGCCATATGTTTGTGGGTCTAGTTCTGGGATTTCTATTCTATTCCATTGGTCTATGTGTCTGTTTTTGTGCCAATACCATGCTGTCTTGATGATTACAGTTTTGTAATAGAGCCTAAAGTCTGGGATTGTGATGCCTCCTGCTTTGGTCTTCTTCTTCAAAATTACTTTGGCTATTTGGGGCCTTTTGTGGTTCCATATGAATTTTAGGATTGCTTGTTCTAGTTTCGAGAATGCTGGTGCAATTTTGATTGGGATTGCATTGAATGTGTAGATAGCTTTGGGTAGTATTGACATTTTGACAATATTTATTCTTCCAATCCATGAGCAGGGAATGTCTTTCTGTTTCTTTATATCTTCTTCAATTACCTTCATAAGTTTTCTATAGTTTTCAGCATACAGATCTTTTACATCTTTGGTTAGATTTATTCCTAGGTATTTTATGCTTCTTGGTGCACTTGTGAATGGGATCAGTTTCTTTATTTGTCTTTCTGTTGCTTCATTGTTAGTGTATAAGAATTCAACTGATTTATTTAAGAATTTGCAAATTCTTAAAGTCTGTGGTTTTTTAAAATATCTCTTGACAGTGTCTTTTGCTGAGTTGAAGTTTTTTATTTTAATTTTATTTAGTAAACTGTATCTTAGCGATTCTTTCTGTCCCGAATTGTTCCTTTGGTGTTATATCTAAAATATCATCATCAAACCCATGGTTATGTTGATTTTTCCTGTGTTATCTTTTAAGAGCTCTTTGGTTTTGTGTTTGTATGTAGATGTGAAGTTTTTAAAAGACTACCTATTTATTGAAAAGACCATCTTTTTTTTTTTTTCTTTTCTATTTTATTGCCTTTGCTTCTTTATCAAAGATCAGTTAACTCTATTTATGGAAGTCTGACTCTGTGTGGTTTTGTTCCATTGATCTATTGGCCTATTCTTTAACTGATATTACACTATCTTGATTATTGTATTAATAGTAAGTTTTGAATTTGGGTAGTGTCAGTTCTTTAACTTTGTTCTTTAATATTGTGTTGACTATTCTGGATCTAATGCCTCTCCATATAAACTTTACAATCAGTATGTTGGTACCCATAAACCTTGCTTGGATTTTGACTGGGACTGCATTGGTTTAGTAGGACAAGTTGGAAGAACTGACATCTTGACAGTATTGTTTTCCTATCCATGGATGGAACATTTCTCCCATTTATTCAGTTCTCTGATTTCACTCAAAAGAGTTATGTAATTTTCCTCTTACAGATCTTTTACATAGTTCGTAAGATTCATATACCTAAGTATTTCATTTTTTGAGATAATGTAAATGGTATTGTGCTTTTCAATTTCAAATTCTCCTTGTTTATTGTTGGTATATAGGAAGGTGATTAGTTTATTAAATCTTCCTACCTTGCTATATTATTCTAGATTTTTCCCCTACTCTTTCAAGTTCTTATATTCTATATAGAATATAATGTCATCTGCATACAAAGATAGTTTTTCTTTCTTCTCAATCTGTATATCTTTAATATGTCATAGGTTTAGCTAGGAATTCAGCTACAGTGTTGAAAAGGAGTGGTGAAAGGGGATAACCTTGTTCCTGATCTTGGTAGGAAAGCCTTGAGTTTCTTACCATTAACTATGACATGACCTAAGTTTTTTGTATGTGTTTTGTATTAAGTTGAGTGAGTTCTCTATTCCTAGTTTTCTTAGAGTTTTGAACATGAATGGATATTATATTTTGTCAAGTCCTTTTCTTGCTTCTGATGGTATGATTATCTGTTATTTCTTCATTAGCCTGTTGCTATGATAGATTAGTTTATTTTACAATGTTGAGCCAGGCTTACATACTTTGGATAAATCCCACTTGATTGTGCCGTGTCCCTTTTATACATGGTTGGATTTGATTTGTTAATATTCTGTTGAAAATTTTGTATCTATATTCATGAGAGATATTGGTCTATAGTTTTTGTGTAGCATGTTTTTCTGGTTTTAGTGATAGGGAATGCTGGCCTCACAGAATGAGTTAGGTAGTTTCCCTTGGCTTCCATCTCTGAAAGCGATTATAGAGGATTAGTATAATTTCCTTAAAATTTTTACTGAGGGGTGTCTGGGTGGCTCAGTGGATTAAGTGGCCAGCTTCAACTGGTTTGTGAATTTGAGCCCTGCATCAGTGCAGAGCTTGCCTCATATCTTCTGTCTCCCTCTCTGCCCCTCACCTGCTCTTGCTTTCTCTCTCAAAAATAAATAAACATTAATTTCTTTTTTTGACCTCACCAGTAAAACTAGCTGTTTTCTGTTTTGGAAGCTTATTAGTTACTTATTCAATGTCTTTAATATATATAATCCTATTGCAATGTATTTGTTCCTGTGTGAGTTTTTGCCAGTTGTGTCTTTTCAAAGAATTGTTGCAGTCGATGTAGATTACTAAATATGTAGACATATAATTGTTCATAGTATTTTTTAAACTTTTTTTAACATTTTATTTTTTGAGAGACAGAGCATGAGCAGGGGAGGGGCAGAAAGAGAGGGATACACAGAATCCAAAGCAGGCTCCATGCTCCGAGCTATCAGTACAGAACCTGGCTGAGGGCTTGAACCCATGAATGCAAGATCATGACCTGAGCCAAAGTCGGACACTCAACTGACTGAGCCACCCAGGCACCCCTGTTCATAGTATTCTTTATTATCCTTTTAAATTCCCTGAGATCTATAGTGATGTCCTCTCTTTCAAATCTAATATTAGTAATTTGTGTGCTCACTTATTTTTCTTAGTCTGGCCAGAGCCTTAGCAATTTTATTGGTCTTTCAAAGAACTGTCTTTTGGTTTTAGTGATTTTCTCCATTGATTTCCTGTCTTCAGTTTTATTGATTTTACTGTTTTCTTAAGTATTCCTTTATATGATTCCTTTAATATGATGAATTTTAAAATATTTTTTTTTTTTTTAATTTTTTTTTTTTTTTTAATTTTTTTTTTTTTTTTTTCAACGTTTTTTATTTTTATTTTTGGGACAGAGAGAGACAGAGCATGAACGGGGGAGGGGCAGAGAGAGAGAGGGAGACACAGAATCGGAAACAGGCTCCAGGCTCCGAGCCATCAGCCCAGAGCCTGACGCGGGGCTCGAACTCGCGGACCGGACCGCGAGATCGTGACCTGGCTGAAGTCGGACGCTTAACCGACTGCGCCACCCAGGCGCCCTTAAAATATATTTTTAATACTTGAACTTTCTTACATTCCTTGAATTTTGAAGTATGTTTGGTATTTTAATAATTCTGTTGATAATATTTTTTCCTTTAGATGTTTATATCTTCAATCATAATGGAAATTGATTTAAAATTTTTATATGCCAAATCTTTGCTAGGTTTTGGTATTCTTTGTAATGATAGAATTTCCAGAGGTAAATCAAGGAAACCCACTTTATCTTGTTTAAGCATAATATGCTTTATTAAAGAAGATTAAGTAGCAAACTTTATTATGTGAAACCATCATAATGTGACTTGGAGGTAGTTAGAATAGTATATAATTCACTAAGATTCATGTTTGTCAGATAGTATGAGATTAAACCACAGAAATTCAGTGTGAGGTGTGCCAACTCAGTGGTGTTTCTAGAAATCCTATGGCTAGAAAGCAAGTAGAAGAAGGAAGGAAGTCAAGTACAGGAATGATAGAGGAAAAACATTTTTGGTCCATGATGAATATGAAACAGTTAAACCTTCCACTGATTACTTACTTGCTGAATTTACAAAAGGAGAAAGTAAAATAAAGTTTTAATCTTGTTCTAACAGTTTATTTTTATTTTATTGTTGCTAGTATATGCAGCTAAAGTTAATCAGAATTATTGCAGACTTCATACCAAAACCTGGCTTTTTTATCTTTTCCCAATTGCAAATTTTAAATTGATACATCTTAGACCCTGGAAGAATTTCTACATTTTCAAGAAGAGCTGAGTAGAAACAGTTATAAATCTTCCTATTTACTAAAATAGCAATCCAGATAGGATAATGTATCCCTTTGGGAATCAAGGATATTAATAATCGAAATTTTGAATGGTGCAGCTATAGGGATATTTATCATCTACCCATTAATTTTCCTGGTTTGACCTATGCAGCAACCTGATATGTATTGGAAAATTGACAATAGATTAATAAAGGATATTAATTGGGCAGTGATTGCAATTATAACTGCTTTTTCAGATATAGTCTCTTGGATACTGTGATAAACCTCTGACAATTGGAAGGAGTCATGTGCCTGCAAACTTGTTTCTTTTTTACTTTTTAAAAAGTTGTTTATTCTGGCAAGTGTAGAGCATCAAGAATTAAGCCTTTACATTCCTGCTTTGAGGATAGATGATACTCCATATTTGTGCCATAATATAGTCTCAAATGACATTGACAGTTCATCATCATCCTGGGACACTTCACTAATAACTTCTTAGTAGACTCTGGAAAAACCAGGAGATTCAGGGAGCAGCAGCAAGTTAAGTTTGCCAGCTGAAAGGTAAGACCTGTGTCTGAGTAGAAAATAAATCCAGGAAATGTTAAACTTCTGTACCTCATTGAAATTCCTGGGAATTCAAGTATCTAAGGGAATTGAGGATATTTATTCAAAGTGAAGAATATAATGCCTGGTTTTTCTCTCTGTGTTTTCGTCAGGCTCCTGGCTAACCCCCAGGTGGTGTAAAACAGTAATGGTTAATAAGGGAGCTATTTATAGATTTCTGGGAGGCATGGGAAAAAAATGGAGGCATCTCAGGGTAGCAAAGAGAGGGATTTATTATCCCTCTACATCAGAAAGGATGAAAGGAAAAAATAGTTGTACAAATCCAGAGATAGTAGCTGTACCTGCAGAAGATGTTAGCTTGATAGAAACTTTGTGGTATTATATTGGGGTGGCTGGGTGGTTCAGTCAGTTAAGCATCTGACTTTGGCTCAGGTTATGATCTCATGGCTCGTGAGTTTGAGCCCCATGTTGGGCTCTGTACTGACAGCTCAGAGCCTTGAGCTGTCTTTGGATTCTGTGTCTACCTCTCTCTCTCTGCCCTTCCCCAGCACTCACATTCTGTCTCTCCTTCAAAAATAAACATTAAAAAAAAACAAACAAACTATGTTATCTTGTATGGATGTAGCCTTCCTGGAGCAAACAACATTAAGTATGCAGTGAAAGACATACTATAACTTAAATCTCTTGCCCTCCATCTCTTGGGCTATTTATTAATTTAACCAAACCAGAGAACAGTGAAACCCATTGATTTAGTCCAGAATGTTTGGCATCCTGTTGATGTGTGAATAGAGATGGATTAGGAGGTATTAACAGATAATATCCAGTAATAGGAGGCAAACATATTGGTAGCTCTCTATGGAGTTTTGAGGCAAAGTAGATGGTGTCAACTCTCTAGCTCTTGTCCATTTTCCATTTTCTGGATATTAAATAATTAGCAATGGGAACCTTGGGAACCATGGTTTAGCTGACATTGTGAATTAAGTACTGTCTGGCAAAGCTAGCTATCAGCTGAGCTTATTCAGGGGTATTCCATCGTCAAATGCAAGTAGTTTGTATTAACAGATCCAATATAAAAACAAGACTGTTGCAAGCCACACTGTCCCTGCCTACCTGTTTATACTATCAAGCTCTCTATCAGCCACTGTGTTTAACCTCAGTGGTGCTCCCATGTGATGCTTACATAAAATGATGGCATTTCTTCTTAGTATCTAGACTTGTTTGGGGAGTAAATAATCATGACTGGTAATTATTGTCTCTCACAGAATAGTATAAATCCTTTGGACCAGTGAAGAATATATGACACTATCTCTAATTGCCTATGTACATGCATGTGTGTGTGTGTGTGTGTGTGTGTGTGTGTGTGTGTGCGCGCGCGTGCGCGCATGTGTGTGCACGTATTTGCTTATACGTGGGTGTATTTAGTTAACCAAAACTAGAAGTGTGGGTTAAGTTTTGCAAGAATATAATAACTCACTTAAAAGTTCTGTCTGTAATCTCCATGACTCTGACCTCAGTTTGTTTGGAGGTGTTCATAATCAAGTGAGAAAAATGTTCGTCAAAGAATATAATTAGAAGCCTATTGATAAAGTGGCTGAAATTGTTTCCTGACCATTTGAAACAACTGTTGCCAAGAGGGAAGTGGGAAAAGAGAGAGAGGAAGAAAGGCTAAAGCGATTGTCATGCTTTTTAAAAGAGAAATAGTGTGGTTGCTAAACAGTGGTGGCAGGAAAGAGAATAGTTAGAACCTGGAGGAATATCTAGTACAATAAGATGCTCATTGAAATTTTATTAGAGACAAAGCCTGCAATAATTCCAAAATCTCAGATAGGAAATTTTGGGAAGTACTTCTACGTAAAAAACTTTAACTGGAACATATAGGTAATATAAGATGAAGTCAGAATTATCAGCTTATAATAGTGTTAAATGTTTACACAACTTAGATTTTTTAAGTTTATTTATTTATTTTGAGAAGGAGACAGAGTGAGTGGGGGCAGAGTAGAGAGAGAGAGGGAGAGAGAAAATCCCAAGTCGAATCCACACCATCATAGTGGAGCCTGATGCAGGGCTCGAACTCACGAAAACGTGAGATGTGACCTGACCTTACACCAAGAATTGGATGCTTAACCAACTGAGCCACCCAGGCACCCCTACACAACTTAGAATTATAACATTTACCTCTGTTTCTGACTTCACATGAATTATAATTTAAAAAAATTTAATTATGTTTTTCTTTTGCTATACTTATATAGGGTGCTGGGTATGTTTAAACTTAGTCTGGAATTTTCCAAATATTATAAATTAAGAAAAAAATAGGTAGCTTTTAGAGACATTGTGTTTGAAGCTGGATATCATAGAGAATGGCTTTGGATTGCCTATTTTTAGAGAAGGAAATGTGTGTGTGTGTGTGTGTGTGTGTGTATGTGTGTATAATACATGAAACAGAATCTAACATAAGATGGAGATATTTTAATTGCATCTAGATCAAAAATTGCAGGGCCACCTGGGTGGCTTAGGCAGTGGAGCATCTGACTCTTGATTTTGGCTCGGGTCATGATCTCACAGTTGGATTTGTGGGATGGAGCCCACATCAGGCTCCACTCTGACAACACAGAGCCTGCTTGGGATTCTCTCTCTCCCCCTCTATGCTTCTCCCCCATATGCACACGTTCTCTCTCAAAATAAATAATAAATGTAAAAAAATTGCATACGTATTGGAATGTGTACTTGTATGAGGAAACTTTTCCCTCCTTTTTGTACTCTGTTCTTATATCAGTAATAACATCATTAGAGCTACAGTTTTAGCATTCCATGAAGTCATATTGAGATTATCAGATTACCATGCCTCAAGTGCCACCAATTTGCCTTTACTAAAGGATGAACTGTGATTCAATCTAGTTAGTTTCCACTTCTGAGAATTTTAATATGGAGTGGAGTATCATAGACTGCATATACTTTGGAGCTAAATGGATCAAATGATGATAACCTAGAAGAGATTCTCCATAAGCTTTTGCAGCTGTTCTTTAAGTTTTAATTTTATATTTCCTTTGATTTGGTGAGCTGCCAAGTGAAGTATTCTTTTAATAAATTTCTTTAGGCTTTCCAGAGTCAGTTTCTATTTTTTTTATTGAGGTATAATTGAAATACCACATATTATTTTCAGCCTTACAACATTATTCATCATTTGTATATATTACAAAATGATTGCAACAAATCTGGTTAACATCCATCACTATACATAGTTACAAAGCTTTTTTCATGTGATGAGAATTTTTAAGATCTATTGTCTTAGCAACTTTCAAATACACAATATGGTATTATCAACTGTGGTCACCATGCTGTTCATTACATCTCCAAAACTTATTTATTTTATAACTGGAAGATTGTACCTTTTGACTCTCTTCACCATTTGGCCCATCCCTAATTCCCACCTCTCCTTCTGGCAAACCCATTTTGTTCTCTTTATGTGTGAGCTGCTTTTGTTTTTGTTTTTGTTTTTGGTTGTTGTTTAAGATTCTACATATAAATGAGATCATATGGTATTTACCTTTCCCTGTTTGACTAACTTTATTCAGCATAATGCCTTGAAGGCCCATTCATGTTGTCACTGATAGCAGGATTTCCTCATTTTTGTGGCAGAATAATATTCCTCTGTGTGTGTGTGTGTGTGTGTGTGTGTATCCTGTTTTCTTTATTCATCCATTGATGGACATTTAAGTTATTTCTATACCTTGACTATTGTAAATAACATTGCAGTGAATATAGGGGTTCATATGTATGTTTGAATTAGTGTTTCTGTTTTCTTTGGATAAGTACCCAGTAGTAGAATTGCTAGAGCATATAGTAGCTTTGTTTTTATTTTTTGGAGGGATGTCCATTGTGTGTTACATACTGGCTGCACCAGTTTTACATTCCAACCAACAGTGCACAGGGTTCCCTTGTCCTCACAGCTTTGTCAACACTGGTTTTTCTTGTCTATTTTTTTAATGTCCATTCTTACAGTTATGAAGTGATATTATAGCTTTACGTTGTTTTATTTTTTTTAAGATTTTATTTTTGAATAATTTTTACATGCAACATGGGGCTCAAACTTACAACCCCAGGATCAAGAGTCACATGCTCAAAAACAAACAAACATAAAGCAGTTGCATGCTCTACCAACTGAGCCAGTCATGTGCCCCTATAGCTTTACGTTATTTATAATTAAAGATTCCAAACTAATACTGACCTTTCGTACCACATAAGGTAGGAATTGTGTTCACCCCCAAAAAAGAGATCTTGTTAGAGTGGCTTAAATGCAGAACAGTTATTAATCTTATCCAAAACAATGCTGGTGATAGTCTCTTTAAGGCTAGTGTGGTAGTTCTACAGTTATCAGGGAACCTTTTTTTTTTTTTTTCTGGGTCCCCAGCAGTAGAATCAGATCTGAATTTCCCCTAATGTATGAGATAGCTGCCAGAACTTCACACATGACTTCTATTTTAAGAAGAAAGAATAAAAGGAAAAAGAAAAAAGAAAAAAAATGAGGCACCTTTCTACAAAGTCACCTTCCTAGTATATTTCCTAGTATATCTCATTGTTCAGAACTTGGTCAGCAGTCCACTTTCCGCTGCAAAGGGAGCTGGGAAATGTGGCCTTTAAGTGGCCAACAATATGCTTACCTAAAAACCCAAGATTCTGTTACTAAGAGGTATGTGGAGAAAAGCAGTTTTTCTGCTCCTTTCTTAATGAACAACGTTTCTAATTTGTTGTGTATCTTTTTGCTAAAACTAAAATGTTTGCTGTTTTAAAACTCTTACTGCATACTTGCGATATTATTTCTTAAGCATCCAATCTTACTTACACTTTGGTTGCTGTATTAATAACGTGTGGAAGTCCAAAGGAAGCCATACCAAAAAGAAAAAAAAAAAGAAAGAAAGAAAAGGAAAAGCTTCAGTTGATAATTTCTTACTTGAAATATGTTTTGTGAGAAAGAACAGCCCAACATGTAATCATTGTTTTGGAACTTAGGAATGATTATTGATTGCTCTGTTGGGTATGATTTTTGTAGAAAAAGAAACACATTTATCTCATTCTCATTTATATTAAATAAAAAGCTGTTAGTGTTTGTATTTTACTATTTACTATTTCATTATTTTCCCATATTAGTGTCTTTATTTTATATATAATATGTTCATCTTAAAATAACACATTTTTTTTTTTTAAATTTTTTTTTCAACGTTTTTTATTTAGTTTTTGGGACAGAGAGAGACAGAGCATGAACGGGGGAGGGGCAGAGAGAGAGGGAGACACAGAATCGGAAACAGGCTCCAGGCTCCGAGCCATCAGCCCAGAGCCCGACGCGGGGCTCGAACTCACGGACCGCGAGATCGTGACCTGGCTGAAGTCGGACGCTTAACCGACTGCGCCACCCAGGCGCCCCCTAAAATAACACATTTTTAGTAGAAAATTAAAAACTTACTATTAGTTCCCTAAGAATGGAAGGGAAGACTTTACATTGTTTATT
Source organism: Neofelis nebulosa (assembly GCF_028018385.1). Classification (NCBI taxonomy): domain Eukaryota; kingdom Metazoa; phylum Chordata; class Mammalia; order Carnivora; family Felidae; genus Neofelis; species Neofelis nebulosa. The sequence goes on along the minus strand of NC_080782.1, from coordinate 203,727,576 downwards.
TCTGTACTCTCTTACTCCTAGCTGGTAAAGCATGTAGGGAGCAGTAATCAGTGGTTGGTGTGAGAAGTGTATTACTGTACAGATAGAATCCTGATGTAATTGGAAAATTAAGAACGACTTTTCTACATAGTTTATCCTATAAGCTCATTCAGTGGATGCAGTGATTTTGATTCGCCATTCTGGGGCCAGCTCCTCCATCTAGTGCACACCCTCATGCCTTGATCTACCCATTGTGGTCTGTCTAAAAACATGTTCTCATTTGACTTCTTTTTTTTTTCCTCTTGGATTTTTTAACCTCTTTGCTACTGCTTTCACCCATCTGCGTTGCCAGTCTCTTTTACTTCCGTGTGACTACATGAGTGGGTTTACTAAAGGCTGTGAGGGAAGAGAGGATAAAGAAGCTGATATTCTGATTTAGCACACAAATGGATTATTTAAAAATCAGATTTTCACGTTTCACAAGGCAAGGATTATCAAATTCTACTCTACTTCTTACATGCTATTATTATATGCTTACATTAGTGACATTATAAGTGATTCCAGGTTATAAATGGTGCTATATGCATTAAGTAGGAGATGAGGACAAAAAACAAAAACAAAAACAAAAAACCAAAGGAAAAAACCTCCATTTATTCTAGGGTGTGTGTCCATGTGCATAATGTTAGGCATATATTTTTCTGTTTAAGCGTCCATTTAGGTTGTCATCTCACAGTTGTGGGATTGAGCCCTGTGGCCAGGTTCTGCTCTGAGCATGGAGCCTGTTTGGGATTCTCTCTCTCTCTCTCTCTCTCTCTCTCTCTCTCTCTCTCTCTCTCTCTTTCTCTGTCTCTCTCTCTCTCTCTGCCCCTCCTCTGCTCATCTCTCTTTCTCTCTCTTTCTCAAAATAGATAGTCTTCAAAAGAAAAAAGTGAAGAATTTTGAACTGAGTTAAGTCAGTATGTAGGTGATGACAGACTTCATGGAAATATTAATGAACGCAGTTTTAGTATTTTGTTTACCTATTTATCAGTTTTTAAAAAATATTTAAAAAATGTTTTTATTTATTTTTGAGACAGAGACAGAGCATGAGCAGGGGGAGGGGCAGAGAGAGAGGGAGACACAGAATCTAAAGCAGGCTCCAGGCTCTGAGCTGTCAGCACAGAGCCCGATGTGGGGCTCAACCTCACAGACTGTGAGATCATGACTTGAACTGAAGTCGGATGCTTAACCGACTGAGCCACCCAGGCGCCCCGTATTTATCAATTTTTTTGTAACAGACTAAAAATGATAGACATTTGAAGCCTGAATACTGTGCATATATTTTCCTGTTCTAGTAATACATAAATTGCACTCAAATTAGAGCTTAGGTCCCTATGGAAAACATCCCAACAAGTTCCTGATTTAAATATTTTTTTTAAATGTTTATTTATCTTTGAGAGAGCAAGACAGAGCACAAGCGGGGGAGGGGCAGAGAGAGAGGGAGACACAGAATCTAAAGCAGGCTCCAGGCTCTGAGCCCGATGTGGGGCTCGACCTCACAGACTGTGAGATCATGACCTGAGCTGAAGTCGGGCACTTAACCGACTGAGCCACCCAGGCGTCCCCCTGATTTAAATATTTTAGAGGGAGAGTTCATTTATTTGTTAGTAGTTCATGTTTTTAAATTGTGAAATTGAGATTTCATTTTCAAATTGTGGCATTCAAATTTCATAATAATCAGCTGGTCCAGAAAGTTTATCCCCCTAATTTTTAAGGCAGGGCCACCATGTAGTAATTTTTTTTTTTGTCTCCAAGTTTTTATATAATATATGGTCCTTTGGAGAATATATTTAAAAGAAACTGAAAGTTTGTATTTTCCATATAGTGCTTAAATTGTATAATTGCAACTTTAAGAGAGACTCACTATAATGTATACCTGAATCTCATCTAACACTGTATTTTAACTATACTGGAATTAAAATAAAGTGAAATAAATAAAAATAAAATAAAATGAAGGGGAAGAGGGGAGTACTTCAGGGGCCTTTCTGGTGGCATTTTTCCTCATGATTGAGTTTTCATACTTATAATCAAACTATGAAATGAATATTAATTAAAACAGGCTATGTCTGAAAGTTAAAAAAAACTGATTAAGTAAATAAAATATTTATTTTATTCATTCAAAATATGCCTGTATGTTTCTATGGGAATTTCAGAGATTCAATTAGATTAACTCAGACTTTGTAGGAAGAGAATTTGTTGCTGAGGTTCAATAAAGGTTATCTAAGCCTGTAAATTTACTTTGAAAATCATACAGCAAATAGTCTATTTAGTCAGCCATAAAACATCACTCAGCCTAGTGTTGAGCTTTAAGAATAATAAAGAGCTCAGCATCCCAAATTTATTCACATATCTTATATGAGTGATTAACTTTAACTTCACAATTATATTTCAAGAATATATGTTTATACTTTTGTGAAAAGTGTGTTTCTTTTTCCCAACGAGCATTTTGTTGTGACCCAAATAATCTCATCTCTATAAAATATGTGCTTTATCATATATAAATTTTGAAAAGTGTATTCATAGGATTATATGGGGCCTTAACCGGAACTTTTTAATTAAAGATGATGAGGCATCATGTTGAATGAGGAGAGGGTGTGCATAATCCATGCCAGTTCTAAAACAATTCGTAACAGGCTCTTTTTCTTTTAATTCTTACTTTGAGACATTTTCTGAGTTTTAAAATTTCCCAGCTTCCTTTAATGTTGAGACAATCTAATATAAAACAGAGACATTTTATTGAGAAATAATGGACATGGCATTTTTGTGTAAGTGCATTAGTTTCCATGGAAACATATAGCAAATATTCTTTATGCTATTTCTTTTAACAGAATGAGTTACAAATTATTTTTAAAGTTACTTTGTGTGACTTAGATATTATATTACTAATAGAAATATACCCTTGGACTTCATAATAGACAGCTGTGGCCTGCAAGTACAGGAAATAATAAAATCCTTTCTTATAAACAATCTCTCAAACTTACAAACATGACTTCAGTTTTAGATTTTTCTTTTTTTCTTGAGCTTTGCAGTAAGAAAAATAATTTTTAACAAGGAAATTCTGTTTTGTGGCTAACTCTTTAAGGCTGGCTAAGAACAGATTCAGTAGAGTGAGAAATCACCTCATGACTCTTGAACCTTCATAAGCTAAATAAAATTGTTTGTGGTGATCCCTTGAAAACTTTATCTGAGACTCAATACTAGTTGAAGTGGAAAAATCATGGCTCAAAATTCTATAATGCTGTAAAGAAGAAATTGGGTCACATTGGCCAGGGTTAGTGAGGGCATGATTGAAAAGCTGAACAGGAGCGTGGTTTGACTCTGGTGAGATCTCACTAAGCTGTTAGGTCAAAGTTGTGCTGACAGGGAGCGTACATGAGAACCAGACAAGACTTTAGCATTATACTGTGGATTTCCCAAAGAATTTTTCTTAGACCAACCAATTAGATAGATGAAATCTAGGTGCATGTAAATATTGCATAAGTATTTGATATATAATATTTAATGGTAATATGAATTAATTTGACAAATTATATGCCTCTCTAGATTTCTCATTCATATGGGGAAATTACTGAGAGATCAAGGAAATAAACTGTATGCAAATATATCCAGTTGTATGACATGTCGTGTGTATATTTAAGTGTGTGAGTTGGAATGTGGGAAAACCATGTAGAAGAAGATGTTAGAGATTATTCTTCACTGGACAGTCAAAATATATAAATTGGATGCTAAGGTGTAAAGCCTTACTTTTGGCTATAAAAAGAGCAAAAATACCATTTTTGTTTGTTGTTTTTTCTATGTATATTACATTATTTTTTCACCAGACTGCTAGATATTTGGTGAAAAAAAGTGTCAAATACATTTTTATTTCTTTTTAAATAGACTTTATTGGTTGTGTATACATTCACCCACACAAATGTGCATTCATTCATTCATTCATTCATTCATTTATTTATTTATTTATTTATTTATTTATTTATTTATTTTGAAGAGAGGGAGTGTGCATGGGAGTGGGGGAGGAGCAGAGGGGAGAGAGAGAATCCCAAGCAGGCTCCATGCTGTCAGCACAGAGCCTGATGCTGGGCTTAATCCCAGAAACCGTGAGATCATGACCTGGGCTGAAATCAAGGGTCAGACGCTTAACTGAGCCACCCAGGTGCCCCAATACAAATGTGTTTAGTTTGATAAATCTTGATATTTTCTCATTAATGAAACCACCAGCACGATCAACATAGTCAACATTACCTTCCCCCTGAAGGTTCCTTTGTAACTCTTTGCAGTTAGTCTTTCTACCTTTAGTCCTGGCCAAGCACTAGTCTGTTTCTGTTATTTTTAGCTTTTATTGTTCCAGTTTTTATCTACTTCAAGCTAATTTTTGTTCACAGTGAAGTATTGAGGATTATTTAAAAATTCCGTACAGCATTATTTTTTAAAAGACTATGCTTTCTCCAGTAATTTTCCTTAGCACATTTGTAAAAATTAGTTGCCTATAGATGTGTGTCTGTTTCTGGACTCTGTTTGTTTTAGTTGATCTCTGTGATTACCTTCATATTAATTCTATACCATTTTGATTACTGTAGCTTTTCTTCACTCAAACTTGAAATCAAGTAGTTTAAGTTTTTCAGCCTTACTCTATATTTTCAAAAGTCAAATAAGCTTTAATAAAGTGGGCTATAAAAAATTATATCTTTTTTCTTAATGGAGGACTTCGTAGAACTTTTAATATATTAATGTGATTTTTAAATCTCTAAGAAGAAACTTTAATAAAAGGCACTTTCAAAATTATTCTACAGAACTTATATTTTCCTTTTTCACACACATATGATATACTGCAAGCTTATATTTTCTACAAATACACTTTGGAAGGTTTTCATTTGAGGGGTAGGGGCATACAAAGTGACATAATATAAACAGTACATTTGAATCCAGCCATTAGTGTAATATTCCTGTAAGATTAAAAACACATGGACTCTTGGGGTGCCTGGGTGGTTTAGTTGGTTAAGTGTCTGACTACTCTTGATTTCCTCTCACATCATGATCTCACAGTGAGTGGGATCTTGAGCTGTGTGTTGGGGTCAGTGCTGACAGAGCTGACAGCACGGAGCCCTGCTTGGGATTCTGTCTGTCCATCTCTCTCTCTCTGCCTCTTCCCTTTTTTCGCTCTTTCTGTCTCTCAAAATAAATAGCCATTAAAAACACAAAGAACACACTGACTCTAAGTAAGTGCAATGCAATACAGACCGGTGGGGTAATGTCATTTGTATATTTAACATATACAAAAGGAAAGAAAAAAGTTTGAAGGAACAAAATAAAAATTTAAATATTGCAGTAGATTTCCTCTTATAGTAAGCCTCCAAAGCAGACATGAACTGAGAAGCATCTGTTCCTCCATGAAGATATAAACTCTCTTGAACTTACTATGACACAATATGTTTGATAGGATACTTTATATGGTTGACTGAAGGGTTATTTATAATTTTAAGTATATGAAAATGTGCTTCCATATATTGATTTTAACATCTATAGTCATAAAATGCAAGTCATCTGTAATGCCTTGCCAATCTCTTTAGTAAGTGGAGGTCTGGTGCTCTGAAGACTTGGTCACAAAGTCAAGGAGAACAGAGGGCAAAAGCTGTCTCTCAGTAATAAGAGCGAAGCAAAGTGGCGGTGAGGGCCCTATCTTGGTTTAAAATAATTTCAGGAATTAAGAGGCAGTCCAACACAAGGTTACTAAGATATTCTCTTGTGTTTTCTATAAAGTACTATATTTTATTTTATTTTTTTTATTTAAAAAAATTTTTTTTTCAACTTTTTTTTTTTATTTTTTTTTATTTTTGGGACAGAGAGAGACAGAGCATGAACGGGGGAGGGGCAGAGAGAGAGAGGGAGACACAGAATTGGAAACAGGCTCCAGGCTCCGAGCCATCAGCCCAGAGCCTGACGCGGGACTCGAACTCACGGACCGCGAGATCGTGACCTGGCTGAAGTCGGACGCTTAACCGACTGCGCCACCCAGGCGCCCCAAAGTACTGTATTTTAGATATTACATTTAGGTCTAGAATTAACTTAGATTGCATATATTGCATATATTGTAAGATATAGGTTAAGTTTATTTCTTTGCATATGTATGCTCACTTGTTGAAAGAAGTGTTTTTTTCCCCATCAAAATGCCTTTGTACCTTTGTACAAAATCAATTAGCCATGTGTATTTAGGCCTGTATTTAGGTTCTTTTTGGCTGTTTACTTGATCTATGTGACTATCCTTTCATCATAACCATACTGTCTTAATAAATATAGTTTTAAAATACATTTTGAAATCGGGCATTATGAAACATTGACTGTATTTTTCTTTTTCAGAATTGTTTTGGCTATTCTAAGTCCTTTATATTTTCCCTTACATTTTAGATTAACTTGTAAATTTCTACAAGCATTTCTTCTGATAGTTCAGTTGATATTAATTGAGGAAGAATTGAGACTTTGCCAATAATGAATTTTCCAACTCATGAATACAGTATACTGCTCAATGTTTTTAGGTCTTGTTGACACAACGTACTGTTGATGTTGAGTGGGAAAGGTGAGTGTGGATGCCATTGTCTTGTTTCTAATTTTGGGAAAGGGGAAATGTGTCTTTCACCATAAAATATAGTCACTGTGATATTTTCATTGTTATACTTTATCAAGTTGAGGATAATTTTTTAGAATTATTTACAGAAAAATTTAAATACAAAATAAGTAAACTGATAAATTGGATATTGCCAAAATTTAAAACTGCAGCTCCTTAAAAGAAAATAAAAATTTAACAGTACAGGTAAAAATATTTTTGCAAGGTAAATAATATTTGTGAAGGAGTACTCAGAATGTATAAAAAAATCCCATAATTCAACAGTAAGAAAACATTCTAATAAAATTGAGATAAAATTTTAAACAAATGAAGATATAGGAAGACAAATACATAATACAATGCTCAGTAATAGTCATTAGAGAAATGCAGATAAAGCTGCACTGATATATCACCGAAAACAACTGGAATGATTAGTATTAAAAAAGGACAGTATCCAATGAGTATGAAATTGTGGAGTAACTATAATTCTCATGCATTACTGACAGTTTAAAATGGAATGAACAATCGCTTTGTAAAGTTGAAGTTTCTAATATAGTTATACATATGATGTAGTCTTTCTACTTCTATGTATTATCTGAAATAAATGAAAGCCTATGTTGATACAAAATCTTGCATATGAATGTGGATAGCAGTATTATTCATAATTGCCAAAAATTGAAACAAATATCTGTCAACAAATTAATGGATAACCTAATTATAGTGTATGTAATTAATGAAATATTGTTTAGTATTAAAAAATGACATGGATTAATATCAAGAGCATTGTGCTGAGTGATTTTATTTATATGATATTTTGGAAAAGACAAAATTATAAGACCAAAAAAATCAATGCTTGCTTATAGTTGGGAATGAGAAGAGAGAATTCGCTAAAAATTGGCAAGAGGGAATTGTTCTATGTCTTGATTGTGGTGTTGGTTACATGATTGTATGTGTTTGTTAAAAAATTTGTAAATTCTACCAAAAAGGGTGAATTTTATGATATGCAAGTTTAATCTCAATAAACCTTAGTTTTCAAAAAAAGTGAAACAGATTTTAAAGTCCAGTAGGTAAGATCATTTTTTTGTTTAACATAATTTTTGAGCACACCATTCTCAAAATACCATGTTCAGTTCTGCCATGCATTGTGATATGATCTGGGGCAACAGTGGTAAATCAATTAGAGAAAAATGCTTGCTCCTATGGAACCACATTCCAGTGAGGAAAAGACTAATAACAAACATATATACTAGTTAAATATACAGTATTTAACATGGTGGTAAATACTATAAAAATAAAAAAGAAAAAGATGATGTCAGGAAAGCAGATAAGTAGGAAGAAACCATGTGGCCATTGGGGAATAAAAAAAATTACAGATAGAGGAAGTAGTATATACAAAGGCGTTGAATCCTAGCAGGTTCCACACCAACATGGAGGTGATTGGTAGTGGAGTAGAACAAGATATTTTGTATATGTATTTATACATATTTTCATACTTTCATAGAATAATTAATATAAGTATGATTCAGATAGATGAAAGATAAATGGTAATGATATGTATGTGCATCTTCTTTAAAAAAATTTTTTTAATGTTTATTTTTGAGAGAGAGAGAGAGAGAGAAAGAGAAAGAGAAAGAGAAAGAGAAAGAGAAAGAGAAAGAGAAAGAGAAAGAGACAGAGCATGAGCAGGGGAGGGGCAGAGAGAGAGGGAGACACAGAAACCAAAGCAGGCTCCAGGCTCTGAGCTGTCAGCACAGAGCCGGATGTGAAGCTGGAACTCATGAACCGTGAGATCATGACCTAAGTTGATGCTTAACCTACTGAGCCACCCAGGTGCTCCTATGCATCTTTTTTCAAGACTCCCAATTCTTGCATCTTAGATCCCATTATACATTCTCTTAACCTCATGATAACAACCCAGAATAGTTTCAATATTTTTTCATGTTGCAAACAATGATTTCGAAAAATAGAATCATAGACTATAAGCTTTCCCCTATGTTTTATTTTTCATTTAACAAAAATTATATTTTGATATACCTCTAAAATCCAGCCTTTGGTATAATGCCCCATGCACTCAGTGAAGAGTCTTAGGAGTGAATTGGTGGAAAGATGCTGATTTACACTGTGACTGGGTGTCCGGGGCATCCTAATCTGGTACACAAGCCCACACATGGCTGGTAAGAGACATTTAGTTAACAGTTGGTTTCTCCTTTGTCCCGTTTATGTCAGCCTTATTTGCCACCACTTCACCAGAGAGTAGAACAGTGGTTGGTCTTTTCTTTCCTGTGAGGACCACAGTCTACTTTAAAATTTAGTTTATTTGTGTATATTGTATTTTTAGCTGATTTTTTTAAAAAAAATCTATGATTTTGTAGCTTATTCAGTTTGTTTTAATTCTTAGGGTGGGAATGGAAATTCCTTCAAACTTCTAACCAGAGGTCAGAGTTTGCCTTCTTTGACTTTTTTTACCTCCATTTCTCTTAGTCGTAGTCTAGCTCTTCTAATCATCAACAACCACAACTCTTATAAATTCTTTATTTCAACCAACATTTCTCTAACCATGATCCTTCTCCTTACAAATTAATTGCTCTAAGCAATCCCACTCCAATAATTATTTCAGTTCATAAGGAACTTCAGTTTCTTGCAGTGAGATCATAGAAAATATGTACATTGGTCTCTGCCTCCTGGCACAGAGCTCTTAAAACTCATGCAGTTTGCTAACTTGATAAGAGCATGAGGAGCATCTTTTATTCTAGTGAGGCAATTTTTGGTGGGCTTCTGGTGGGGGCTGGTCACCGGAAAGACCAAGCCATGATTAGAAGTTCAGAGTTATTGGCTCCCCCCACCCCACTTCTCCAGCATGGGGAAAAGGGCTGGAAACAGAGTTAGTCATGCCTACTCTGAAGAAGCATCCCAATAGTATGGGTTCTGAGAGCTTCTGGGTGGGGAAACAGATTTACACCAAGAGGATGATACACCCTGACTCTAGAGGCACAGCAGCTCCTGAGCTTGGGACCTTCCCAGGTCTTGCCTTATGTATTTCTTCATCTGGCTGTTCATCTGTACCCTCTATTGTATCCTTTAATAAACTGGTAAATAAAAGTAAGTTTTCCCTTGAGTTCTGTGAGCTGCTCTAGCAAATTAATTGAACCTGAGGAGCGGGTTGTGGGAACCTCCAATCAGCAGCCAGGCAGACAGAAGTTGTGGGTAACATGGGGACTTACTACTTGCAACTGGCATCTGAAGTGGGGGCGCGCAGGGAGGAGTGGTCTCGTGGGACTAAGCTCCTAACCTGTGGGATCTGACACTATCTCCAGGTAGGTAATATCAGAATTGAGTTAAATTGTGCTCAGCTGGTGCCTCAGAGAATTCCTAGGTGGGAGAAAAATCTTCATACATTTGGTGACAGAAGTAGCAGATGTGAAGTGTTCTATGTGAAGGAAGAGACAATGGGGGAAGGACTGGAATTTTTTCCTAACATATTTGCCTCTGTTACTTTTTTAATTTCTGATCTCTTTCATGTTCTCACTTTTATCCTACTCTGGTTAGATTTCATGGTTTGCCATTCTTCTCATTTTATTGCATCACCATCAACTCTAATTCTTTCTCTCGCTTCATTTAATTGAATTTCATAGTGATAGTCAAATGATATGAATTGCTGTAGAAAAGTAGCGAATAGCATGACTGCAATTAACTACAAATCTCAATTGTGGATTTAAAATTACCTTTTTTTTTATAAGTACCATTCTGAGCCATGTCATCATTTTTTAATTTATTTAAATTTATTTATTTATTTTGAGAGAGTGAGTGCAAGTGGGGGAGGGCCATAGAGAGAGGGGGAGAGAGAGAGAGAGGGAATCACAGGCACCCTCTGTACTGGCAGCATGGAGCCTATGTGGAGCCCAAATTCAAGGACCTTGAGATCATGACCGGAGCCAAAACCAAGAGTCAGACACTTAACCGACTGAGGCACCCAGGCACCCCTAAAATTACTCTTAATTATTCAGTTTCCAACACCCTTCTAGTTGATGACTTTTTTCATATTAAACACTTTATTATTATAATTATAATTATTATTTTAGTTTTAAGTGTAGAAATTAGTGATTCATCACTACATATAACACATAGTGCTCATCAGAACAAGTGCCCTCCTTAATCTACATGACTTATTTAACCCATCCCCCCCACCAACCTCCCCTCTGATAACCCATGGTTTGTTCCCTATAGTTCTGTTTCTTGGTTTGCCTCTCTCTCTCTTTTTTTTTTCTTTCCCCTATATTCTTCTGTTTTGTTTCTTAAATTCCACATATGAGTGAAAACCTATGGTATTTGTGTTTCTGTGATTTATTTCACTTAGCATAATACTTTCTAGCTACATCCCTGTCATTGGAAATGGCAAGATTTAATTTTTTCTTATGGCTGAGTAATATTCCATTGTATATATATACACCACATCTTTATCCATTCATAGCTGATGACTTCTAAGTTACCAACTCCAGTTATAATTTATGTCCTCACTTTTCATCAGCTTTCTGCTAACTTCCAAAGTATTAACGCATTTTATTTCTCTTTGATTCTGGGATTCTCTTGGTTGTTGAAAATCTTTTGATATTCATATAATGGTGTTTTCCCCCCCTTCTCAGTTGTTTCTGTTGACTACTCTCAATATCAGTGAGCCTTTAAATGATACCACTCATTGGGTAAGTCCTGGATTCTCTTCTCAATCTAACAATTTTTCTCTATGTTATCTCTTCTAATAGCCTGGCTATACATGCCATTCATGGCAGTGATTTCTAAATTTAAATCTTCCCTGATCTCTCAACTGAAATACAAAATCATGCATATCACAAGATAAGTTTGAGAACTTAATCTGGGTACCTAATAGGCTTGTCAAGCTTAAAATGTCCTTAAAATGCCCTTGATACCTAACTCTTGTGCAGATTCTTCCCTCTTTTCCCCCTTCTATATAAATGATTTATGCTTCATACAGTTAGTTGTATTCAGAGCCAGATTCTTTCCATCTCCATTCCAATGGAGTCTTTCCATCTCCATTCATTCTATTTAATCTGCCCTCAAATTTTATGGGCTCCAATTTCAAAGTGTATCCTGAATCCATTTAGTTTCTCATTTTTTTCTTTGCTAGTACCAGAATGCAACTCACCATCTGCTGATATCTAGACTATTCTGAAAATATCCTGCGTGATCTCCCTGCCTCCTTGCTGCTCTTTGTATCCACTCTCAGCATAGTGGAAAGAGTGACCATTTTATTTTATTTTATTTTATTTTATTTTATTTTATTTTATTTTATTTATTTTTTTTTAACGTTTATTTATTTTTGAGACAGAGACAGAGCATGAATGGGGGAGGGTCAGAGAGCGAGGGAGAGTCAGAATCAGAAGCAGGCTCCAGGCTCTGAGCTGTCAGCACAGAGCCCGACGCGGGGCTCGAACTCACGGACTGTGAGATCATGACCTGAGCCGAAGTCAGATGCTTAACCGACCAAGCCACCCAGGCGCCCCAAGAGTCACCATTTTAAAGAACAATTCAGAACACATCCTGTACTTCCTTAAAGGATTCCTGTTAAAATCAGTTCAAAGGCAAAATACATATTTGGGTCCCACAAATATCCCTGTTTAACATTTCCATTGCTTACTTTGTTCATAACATATTGGTCTCTTTTATGTTCCTCAAAAATGCAAAACTTATTTCTGTCTCTATTTCTTACTCCAGAACCCACAAGAGATGGAGCCCTGCTTATTATTAGATGTTACCTCCTTGTAGAGCCCTGTGCATTTCTGCAGGATATTTTAACATAAATTTATCTTTTATGATAATACTCTTAATATTCTGTAATCAGCTTTTGTAATAATCAATAATTTGTATATACAAGAAAAATTTCATACTGCAGTAAGAATCCTCTTATGCAAATTAATTATTCTTAATATAAAATTCTAAAGTTTCTGTCTCATTATTTCTTTACACTAAAAGTCTTAATTTTGGAGGACTTGTTTGGAAAATCTGATCGAAAATACATGGTAGTGTCATAGAAAAGTTAAAGGTAGCATAACCTCAAGGCAATACAGAATTATTCACCAAAATGATTATAAGTGTTAGAGCGAGGTTGTTCATGCATGTGTAGCAGTTCTCCAGGGTGAGTAACAGAAGGGATTTATTTATTCAAGAATGGTTCCTATTTCCTCTGAGTATGCTTGATTGGCCAGCTGTTTATAAATATGTAGGATTGTATTACAATATCAAAGCAGAAAGTACATCTAAGACTCATGAACCAAAACAGAAACAAGAACTAGTATTAGGAACCAAGGCAGCTAATTTTTTAGGACCTCTTCAAGGAGTTACGATCTTGCCTCTTTCTCTGCTTTTCATGGTAAACCTGTGTGTCACAGCTACCTTTTTCTCTGTAATTCTGCATGCACATGTACACATGACCTACTATGCTCACCCACCCAATAATAATCCTCAGTTCTAGCCATCAGCTGAAATCAATTCCAAATTTTTGGAGAGATCATCCAGTTGTCTCAATCTGGGCCAGGTTTCTAAGCTTGGACTTCTTGCTTTGGCCCAGGAACTGTTAAATAGAACAGTCATGGCTCTAAAAGCTTATGAGGCTTTCACAGACTGGTTGCTATGGACAAGGTAACGGCAAGAGGTCTCTATTTGGGTGGCAGAAATAATGGTTTTAATTTTACTTTGATGAGAGATTTAAATTAACAAGTGTGTTATGCAAATAGGTAATTAAAATAACTTTATTTTCAATTCCCTACAACACCCCTCACATTTAAATCTAGGTATAAACCAAGTTATTTTCTGACATTATTAATTTTATGCTATTGTATTATAAGTTTTTGTTTTTACAATTATTTTTAAATTTTTCATTAGATCTCTTAACTCTATTTAAATGTTACTTCTTTTCTAAACCTGTGGGAAAAGCTAGAATATAATTTATGTTACTGTAACATAGAGACTCAAATATGCTATGATTCAAAATACATAGAAGTTAAATGTCTCTCACATTATGTTCTAGAGGTAGGTAGGTGTCCCAGAGCAGGAATGCAGCTCTTATCCATACAATGATCAGGGCTTTGGAGTACCTGGGTGGCTCAGTCAGTTGAGTGCCTGACTCTTGGCTTTAGCTCAAGTCATGATCTCGCAGTTTGTGGGTTCGAGCCCACGTCAGGCACTGAGCTGGCAGCATGCAATCTGCTTGGGATTCTCTCTCTCTGCCCCTTTCCTACTCACACTGTCTCTGTCTCTCTCAAAATAAATAAATAAACTTTAAAAAAATTATCAGGGCTTGGATTTCATCTATAGAATTTTCTTTAATTCCTGTTGTCATGACCCACATTGGCATATTTGATGGCTAGTTTACCAGCCACAGTCATATCCAGTCCTCCAAAAAGGATAAAAGAAGAGTACAGGAAACAAGCCAGTTATTTGAATATAAAATATGGGCATTTAAACATTTTTATCACACCTTATTGGGCAAGAGTTCACAAAACCTCAGAATAAAATATACTCCAAAGAACATGTAAAATATGGACACTTCATGAGCTGTTGTGTGCCTAGATTATTTTTAAGATGAAATGAGAAGACCGAATATTAAGGTGGGCTTTGTCTTCTCTGCTGTTGCAGTTGTTTTATACAACAATCCTTTCCTTGCACTCTTGATTGATTCATCTTTTGGTTAACTCTACTTTATTTTTAACTAATTTTTTTCTGGAAGATCAATAAAATGTCATTTTAACTTTCTATATGTAGGTAGTAACTTGTTGTAGGTATCTATAGAAACCACATTTTTTTTTTAAGACTCTGTCATCCTGAGAATTTTAATTCCAGATTTGTTTCTGTTACTTTTTTAATAATCATGTTATTCTGCTGGCTGTTTTATGTTATTTTTCTTCATGATTGAAATGTAAAAACATTGTAGATCTACATCTAGTTATAGATCTTACTTCAATAATTTTTTTCTGAAGTAAAAAAGAATAAGGTGTAATGAGACCAATAGGCTCAGATCTAGATGAGATCTGAGAGTGTTTACTGTCCTGTGATATTCAGGGAAAAAAGTTTCAAAAAGAAAATGGTACCATAGTTGATATGATATTAAGGACTCTGGAGTCCACATGGACTGAGAACTAGTGCAGGGAGAGAAGAATGACTTTAAAGATTTTAGGACCTTGTCACATGGTAATAAAGGGGGTGGGCGTTGAAACTTGGGGTGCAAAGAATATTATCGGAAGCAGCTGGTAGGTACATTTATTTCTTTTTTTTTTATAATAAGCTTGTGACAAATGTGACAAATGTGTTCAGTGTGGCTTGGTGGCAAGAAGCTTGTTTTTGTATTGGTAATTAAAAGGATCTGAATATATTTTACAGGTAAGAGAGGTTCACAAATGATAGTACTGCAAGTGGTTTTAAGCATTCCGTGAGACCCTAACCTTGCTAGAGAACAGGGATCCATACCTGTCGCCATTATTTTTTCCTTACAATGAAGAACTAGCCAGGTACATAGTAGATACATAATAAACATTTGTTGAATAAATGAGTAGTTGAGTGAGACAAATAGAATTACTTAATTTCTTGTATTCTTTGGATCAATTCCTAGTAGTTCAATTGCTGGGTCATAGGGTAATTCTATTTTTAATTTTTTGAGGAACCTCTAGACTGTTTTCCAGACTGGCTGCACCAGTTTGCATTCTCACAAACAGTGCAAGCGGATTCCCCTTTCTCCACATCCTCGCCAACATCTGTTGTTTCTGGATTTGTTAATTTTAGCCACTCTGACTGATGTGAGGTGGTATCTCATTGTGGTTTTGATTTGTATTTCCCTAATGATGAGTGATGTTGAGCATCTTTTCATAGGTCTGTTTGCCATCTGGATGTCTTCTTTGGAAAAGTGTCTATTCATGTCTTCTGCCCACTTCGTCAATGGATTTTTTGTTTTTTGAGTGTTGAGTTTGATAGATTCTCTATAGATTTTAGATACTAACCCTTTGTCTGATAAGTCATTTGCATATATCAGACTGCTGATTTGAAAGGGAACATGCACCCCAATGTTTATAGCAGCACTATCAACAATAGCCAAATTGTGGAAAGAGCCCAAATGTCCATCAACTGATGACCGTATTAAAAAGATGGAATACAGTTCAGCTATGAAAGAGAATGAAATCTTACCATTTGCAACAACCTGGATGGAACTGGAGGGTATTATGCTAACTGAAATCAGTCAGTCAGAGAAAGATACCACATGATTTCACTCATATGTGGAATTTGAGAAACTTAACAAATGATCATAGGGGAAGACTAAAAAAAATAAGATAAAGCCAGAGAGGGAGGCAAACCGTAAGAGACTCTTAGATACAGAGAACAAACTGAGGGTCGATGGGGAAGATGGGTGATGGGCATTGAGGAGGGCACTTGTCGGGAAGAGCACTGGGTGTTGTATGTAAGTGATGAATCACTGGAATCTACTCCTGAAGCCAAGACTACACTGTATGTTAACTAACTTGAGAATAAAAAAAAAAAAAATAAAAGAAATATTTAATTTCCTTGAATAATAAGTGTAATAAACATTGCACTGAGTAATTTATCAAAGATTACCTCATTTTGTATAATATATGCAAGGGATGTTTTAACCACTGTCTCTAGCTGAAAAGACATAGGAAGAAGTTTATATAATTTTAAGATCGAATAGTAAACTGTAAATTAAAGATACTGTTCTTTAAAGAAAAAAGATACTGTTCTTTAATTCAGTTCAAACATTTGAAAACCCTAGTGTTTTATTATAGTAATAGTTGTTTTGTTGTTTATTTTAATCTCTGCATTATTGTCTCCTTCACTTCCAGAACTTCAACCACACATCCAGTGCTTGAACTGACTATACAACATCCCTTCCAAGTGTTTATCTACCCTAAGAAATCCGTGAAGCATAGTGGGTTAGGCCATGGACGCTAGCCTCAGATAGAGGTTGGTTTGAATCCTAGCTCTGTATCTCAGTAGCTGTGTGCTAGCTTTGACTTTCCAAAGGCTCAAATTTTTTGTAAATTGGACAAAACAGCAGCACCTACCTGATTAGACTGTTTTGAAGATAAAAATCATACAAAGTGCCTCTCATTACTATGTCATAGCAAGCACTCAATAATTTTAAATGTTATCAGTTGGTACTGTCCTTCGAGGAAGTGTGTTTTTGCTGGAGCATCTACTGTGAACAGGGAGTGCATTATACTGAAACAAACTCTACTTCATGTTTTTCCTTTTCACTTTAGCAGTAACTCTAAAGTCTCTTCTATACATATGTCCTCTGAAAGTGTGATGAAATGAATTTCTTCAGTCATAATCCTCTCCAAGTTACATACTTTTTAATGTGATTATCATTCTAGAGTAAAAAGAAAACGTACGGGAATACAAAATAACTGACCCATTCCTTTCAATGACCTGATACCAGGATTTCTCCCAGTGCCACAAATGTAATTCATTCCTAAAAGTTCTATTCTGTTCTTTAACTTGTAGGTATTCATTTTTTGGCTCCATTCCCTAGCCACCTGATGTCATTTCCAAATGTTGTGTTACTCTGTATTCTGCAAAACACCTATCACTATTTGAATTCATCTTAATTATTTGCTTGCCTGTTTCATTTTAATTATTCCCCACTAAAATTTAAATTTCATCAAACAGGCTATTCTGTCTTCCCTATCACTCTATATCACTTGTGCCTAGAATGGTACCTGACACACATTTGTCATGGTGGTTAAATCTTTGTAACTGTTTAAACAGATTTAACAACAGTTTTTTTTTTTTCTTCAGCTCTCATCCTTATATATGTCTGTTTCTTTCTTAGAGTAGGAATTCCATAAACAAATGAAATTTACTTGCTAAAAGGAAAACATGATCATCCTATTCTTTCCCCTAAGTATTATATAACTGAACTTGCATTCAAAGTTTACATAAGCAATTTTTGATACACATAACATATAGGCAAGGGATGGATAGGGAGAAAGTGAATATTCAAGGAAGAATTGAGAATATTAATAGGATATCATCCAAAAAATATAGGAGGCTAGAATGGTAAACACAGGTGATAGGATTAGCCTTAGGAAGACATGGAGCCACCTCTTTTTCTGAGACAGAGAATAACTGGAGAAAAGGTAAAATTTAAAACCAGTGATTTAACAAAGAAGAGAGAGTCTTTTCCCGTTAAACTTCTAAGAAATATATGTGTTTTTTTACACTTCCCTATTGAATTGTGAACCTTTTAGGACAATAACTTCAAATGGTAACAACACAAACCACAGCAGAAACTCCAATAATAACTATATATACATATATACTAGCCAATATTTATTATTTGTAATTGGTAGTGATATAGGCCATTTTACAACAACCTGGGTTTAGAATTACCCAGGTTAATTATTCCATAGATTCCTGTTTTGCTTGTTTACCATGAGGAACTGTGCCACTTTTTACTCAGTACACCTTAAGGTAAATGATTTAATGAAAGCGGGAAAGTAGTTTCTTCAGTTCTTGTTTCACTGTTCTGAGCATATCAATATTGTGCTTTCTGCTATAATTATTGTCATCATATTTTAAGCTTCTCCGTGTAATTAGATGTGATTGGAATGCTTATAGATTCGAATTTAACAATAGAACTTTCTGTAACTGGTGCTAATGACTCACAACCTCAGGTAATTTTATTTTATTTTTTCCCTATTGAAACTTTCAGTTGCTTCTGAACTGATTTCAATGTGAATAATGCCAGGGAAAAATGAATGCCTTATTTCTTTTTTGCTATTCAGTTTATTACCTTTAGAGTCTTTTGAAAAAAGTCAATAAAATTTCTATGAAGATTCAAAGATAATTTGCAGAAAATATAATGGTGCCTTTTACATTAAAAAAAAAACAAAAAAAACAAAAAACACTTTTCAAGAACTGTTACCCTTAACACTGAAGTGCTGGTAGTTTCTGAAAGGCAGCAGAAGCCCTATCCACAGGGCGTACTTCTTCATGTCTGTCATCGTTCCTAAACTGCCATCATATTCAGGCTGTCACCTCCATTTCTAATGGCTCATTGATTTCGGAAGTCATAGCCATTTCTTTTTTCCTATTACTGTCAAGACAGTTGTGTAGGATAATAAAAATTAGGTAGCCTTACAAGGAATATCTGAATTTACATACGTGACTCATTTTCTCAGAAGACTGATATTGAACTGTGGGTAAAAGAATTAGGAATGTAAATCCATGTGATTCATGTTATTGGGCCATATTTTAAGAAATGGGCATCTTTTATTATTTTTCTGAATTGCCGAATGATTAATCATCATGTCTTTTTTTTGAGATCCTTCTTGTTTTTACTACTGTAGATTGTTGTGGCCTTGATATTCTACAATACTTAATACTTGAATTTCTCTTCAAACTATAGATTGAGCACTGAAGTATTTTTATTTAAAATTTTATTTATGATATTTCATTTATTTGTTTATTATTTAATTTCAAATCATAGAATTTGAGATTAGAAATCAGCATGCCAGAGTTTGCCACAGACCTAAATTCACTTTTAATACTTCACCATGAGAAATCATTAGAAATATCTGGGGCACAGTGGTCACACAGCAGGGAAATAATGTATACTCACTTATATCACCTAGCATTGCAACAGATAATCTTTCATAATCTTTTATCTTGTTATGAAGTAATATTTATTATACAGACACCTGCTTTTTAAAATAGAATTGGATCACAGGCAGAGAGTTTGAATCTATAGCCTTCCCATATCCTGTGTTGAATCTCCTCAAAGTAGATTAGCAGTACCTAGCCATATATTTGCATAATAGCTTTTCCTTTCCCTTTTTGTTATTCCAATTGATTGCTTGAGAACACTACCTCTATTCCATTATTCCCCTGATAAAAACCAGCTGCCTGTTATGTAAAATTCATTTAATTTGCTGCTTTAAAGAACACTGTCCAAACTATTACCTTTGGTTTTCATCCTAAAATATCAAAGGAGACAAGGTCTGTTACAAGATTCTATCAGGGATTTCTTCCTTTTCTTTATTATTGGTGTTTGAAGGAGGAACTATACATGATAAGAGAAGAGAAATCATTAAAATCTTTGTGATTTATAATATCTGATAGCTTAAAGACATAAATCACTGCTTGATTCTCCTGGTGTTAGGGTCAACATGTACCAATGAAATCTTCTAAAATTCAGCTGGTCAAAAAATTTATTTTCTTTACCTTTATTCCTCAATACTCCTAAAGTATGGTTTAATAGGAAAAATAAGAAAACTGCATACCATCCCTGAGATACAATTGATGCACCTCATCATTTTCCAGTATTGTAGTCAGTCATTGTAGGTATTAAACCGTTAATGCAGTATGTGTTTGTTGATTATCTGTGAAAGTCTACTTTACAGTGAGGCATACAAAAAAGGTTAAGCTCTGCTCACTTACTCAAAGAATTTAGTAAGAGTCTTAAGAAAAGTAAGACAGAGATAAAATACACTATTAGACTGACGGTGCTTAGGTAATAAGAGAGAAGGATATGGTCAAGGAGAAATAGCAGAAGAGAGGTTATTTAGTTAAGCATACATGTGAAAATTTCATGAAAGTGATATGTATTAGAGTCCCTAGGATTTCAAGTTAGAGATAGATGGATACATCCCAATAAGCAGAAAATTTGCAATCGATCAATCAATCAATCAGTGGAAAGGGTAGAGGTATTTTTGAAAAGTCAGTTTGTTTCTAGTTTGTTTGAAATACAGAGAATATTAAAAAAGTAAAGGGTAAGGTAGAGCCAAAAGGGTTTGGACTGTTAGGCCAAGAGTTTTCTATTTGCAAATGTCACTTACAAAAAATTTTTGAGTTGAGAAATGGCATGATAAGATCTATGTTAGAAAATTATATTTGTAATTCAATGAAATATTTGAAGTGGGATAAGGGTTTTAAAAATTGAGCAAGGGGTTAGGATTAAGAAATATAAAGGATAAACTCATGAATTAACAAAAAGTTAAAGAGTAGACAAAAATCTTGCAGTGTTTGGATCTAAATGAAAAGTAATTGTATTTAAAAAACTGGGCATGATGTTATGCCCAGTGGTAAGAAAATAAAAGATGTAAATGATAACCTCAATTTTGCATTTATTTTCTTTTTCAAGATACCTTTGGACGATGTAAAATTTGATACAAGATTTTTCTATATGGGGACGCCTGGGTGGCTCAGTCAGTTAAGTGTCTGACTTCGACTCAGGTTATGATCTCACAGTCATGGGTTCAAGCCCCGTGTCAGGCTCTGTGTTGACAGCTCAGAGCCTGAAGCGTGCTTCGGATTCTGTGTTTCCCTCTGTCTCTGCCCCTCCCCTGCTCTTGTTCTGTCTCTCTCTTGTCTCTCAAAATTAAATCAATGTTGAAAGGGGCTCTTGGGTGGCTCAGTCGGTTAAGCATCTGACTTTGGCTCAGGTCGTGATCTTGTGGTTCATGGGTTCGAGCCATGTGTTGGGCTCTGTGCTGGCAGCTCAAAGCCTGGAGCCTGCTTTGGATTCTGTGTCTCTCTCACTCTCTGCCCCTTCCCCAATCATTCTGTCTCTCTGTCTCAAAAATAAAAATTATAAAACTTTTAAATAAACATTAAAAAAATTAAAAAAGAATTTTCTCTATGTTATTCATTATATTATGTACATGAAGATGACAGAGAGGAAGGGGTAATGGATATAATTATGGCCAACCACTCATGTGTATTGTTTATTAAAATGCCAAGGACTGCTTCTATGGGTTCAGTTGCTAAGGACCTGCCTGTATTGCCACATGGTAACAGCAACACTTTTGTTCAAACAGTACCATCCCATCTCTTAATGCTTCATGTCAGTGCCATGAGAATTGATTGTATGTGGTTCCTGGTTGTGCTGTAATATCTTCTTTAATGTATGTAACAACCCTATGCTATTTATTTTATTTGTTAATGTGTATGTTTGTGTTTGTTCCAGAAAGGATGTCTCATTTCAGAAAGGTTGTAAAGTGGCTTGTAATATGTGATTAACATACTGTAAAAATAATTAGGAAAACCAAGGATATAAATACAAAAATTGATATACCAAAAGGAATTAGACTGATGCAAAATATGCATTTCGTGAAAACCTATATACTTACTTCAGTTAAAACTTTGTTCATATACTTTCCAGTAGCCAGTACAAAGAAAAAACTTGACCATTACAAGATTCACAGAAAATAACTAATCAGTGCCTTGGAAGTAAAATTATTCCTGATCTTAAGTGTAGACAGAGCTGTCTCCTAAGAAGTCTGATAAAGAAGATACACTTCTTATGTATCATTTTCATATTTAGTTGACAGCACTGTCGTTGAGATTTATTGTAATGTCATGTACTTTCAAAGATAAAAGATTGTTGAATTGTATTAATGGAAGGTGGCTACTGAGTGGGGAAAAACTGTTAAGAGCATTTGGGGGGTTTGTCATTTATTTAAAATTTCCTACTCTTATCAGGGCTCAAATTAACCCTACAGTTAATATTTTATGTACTTCAGTGTCTGAATAATTAGTTCGTCTTCTCAAAGTGCTTTAGTTTTGTAAAGTATTATTTCCTTGGGACATAATTTTATATTCAAAGGAGCTGCGTTATTCTAGGTTTCTCTTAAAGCATATTACTACATTAATTTCACAGCCCTTATGTTATGTTCCTGGTACTGTGTGCTCAGTGCTGGTGGTACAATGATAAGCAAAAATTGGTTAGTACTTGTCCTTAGGAGATTATAGTATAACGAGGAAAATGTATATTTATATTATTTATATTTGTTTATATATATTTACTTTCTCTGATGAATTGTGAATAATTTATATGCTTTGAATGCAACAAATGTATTTTCATCATTCTGTAAGTGCTTATAACAAGAGCATGATTTAGACTTACAATTCAGAAAAAAGTTTTCTAAAAAGGTTACTTGTAATGCCCTCTGAAAGGTGAAAAAAAAACCCTGATTATTTAGACTATAAGAAAACCTTTTCCACAGGGAATAGCCTGTTTAATGTCTCTCAGGTAAAAGCAAGCATGTGTATTTGAAAAACTATAAAATTGTCAGTGTGACTGCAGCACCAGGAACAAAAGGAAGTACAGAATGAGAAGGAGAAGAGAGAGGGGCAGAGCATACAAAAACCTGGCAAAAATTTTGGTCTTTAGGCCATGACCATCAGTTTTATGTTTTGAAAACGAAAAGCTCCAGAAGAGAAAATTTACTGATAGAAAGTTATAAGCTGGCTTTTGTATTTGTTGCGCTTGATGTTTCTCAGAGATAGGTAAATGGGAATATCAAGTTGGACTGACAAGAATGGGACTCACTGTAGACAACTGATGATTTGGGGGCCATTGAAATGTACATTTTAGTAAATTCATGACTGAGGATGAAGTCATCATGGCATAATTTTTAACAAGTTCTTCATGTAAAATGTCCGTATTTGTCTCATCTGTCTTATACCCATTACTTCTGCAGAGAAGACTGATAGAGGTGAATTTTAAATTCTGTGTGGAAAGAAGAATAAGAATTGATAGAGGAGAGCAGATGAGCACACTAAGGAAAGTGTGCAGTGGTATAGCAGTTTGAATGGGCTTTCAGGGAAGAATGATGCCTCAAAGCTGTTGATGTTCATCAAAAGTGAGTGGTATTCTCTCAAAAGTGAGTTAAACAATTGAATAAAGTAGCTTATTTTTATTTGAATAAGATATTTAAACATTTAAAAAGATATTTAAACTCTTTGTCAAAAATTATACCTTTCGTGATCTATATATTCTTTTTTTTATCTGTATATTCAGAATTTACTTGACATTTATAATTGCTAATCCATAAACTGTGTTCGAATTTGGTAGATTGAAACCCAGTTTATTTTAGCAACACTGTTATTCTATTTCCTTCCTAATTCAATAAGTTTAGCTTCATGAATTTGTGGTAAATAATATTCTGAAAGTGGAGGTGGGTTATAAGATGGAGGAGAAGGAACTGAAGATTTGAAGAGAGTAAACATTTTTGAAAATGTCTTCAGGAAAGATGAAAGGAAAGAACTGTGCAGATAAATAGATAAATTTCAGGTAAGACAGTGGGGACCCAGATAGGGTGGTGATTCCTATCTGTACAGGTCTGTGATTTTATATTCCTCTCTACTCATTAATCCAGGTACATATATAAAGAAGCCACTCTTCTGAGTTTTAATTACCCTGTCCATCCACATCCAAGGTTGAAGAACAGAATGATATAGGGGAAAGAGAATTAGTAACACCAGAAAACTGCTGGTTGATGTGCTTGGCTTAGAGTTGGAGAAGGAAAGAAGAGAAATAGAAATGGTTGATATATAATGGGTGGGTCACTAGAACAATAGATATGGAGTCAAGAAGTATAGTCTGGGAGGTTCATTTGAGATTAAATAATTAATGACTTGGTAGTTTTTGAAATAGGAACCACGGTAAATATGCAGACTTTACCAATCAGCTAACTAGTAGTTAGAATTGTTCTAGTAGAAAAGAAGGTACAGTGTATAGTGATGAAAATGGAAGAAAAGTGATAAAAAAAGAATATCACTAGAGAACAGAGGGTCAGGTAAACGAAGAGCAGACTTTAACTGAATTACCTGTTTAACCCTTACTATCATGAAAAACATTTAAAGGTGTTGAGTCTCTAGGAGTGTGTAAACATGTGTGTATATGTACATGTATGACTCTGTGCTGTTATTTTTCCTAGTTTATATCAATAAGGTTGGTTTTTGCTGCAAATACAATATTAGAGATGAAACAATCATTGAGTGGGTTTACAAGAACATTAAAAATTTAGAAGGAAAGATTGTGAACTTGAAGACAAGACAATTGAAACTAAACATTAGCTCTGGGGAAAAAAAAATGAAAGTAAATGAACAGAATTTCAGTAACCTGTTTGAAAGTAGGAAGTTATCTAAAATATGTGTAATTGGAGTCCACAGGGAAGAAAGTGGAAATATTTGAATAAGTAATGCAAAAAATGTTTTAAAATTTGGAAAAGTCTGGTAGTAGAATTGATTCAGGTTTTGTTAATGGCTCAATAAAGTCATCAAGGAATGGGAATTTTTATCATTTTTCTGTGCTATCAACTCACATTAGTTACTCTCACAGTTAAAGAACAGGTGCCTTAGCTCAAAGCATTAAATATAGATCAAAAAATTTACACAGAACTGTTTCTCACGTCATTTTAAGAAGAGAGGGTATAAGAGAGCACATGAGAGCCAAAGCAAGTAAGAAGACTTTCTTTTTATGTCTCTTTGGTCAGAGCCAAGTCACATGGCCATCAGTCATGTAGTCTGTGAATGGAATGGGAATGCACTATGGATTTCCTGAGACTTGTAGTGGAGGGTAAATCATTTCAACAGTATTGAAACCTTTACTGTATTAAAAAGAGAAGAAAATGGCTCTTCAGCATGCGAATTACAGTGTCTGCCAGTTCTGTTTCCTTTCCCTTTTGGTTATACATCAATTTATACAGAGCATCCTCAGATAGCTGTCTGCAGGCTTATTTCACTCTTTGATCTCCTTACATTTGTATCATTTTCCTGGTCTCTTACTTTTCTCTACCTATTCCACTGTATCCTGATTTCTTCTTGCCAAGAAGAAGATTTCAGATAAATAAAGTATGTGTGTCACTGGAGGTTATTTTTCATCATTCATATTCTTGAGATGAATGAAACAAAAACAAGATAACCATTCACTTGCTGATGTTGACTTCCTCTCATAGCATCATATCATTTATCTTAAATCACAAGATGTGCTCCACAGTACTCAGTGGAATTCTGTCTGGGAAGAAGGGAGAAAAATAGTGAAAGTCTCCGACTAAGAGAAACAAATAATGTAGAAATGAATTCTTACACTTTGGATGGCAGGCAATGTGGTAGATTGTGGATATGTTAACAATTGTATTGGAATATGTCAAGGATTTTAAGAAAAACGTGATATGGGAGAATAATGGAGGGTTTTAAAGACCATTCCTGACAGACAAATTCAAGACTACTTTGGAGGAGCAAAATTTCAGCTTATCCTTTAAAAATATTAATCACTAAGGAGAGAAAGAGATGTAAGTTCATTCTTTACTAAAGGAAAATGTGATTCAGATACATGTAAAGGATTGTCATTGATACATAAATGATGACATTATAACGAGGGCTTAGTATAAGAAGTGGTAGATGATGAAACCAGAGAGGTAGATTACATAATCATTATGAACTTAGTCTTCCAACTAGTCTCAAGGTATTTAAATATTTGTTAGAAATGTGAGATCCCGTATTTAATGTTATTATTTATTATCTGTCAATACTATCTCTTTCTTCCACTAAATATCATGATGTTTAAGCACACTGTGCTTCCTGGACTCTTCAGATTTGTTATAAAATTTTAAAAAATAAAGGCCCATCTATCTTTCATGTGTGACTGACTTACTATGTGTAATATGTAGTAGTTGTACATAGATTGTTTGAAACGTTTTGCCTCTCGTGGCGGAGAGATAGTTTACTTGTAAAGGTCATTTTTACTAGATGGCAATGACTAGCCGTACATTAAGCTAATATATGCAGAAGTGAGCCTGATACTATTTTGTATGCATTACATGCTTTGGAGAAAAAATGCACTTTGGTAAAAAAAAGATGGGAGAAGGCCTTTGGAAAATGTGAACTTTAATTTGATTTGGCACATAGCAGTGTTCTAATCTTTGGTAGGCTTGCAAAAATTAATTTAAAATGTACATTTAAAGTAAGAAAGCTTGTGAATAGAATCCTAGATTGGGGTTGGGAGTGCATATACTTACTCATGTGCTCACATACACATACACACACATACACACACTTAGAGATTGAGTATTGAGTTTAGGCATTTAAAATTCAAACATTCCACTCAGACCAACACATATTTTTATTGCGCAGTATCACTTTGTACATTGTCAGGTCCACCTAGCTTACTTCCCTATCTTTTTGGGAATATAATAGTCTCCGAGTGATTTTCTTCTTTTCCTCAGTAAAGCTGAAAGATTTTCTTTAGTTTTACAAAAAGAAACACTGGAGAAAATAATGTGTAAATAGTTGTGATGTACACTAAATGCTCACAAAAATAGGAAATATACAAGAAGAATGTAAATTTTAGAGCGATAAAACTATTTTTAAAACCTGGAATCCTGTTTCTTGGTATGCTGTTTATTTTTTTTTAAATCTTACACTGTAACTACTGTTAAATATGTCTTAAATATGTGTATTACATTCAGAGTATAAAGAACCAGTTTTATGATGTTTTATTGAAATGAAGACCTACCGAGTTTTAATATATTTTGAATACTGAAGGCTGTCTGTGTAATTAACGGTCTGTATGTATTGCCCATGAAGATTTAAGCAGATTGCCTATACATGGCATCCCAAACGAATTATGATATATGTATTCTGCTAAAAATCTATTTTGAATTAATTCTGTTGAGGCAGAAAGGTGTGCTCTTTGTTTTAATTTAAGGTGCGCTTAATGGTTATCAAACTGAGCATCTCTTTAAAGATTAAATTCATCTAATTGATGGAAGTGCTGCTTCTTATAGTCATCACAGTATGATTCAATTTACTGGCGAAGGTGGGATGCCATTATGAAGAATTTCTCAGTGGGGTTGAAGACTTATTCCCAAACAGTTAGTGTCTATTTTTATACCTGAGTGGGAACAAAAAGAATTCCATGCTGAAGAAGAATAAGAAGTTAGAAAACATAAAAATGATAAAATTACATATGTTTTGAATTCATTGAGTTTTGAAAAAATATTAACCGAGTAAAGATTTATGTTACTTTCTGCTTTGAATTAAAATTTTTCATTCAAAGTATCTATTTTATCATAACAAAATATAAAACTGAGATGAGTAAATATTCATTGTATTTATTTTCATAAAAACTATTTTTTCACAAGATGAAGAGTAAAAGGTATTCCATTATTATTAATGCTTAATGATGTTTTCTTTGTCCTAAAAGTCAAATACAGATCACTATCACTAATGTAGAAAATGGTATCTAGTCAATTTAGAGGTTTTAAAAAATAATTAACAGTTTTCTTCTGAAGAAGGATTACTTTAAAATACCTAACAAAAATAGAGGAAGTGTCACCAACAGATTCCAACATACTTTGACTCAGGGCTGGTATACCCTATCTACACGCCAATGCTAAGGCTACACAAACTGAATGGCAGGTAGTGAGGAAAATATGGACAGATATTGTATGTTTTATGGTCGACCATGAGTGATAATAGAATGTTTCTATTTTTCACACTGATTTTATCATTTAATGTAATTAAAAGTGAGGTAATCTTATTATCCAAGTACATAATTTATTCTAAAACAATCTGACTCTTGGTTAACTGAATTAGTTCATAAAGTATGAATAGGAATTTTTCTCCAGTGCATGAAGGAGACTAAAACAGTCATGATAGTTTTAAGGAGATTTAAGAGCTACTATTGTTTTACCTGTTATTTCAGGTGGCTATGAGAATTTTTATTAGGAATGAATACTACTCAATACAAAATATTAAGAATGACTTTGAAATGTATAGTTTGGTGTTTTGTGTCCTAACTCAGATTATTCGAATAATGGATTAATATAGAGAACTTATTGCAAAAACAAAATGTACTTTAATTTTGGAAATAAGCCTTCGTAAACATCTTTGGTTGTGATTAACATTTAATATCCGTGGCTCTACCATGGAGAATAGATTTTGAATCTTTTCTTTAAAAAGACTTTGATTTGAAAAAGAATATGCAATAGAAGATTTAATAGAGTAAGATTCATCAAGCAAATGCATGTTGAAATAATTCCATGCTTTCATTTATGCCTGTAACAGATGCATCCAAATGATAGGAGTGAAAGCCTCTGAACACTGTTTTGACATTAAAGAGCAACAGATTCAGCTACAATGCGTTAATTTGTTTCCACATTTACTTCTTTGTTGTTTGTCTCAGACTAAAAAGATTGAATGAACTTAAACTTGTGAAATTACTGAATATGCTTTCTTATATTTATAAAGAAAGAGTCTTTTTCAGCATGAATGCACATTACTGCTGACTGATACTGTGGCCACTTTTAATTTTGTACGCCATAGCCTTTTCATAAACAATTAGCTTTCGATTAAAACTGCCATGTCAGTGTCTTTAAATGCTTTCATATTAAAGAAAATAGAGTATGATATGCTGCCAGTTTTTTCACCAACATTGAAATGTACAACAGCAGTTGTTTTATTGTTGATTAACAGTTTAGGCACATGCAGAACTCTTCTTTAACTGCCATATGTATATAGTAAGTTATTGTCTTTTAGAACTTTCATGATTGACTAGGGAAATGGGATTGTATGTTAAGCACATCAAGAAGAAAAATATAACTTTGTATTTAAGTACTACTGGAGAATGAGAAATATATTTATCCTTTACTGAGGAAGGTGTGAATCCTTTGCTCTTCTGTGACTTGGAGAACTAGGTCACACTAATAATCAATACTCATATATTTGTCTTTGTTCATTTATATATGTGAACTACCATTTCTGGAAATAATGAGTTAGCTTATTTGGGAAAATTTTCCTCCTGACAATAAGTAGGAGTGTTGAATAACATATATTCTTATAATCTTATTAAAAGCATCGAGAGCTGACAAGATAGTAAAAATTATTTGACCAAATTCTAAGAAATATTACTGTCCAAAGGACAGAACAACTTGATAATGTTTTTGGTGTTAAGTGCACACTTTACTTACCTTTTGTGGAAAAAAAGAAAGTGCAAGCAAACATACAAAACACCCAAAATCAAAGTCACAGAAAGTGGTACTCTAAAAGAAGACCCATTACACAAAACAAATATCTCTCTGGGTTAAAGCACAATATAAGTGGGTGAGTCTTAGTGAAAAACAAAAACCAGATTTTAAAAGTCTTAGTAATCTAGGGATAATCAAGCCCTCACTTGACTTGAAGTGATTCCAGCCTGGTTGTGTCTGGTGAGAGGTTGAAGCAAATTTTAAATCTCTTAGAGGAGAGTAACCTCATTCAGGGTTACACATTGTTTCACGTTTTTAAAAATTACATGGTAAACATACAGGTAGGGGTTGTTGGCACACAAGCAAATTTGACCCCATAATGGAGATCCATTAATAAAAGGAGACAATTCATGAAAGAGACAAAGTCAGACGTTAAGAAACCAACCCCTTTAGATCCCTGTAAGGTTACTGTAAAGAAATTCCACACCTAAATTATCCTATTGAACTATAGAAAATAAATGACAATTAGAAAATTTCAGAAGAATCTGAGTAGTGAGGGATAATAAAATCACTTTTAAAGGAACAATAGACTGTTGACTGATTTCCTGTGAGCAGCGATGGAAACAATGAACACTGGAGTAACATCTTGTCATGTGCTAAATAAAAGAAATGCCACTCTAGAATTAAAAAAAAATTTTTTTAACGTTTATTTATTTTTGAGACAGAGCATGAGTCGGGGAGGGGCAGAGAGAGAGGGAGACACAGAATCTGAAGCAGGCTCCAGGCTCTGTGCCAACAGCACAGAGCCTGACACGGGGCTTGAACCCACGAACCTTGAGATCATGACCTGAGCTGAAGTCAGATGCTCAACCGACTCACCCACCCAGGTGCCCCTAGAATTTTTAATATACAAAATATCTTTCAAGTATTAAAGTGATAAAAGTCATTTCAAATGCCAACTTAAAAAAGTAGAAGTAGATGTTAAATTTTGGAAATTAAAAAAAAAAATTGGGCTGCCTGGGTGGCTCAGTTGATTAAGTGTCTGACACTTGATATTGGCTGAGGTCATAATCTCATGGTTTCATGAGTTCAAGCCCTGCTCCATGCTCCGTGCTGACAGTGCAGAACCTGCTTGGGATTGTCCCTCTCTCTGCCCCTCCCCTGATCACACTCTTTCTCTCTCTCCAAATAAATAAACTTAAAGAAATTAAAAGATATTAAAACTAAATTTTAGATAAGCAAATGACACCATTGATTGTGTCATTTTGTGTCATTGTGTCATTGTGTGTCATTTGTGTCATTGTGACCATTGATTGTCATTAGACGTCCTGGTTTAAAGGAGATGAGTTTTACTAAATGTACACAGAATAGAAAAGTTGAGTCAAGGGATAGGAGAAGACTTAAGCAAAAACTCACAAAGCGAGAAGAAAACCATTATAGCTACATATGGTAGACCTAGAGGTTCTTGATCCATAACCCTTGTGAAGGAGTGACGTGTTGCCCTAGTTGCCTTGAATGTTGTCAGCCTATAGGCTTACAAGTCTCAGTGACTTCAAGAATTGCAAACAGCGACCTCATGCAAGGTCATGCCTTCCTGGACTAAGCATATCAGATAACTGAGACAGAGGTATTAAGTCCCAGATAATTTAGCATGAATTGAGTCATTTCAGCTCCAGGGCTACCTGTAGGGCTGCCTGAGAGTGACAGGCCTATATCATTGCTCAGCTTCTTCTGATCTGTCTCGTCCACCCATTCCCTTCACAGGGAATTTCTTCTGGAAGCTATAAAAATGCAAAAACAAAACAAAACAAAACCTGAATATATCTAACACTATGCAAACTGGGCCTGATGAAGGAGAGACAATATGTCAAAGAAACTACAAAACAAAACAAAAACAAAAAAAGTGAGGAGATTCTTTGGGAAATTTGAATGAACTGCTAAGTTCATCTAAATACTTAAGTCTTAACACAATTTTTCAAGATAGGAAAAGAAGGAACACTACTTAACTAATTAAGGTTAAAATTGGTATTAAACTAGAACTAAATAAGAGAAAGAAAATTCACAAGGATATGGAAATTAAACAGCAGTCTTAAATAGCCAATTCATCAAAGAAGAAATCACAAGAAACCTTATTAAGGCAAAAAAGTCATTCATACAAAAATCCAAATAATGGTAACCTCAGTGTGAGGTCAGGAGAGTATAGATGTGATGAGAGAGATACATGCTTGCATGTTAGGAATTGCTATCAGATGTGCTTGTTGACCTGGCAGTTATATTTGTGTTTGTTTCTTTAATATTCTTTATTCTGTAATATTTCTGTATATGTTTTACATTTACTATATCAAAAATACTAGGGTTTAAGTAATTTTTAATCAAAACATAAATAAATGATAAGCAAAAGAAAAATAATTGTAATGATCCTGATGTAACTTGAGAAATTACGTATTCTGAAATTGAGAAAGAACTGGAAAGGTGAGAGAATGGGCCAGTTTTCACCTGGGTATTTGAGATTCCATAGACATGGACACAGAAAGCCTTTATTTAAAAAAATTTTTTTTTAATCTGTATTTATTTTTTTGAGAGACAGAGTGTGCTCAGGGGAGAGGTAGAGAGAGAGGGAGACACAGGCTCCAGGCTCCCAGCTGTCAGCACAGAGCCCGATTTAGGACTCACACTCATAAACTGTAAGATCATGACCTGACCTGAGCTGAAGGCAGATGCTAAACCGACTGAGCCACCCAGGTGCCCCAGAAAGCCTCTATTTCATGAGAAGTAATAGTTGAGTTCTACTAAATAAGCTTTTCCCCAACCTAGCTTTGCCTGAAGCTTTCCTGAAATTTCCAAAAACTGCTAATTGGCAAGTTACCAAAAGTATTCCTGTATTACTCAGAAATAAAAGTGTTATTACATGACCCCTAACACAAAGTGATGTATCTGGGAATCAGTCATATACTACGAAAAAAACCGGGTCATTCAGGTCTAATCTATTGATCACTGCCATTTTACTCTCCTCCTAGTTAAGTCAAATTTATTAAGCCTTTCAACTTTTATATATTGAAGATGTTTTAAAAGCAATATCATAATTTTACTTCAGCAGTAATTTGTTTAAAGTATTCAGAACTGCCATATCATCTTTTTATTTTATTTTATTTTTTAATATATGAAATTTACTGTCAAATTGGTTTCCATACAACACCCAGTGCTCATCCCAAAAGGTGCCCTCCTCAATACCCATCACCCACCCTGCCCTCCCTCCCACCCCCCATCAACCCTCAGTTTGTTCTCAGTTTTTAACAGTCTCTTATGCTTTGGCTCTCTCCCACTCTAACCTCTTTTTTTTTTCCTTCCCCTCCCCCATGGGTTTCTGTTACGTTTCTCAGGATCCACATAAGAGTGAAACCATATGGTATCTGTCTTTCTCTGTATGGCTTATTTCACTTAGCATCACACTCTCCAGTTCCATCCACGTTGCTACAAAAGGCCATATTTCATTTTTTCTCACTGCCACGTAGTATTCCATTGTGTATATAAACCACAATTTCTTTATCCATTCATCAATTGATGGACATTTAGGCTCTTTCCATAATTTGGCTATTGTTGAGAGTGCTGCTATAAACATTGGGGTACAAGTGCCCCTATGCATCAGTACTCCTGTATCCCTTGGATAAATTCCTAGCAGTGCTATTGCTGGGTCATAGGGTAGGTCTAGTCCCACAAACGTATGGCCAACTCATCTTTGACAAAGCAGGAAAGAACATCCAATGGAAAAAAGACAGTCTCTTTAACAAATGGTGCTGGGAGAACTGGACAGCAACATGCAGAAGGTTGAAACTAGACCACTTTCTCACACCATTCACAAAAATAAACTCAAAATGGATACAGGACCTGAATGTGAGACAGGAAACCATCAAAACCTTAGAGGAGAAAGCAGGAAAAGACCTCTCTGACCTCAGCCGTAGCAATCTCTTACTCGGCACATCCCCAAAGGCAAGGGAATTAAAAGCAAAAGTGAATTACTGGGACCTTATGAAGATAAAAAGCTTCTGCACAGCAAAGGAAACAACCAACAAAACTAAAAGGCAACCAACGGAATGGGAAAAGATATTTGCAAATGACACATCGGACAAAGGGCTGGTATCCAAAATCTATAAAGAGCTCATCAAACTCCACACCCGAAAAACAACCCAGGGAAGAAATGGGCAGAAAACATGAATAGACACTTCTCTAAAGAAGACATCCAGATGGCCAACAGGCACATGAAAAGATGTTCAACGTTGCTCCTTATCAGGGAAATACAAATCAAAACCACACTCAGATACCACCTCACGCCAGTCAGAGTGGCCAAAATGAAGAAATCAGGAGACTATAGATGCTGGAGAGGATGTGGAGAAACAGGAACCCTCTTGCACTGTTGGTGGGAATGCAAATTGGTGCAGCCGCTCTGGAAAGCAGTGTGGAGGTTCCTCAGAAAATTAAAAATAGACCTGCCATATCATCTTTAAAAGAGCTTTCCACTATAGCTCTTCATAAACATACTATGCCATCATTTTAGTGAAGAATCAAAACACCACCAAAGCTCTACCACTGCCTCCTAAATGAAAATGATTTAGGTGGAAAACTTGTTTCCTTTAATTAAAAATCACTATTAGCTCTAGTTTTGTTAACATAGTTAGAGTCTTCTGTTTACATGTTTTTATTGTTAACAGTAACTTCAGCGTTGGGGCGCCTGGGTGGCTCAGTGGATGAAGCGAATGACTTTGGCTCAGGTCACGATCTCACAGTTTGTGTGTTCAAGCCCCATGTCGGGCTCTGTGCTGACAGTGCGGAACCTGTTTGGGATTCTCTCTCATCCTCTCTGCTCTTTCTGCTCTCTCAAATAATAAACGTTAAGAAAAAAAATTCAGTGTTAACACTGGGCAAGTATTAAATGACAATGTCAACTTCACCTAAAATTCCTAGCAGTGTTCTGAAAATCTTAGTTTTCTATACTTTCTCCTATACTTTGTGATACCGTTATCATTGGGGGAAGTTTTTTTTGTGTTTTGTTTTTTAAGCTTGAAATCGACAGCAATTTATTTGTGAATTTTAATAAGATTGTTGGGATATGTAAATTCTTGAAATAGTTACTTATACTGAAAAGAAGTTAGTTTTTGGAGAGACACAGTAAACAGTTCAAATTGAGAAAGTAAAGTGCTATTGTTTGCCCTGTGGGTAGATTTAGCAGTACATGAAACCTTCAGACAACTCTAGAAAGAACTAATGTATCTAGTCATTGGTTTGTCTGCAGGAGAGTATAGGCTATCATGATTGCTTCATGTTAAAGGAATTATAAACAAAAGGGCTAGAGGAAACCAATATTTTGAGCAATTTTGACAGGCATCCCATGAAGGAACACATGTACGTACTTTATACCTGTCAGATGCCAGCTAGGTTAGTTCCTTTATCAGAAAAAAAAAAAAAAATACATGCCGATAAACTGAGAACATTTTTTTGAAACATGATGATGGACACTATTTTTGTGAATGCATTCTCAGTAGTGGACACACTGCTGTAACTCCTTTTTCTGGCAGGATAATAACAGATTAGAATGAAGGTTTCAATCGGAGGAAACCCTGTGTATTCTCTGGAATGTAACTGCATTGTTTCAGTTTGCCTATGTTATGCGGAGGCTCTAGAACATGTAAAATGATAAAGCATGTATATTAGTGGTTCACTTATACATAATGGCTTACAAAGGAGATTGATAAGTGACATTATAGATTATTTCTGGGTAAATTCTGTATGGAACAAACCATCTATTCTGTGCCAGTTAAAGAAATCTAAATATATGGAAAGTGTTTTCTCTCATGTTAGTACTTATAGGAATTTGTGCTGTTATCTAAGATCTCTGCATTTCACAGCAAGCACTTACTCTTTGTAAAATAAAAAAAAAATGATAGAGGCATAAGAAAACTTGTTCTTTATAATGATAAGGCATTAAGAAAAAATTGTGATTTATAGTCAGTTCCTCTGTGAGGTTAAAATGCTGATCATGTAAATTCTCCTTATCTGTGGCTCTGTAGAAGTGAAATAATTGAGAAGAGGGATGACTGGATGAATTATTTTTAAGTAGCCAGGGAAGGTTACCTTGAGTACACTATTGCCATGGAAGTCAGCTAGACACTGAAGAATGAGATTTTGGAATTATACTTGCCTTTGGTGGGTTTTTAAAGAGTCTCATTTTATCATTTTTGGGAAATGGGAAGTTGAAACTCACTTGACAACTTGCAATCTTCATCCTCACTGGAGAGCTGTTTGATTTTAAGTACGCAATTGAAGAAAGATGTTGGACATTTTATAGGCTGCTTCATAGACTAAAAGTCCAGGAGCTGAAGTTCACAGTTACAATTAGATTTATCTTAAGCTCTGCCAGGGACAAAGCAAACCCATTTATATGTCCTGCTTTTAGGATATACTTTGTAAGGTACAGTAGCAGCTATAAACATGACATGGGAGTGTATATGTTTAAATATATATAACCTATGATGACTCCACTTTGCAATTTACAGTATGATTGAAGATTCTCTGTGAAAATTTTTGATTAAGAAATTTGTACCATGGACAATGCTGTTTTTGACTGTGTAGCCTTGAAGTGGTTTGCCTCATACTCAGGATTTCAAACATGTTCAGCCAGGACTTGTATTATGATGCAGAAAAAAAAAAAACAAACCAGCAGTTGAACTAAAATTTGCTTATTTATCACTTACTTACCATTCAAATATATTTATTTGAAGTCTGGTATACCAGAAATTATGATAGACACTCTAGGATTGATCACACTATTGGCACATTATGTTCTCATTACCAGTGTGATCTTTATGTAGGTTCTAAGTAGAATATATTATTTATTTCCCAGTGCTTAGGAACCCAGTAAAATTCCTTTATATGTGAATTAAGTGAGTAAATGTTATTCTTTATGTTGTAACATTTAGAAAATAATCGGTATGTCATCTTATCCATAAAATATCCCTTGGTGAAGGCCAAGTGCTGAATTAAAAAAAAAAAAGAAGAATATTAAAAAAAAAAACTGATTTAAGAATTCTTACTACAATTGTAATCAAGTGAAATAAAAAAAAATAACTTTCCAAGTATGTAATTATCAGAATAGTTCTCTGAAATGGAAGTAATCTTCCTGTTTTTTTTTTCTTTTTATTTGGCTAAATACAAGATTCTGAAAGAAAAGAGAATAACTAGGAAATGTGGGTGTGTTTGTGGAAAAGGTGGGAAAAATATAAATTTTAAGAAAAATTTGGTACTGGTATGCTCATTGCAATCAGAATTGGCTTGAGGATGGTCAGATAATTGAGGAAAGGCAGACAAAACTAAATATTGAGAATGAAAGAAGGGCTTTAAAGAAAACCTGACTTGTTTCACAATTTTGCATTACTATAAAAAGTATAATTCAGCTTAAAGATAACTGGCAACTAAAAATTAAAGGTTCTATAAATACATGTAAGCTTTGATTTTCAGAAGTCATAAAAGTAATGCAACTTTAAGTTTATTTTACAGTATGATTTTTTACTCTTGAAAGTGATGATTATTAGAAAGTATAATAACTAAAATAAAAAATTAAAAATCTGGGGCGCCTGGGTGGTTCAGTTGATTAAGTGTCTGATTCTTGATTTCAGCTCAGGTGATGATCTCACAGTCATGAGATCAAGCCCCATGCATCAGGCTCTGTACTGAGTCTGGAGGCTTCTTAAGATTTTTTCTCCTTCTCCCTCTGCCCCTCTCTCTGACTTGTTCTCTCTGTCTCTCTCTCTCTCTCTCTTTTTCTAAGTAAATAAATAAAAAAACCTAAAGACAGTATAATAACTGGGTCAAGGATGACCTGGGAAAATTGGTCACTAGGATGTTGCTGATAGGGGAGTAATTCAGTACATATTCAGGACTGTAACCTGTATGATGATAATCAATAAAGTGGTTAAAATCCCAAAATTTAGAGGTAGGTTTTGGTTTAAAGCAATTCCAAATCTGTCATGGATTCACCTCATGATTGAAAGCAAATTATTAAACCTCTGTTTTCCTCATCTGAGGAATGAAAGTAGTATTAATACTAAAACCTCATAGGGACACTGTGAGGTTAAACATGTTAACTTGTATAAAGTCCTTAGAACAATGCCTGTCTCATAATACATGCTCAATTAAGTGTGATGTGGTATTGATAATCTTTAAATGCTTATACCTAGCAATTTCATTAGGTGGACTTGGTTTTGTAAGAAATGTATCAGAGATACTTAAAGCAATATAAGAAGAATGCCGTTTTGAATAGCATTTGTGTAATCTAAACTGAAGCAGCAGAAACATCCAGCAATAGGCAGTTGGCTTAAACAAATGTGTCTATGGAGCCATTAAGTTTTCTCTGTAGAAGAATTTTTAAAATGCCACAGTACTGCATTTAAAAAAAGGACAGGGGCGCCTGGGTGGCTCATTTGGTTGAGTGTCTTTGGCTCAGGTCATGATCTCATGGCTCGTGAGTTCGAGCCCCACTTCGGGCTCTGTGCTGACAGTTCAGAGCCTGGAGTCTGCTTTGGATTCTGTGCCCCTCTCTCACTGTGCCCCTCCCTCACTCATGCTCTGTCTCTCTTTCTCTCAAGAATAAATAAAACATAAAAAAAATTTAAAAAAAGGACATAAGGAGTATGTATAGACAAACATATTTGGTTAATATTATATATAACACATAAAAATGGAAAGAAATGCATCAATATGTGAAGACTAGTTATGTTTGGATGGTAGATTATGGGTGAGTTTTCACATGTGTGTGCATATTTGGTAGCACTCTTCTATGTTTCTTTTTTTTTAACGTTTATTTTGAGAGAGAGAGAGTGAGCGGGCGCACAAGTGGGCACGTGCGAACAAGGGAGGGACAGAGAGAGAGGGAGAGTGAATCCAAGCAGGCCCCACATTGTCAGCACAGAACCTGATGCAGGGCTCAAATCCCCAAACTGTGAGATCCTGACACGAGCTGAAATCAGAGTTGGACACTTAACCGACTGAGTCACCCAGGTGCCCCAATGTTTCTATGTTTTATGGTTAGAATTGTGTCCCCCCAAATTCATATGTTAACGTCCTAACTAACCTCCAGTACCTCAGAATATGATCTTATTTGTAAATAGAGTCATTGTAGGTCTAATTAGTTCAGATGCAGTCACTCTGGAGTGGTTGGATGCCTAATGCAATATGACTGGTATCCTTATAAAAAGGGAAAAGTTGAAAGTGCAACAGAGTAGTCTCTCAGCTCAAACTTGATTCCTTAGGTGACTTTAATTTTCTATTGCCATGTGTACAAGGAAAAGTAAACAAGCTGGGTTGCACACATTCTGCACATCCTGTACTTTAGCAGGAAAAATCCTGTTTTCAGGACTGACCCTTGGCTGGCTCCTGGGAAGTGATAGTTGATTCCATGGACTGGTTAACCTGATATGAGTATTTTTGTATGCTTAAGGAGTTGGGTCACACTGTACCAGTTTGATCAGATAGTTTTTATGTTAACAGTATGGTTTATAGTGACCATCTGTTTTTACTTTGGGAGTCTGGATTCTGAGTAGATGGGTCAGTCATGCATATGTGAGTGGTCTCCCATAACAACCAGGGAAACCATGAATCAGGTGAGTTTCCTTGTTGATAACAGTTAAAATGTGTTACTACACATCATTGCTAGGAGATTTAAGTGCATCCTGTGGGTCTCCACTGTGGGGGGACAGTTGAAACCTGGTGTTTTGTTTCTCCTGATCTTTTGCCCCATTTACCTTTCCCTTGACTGATATTACTCTATATCCTTTCACTGTAGTAAACTGTGACTATGTATGTAATAATAGCAGAATCCTTCCAGTTATACTTACAAGCAAATTAGGGTCTTGAGGGTGGCCTTTGGAACCCCAACTACAGCATGTAAACTGATATAATCATAAATTCCAGGGGTTAGGACATGGGCATACTTGAGGACCACAGTTCTGCCTGTAATATAATATAGTTGAATTGTTTTTTATGTTTACACATTGAGCATGAACAGTATTTAATTAATTATTAATTAATTAATTAATTAATTTTAGAGGGAGGGGAGAGGGGCAGAGGGATAGAGAGAGAGAATCTTAAGTTGGCTCCACTCTCAGTGCAGAGCCTGGGGCCCAACCCTACAACCATGGGATCATGGCCTGAGCCAAAATCAAGAGTCGGGTGCTCAGCCAACTGAACCACCCAGGCTCTCAAGTATGAACACTTTTAAACATTGAAAAGTCATACTTCTGAGGTACAGTCAAATGAAGATGTGGAAGCCATTACTGTGACCATTAGAGTATAAATGGATAAAGAGAGAGGAAAGAGGACCTGGTGGGGAAAGAGAGGGAGGGAGCGGGTGACAAAGGAATTTGGCTATTTGTTACCATAGAATGTATTGTAAAATATGTATTTTTCTGTATCAATTTTAAAGGTAATAAAAGAGACAGTAGTAAATGTCATTGCTAACAAAGGCATAGTGAGTTTGATAAGGAGAGTGAAAAAAGACAGTGACTCACAGGCAAACACAAGCTTTCATGACCCTTTAAAATCTATTATAAACAGAATGTGAGACTAGAAATATTGATCATTTGGAATTTGTTCTAAGTGTTCTGACACCCACTATGGGAAATAGGGAATTTAGTATGAATGTCAAGCCACGAGAATAGATGCTTTGTGTCTCCTTTTCAATGTATCATTTTTAGCATCTCAGAAACAATAGTACTCTTGTTAGCTGTCAAGTATTCCAGTTTAATTATCCTCCTCTTTCTTCTTTGAGGGACTAAACATTGTTTAACCTTTTAAATTTCCTAAGTCAAATGTTAGGAAAGCATATGGAAAGGCCATTTCCATGGGCTATAAACATCAACTCAGCTCTGTCCTTAAAGAAACCTTTTTTTTTCCCTACTAAGAAATAATATTTGGAGTAAATAAAGAATTTTTATTAAATGTTAAGAACTGCTATTTGTACCCCACCATATTAAATTCTGAGCCAGAGGTGGGATTACCAAGTAACATCTTTGAGCAAAGAAGGTCTTAATGTGTATTATCAATGTCCTGCATAGGATCTCCTTAATAATACTAATGTATGAGTTTTCCTGTCTGTTTTCTTGCCACTACCTTATTTGCTCCCTAATACTTGTTTCCTAACAGTTTTGTCCATTCTCTAATGTAGTTACCCTTGTCTTCCAAACATGTGGACTTTTCTGCAAATGAGCTCATCTGACCTCTGCATATAACCCTTTAATGACTTCCTTTAATTTTTACAGTTCAGTCTACATATGGTGCATGATGTGATTCAGACACAGTCATCATTGCAGCTCAGCGTCTTCACACATTTCATAGTAGTCCCCACTTATCCAAAGGTGGTATGTTTCAAGACTCCTGGTGGATGGCTGAAACGGAATAGTCCTAAACCCTATATATATCATGTTTTTTCCTACATGTAACATGTCTATGATACAGTTTAATTTATAGATGAGGCACAGTAAGAGATTAACAATAACTAATAATAACGGAATAATTATAACAGTATACTATAATGAAAGTTATGTGAATGTGCTCTTTTTCTTTTTTCTTTTTTTTTTTTTTAATTTTTTTTTTTCAACATTTTTTATTTATTTTTGGGACAGAGAGAGACAGAGCATGAACGGGGAAGGGGCAGAGAGAGAGGGAGACACAGAATCGGAAACAGGCTCCAGGCTCCGAGCCATCAGCCCAGAGCCTGACGCGGGGCTCGAACTCACGGGCCGCGAGATCGTGACCTGGCTGAAGTCGGACGCTTAACCGACTGCGCCACCCAGGCGCCCCGTATGTGCTCTTTTTCTTATGATGTGAGATGATAAAATGCCTATGTGATGAGATGCAGTGAAGTGAATGATGTAGGCATTGTGACTGATACTGACCTTCGAATAATTTGTCAGAAGGCGGATCATCTGCTTTTGGACTGTAGTTGACTTCAGGTAACTGAAACCACAGAAAGTGAAACTGAGGATAAGGGGACTCCTGCATTTCCTCTTTGGTGGTCATTTCTCCTCCTCTTCCTCTTCCTTTAGCCATCAATCAATTTTCAAAACTCAAAGCATTTCTTTCACAAAGTTTTCTTATGAATCACATGATTTGTATTCTCTCAGTGCTCTGCCATCCTTGTGGTTCTTAATATGTTTGCCAGTCTTTCCTACTACAAAGTAAACCTTTGAGGGCATGTGTTGTATCTTATCAGAATTTTTGTTCCTAAAGCCTATCTTAGTGTCTGGCGAATATTAGTTGTTTAATACATATTTGATGAATTCTTAACTAATGCTAGTAAAGCATTAGAATTCGATGTTCAGATTGAAAATGCAGTTATCGATTTAAATTAACTCTCTAGATTTGTTTCCCCTTCTATGGATGCTGGCACTTTGTGCATACCCCCAATTTCTCTAGCATTGTTTCTGAGTTGTATAGGTTATCTACTTTAATTAATTTCAGCAGTGCTTATTACTATAAAAAGTAGCAATTATTGTAAAAAAGGAAGCACTGATTACAGTTGAAATAACCTGGCACAATGACTCACTTACTCTACAGAGTAACAGATTGAACTCAGTATGACATTTAATTTATATATACATTTATATGAAGAGAGGGGAGAGAAGGAGAGAGGGAGTTTCAGATCAAGAGGAGAATATAGGGAGGGCTGGAGGAGGGGGCCTGGGTATTTGCATGATCTGTATTTCTGTTCCACATGGAAATTAATATGAAACAGAGTGGCCTTTTCTCTTTATTTTGACATGTCATAAGATATTTTTTTTCCACAGTACGTCCTCAATGAATTTACAACATATATTTATTAGCTTGTCTTAACTTATTACGTTAGAAATGCTCCAGTGTTGGAGGATACATTCCTGAAATGTGATCTGGCAGAATGCCTACTCTGGTTTCTAACAGTCCCTTTGGGGAAGACATTCCTCAATAGATATGGCGCTATTGACTGTATGAGTATTCAGGCTTCATCCATTTTGTAGTTAGTGGCAGTAGCACATGGGAAGGCAGGTTTGAGAAAAAATGGTAAACTCTCAGACTAACAGAAGGCACACTGTGCATTAGATAGAGTGTATAAGAATAAGGCTGGAAGGTAAACAGTGGCAAAATGATAAAGTACTAAATGAGCCTTGCTAAAAATTGGATTATATCCATATCCTTATATCACAGGAAAGAAATTAATACTTTTGTAAATAGGTGTTTGATGTGATCATATTTTTTTTTATTAAAAGAAGGACGAGATGCAAGGAGATTTTAATTTTAATTCGATCAAATTAACAAATTTTCATCCCTTATCTATATTTTTTGCAGACATTATGCTAGGCAGAGTTCTAAAGCAAGAAATTGTAAGGGGATCTCTTAAGACAGTTACCATGAAGGTGGAGTGAAAAAAATAAGAGCTAAATTACAAATAGAGTTGACAAGATTGGTTGATTGTAAGAGAAAATGTAAAAGAAGAAATTAAGGGCAAAATTCAGGTTTTCTCAGAGGTAGATGGATATATGACAGTCTTCAAGATATAAAATTTAGTTTTGCTTAAAGCTGTAGTAAAGAAAATTCAGTTTTAGACATCTGTGGTTGAAGGATCTTTTCATAGTCTGGAGAGAATATGTTGACATGCAACTGGACGTAGTTTTCTGGTGCCTCAAAATGAGAAAAAAGCTGGGAGAAAAATGTAGATTTGACAAATATTTTTAAAAATTGCAAAAAAAAAGACATTTATAGGTGTTCTGATGAATCCAAGAGTTCTTTTAATACATTAATTATGGCATAAAATATGTTTCACATAAAAATTTTAATAAAGCTATGTTTCTGGTAATCAAAGGAATTCATAGTAAGAAAACAATGAAATAAAAATTTGATACATGCAGTTGATCAAGATAAAAAATATTCTGGCAATAATTTTTGGATTATTTTCATGATTTCCTAGGAACTCTGAATTGGTATAAAGGCTTAGAAAGTAATTTGACAATTTTATATCAAGAAATTAAAAATATTTATATTATTTCCTGTTTCCTATTGTTGATAGGAGTTTTTTCTGTTTAAATAATCAAATATTCTTTATTATTTTTTTTCATGTGGAAAGGTTGAGTGAATGCTACTTTCAAATAGGATGATTATTAAACATGATGAATATTTCTGATATATTTTTTGCAGTTTAAAAATTATAGTTCTAAATAATTTTTGATGACTTGTAAAAATGGGTATATTGAAAGTATCTCAAATGGATGATGAAAAATTAAATAACATGGTAATTACAAAGCTATATCACTCTCGGGGCGCCTGGGTGGCTCAGTCAGTTAATAACACATCCGACTTCCGCTCAGGTCATGATCTCCTGGTTCATGAGCTCAATCCCTGCTTCAGACTCTGTGCTGACAGCTCAGAGCCTGGAACCTGCTTCGGATTCTGTGTCTCCCTCTCTCTCTCTGCCCCTCTCCTGCTCACACTTTGTCTTTCTGTCTCAAAAATAAATAAACATTAAAAAAGAAAAGCTAAATCACTCTGATCCAAAATATGTCCAATACAAAATATTATTCATATATGCAATAAACATGCACATATAATAGGTATATGGAATTTATGTGATTTATATGGATTATTTTAGTTTCCCACACTATAGTTTCCTGCATTTTGCAATTTTCCTATCAGAAATACCTGCTAATTTATCAATTAAAACATCACATTTCCCTGATATGCCAACTGTATTCTCTGTAGGTAGTCTATATGTTAGTATTCCAAAATAATGTAAATACATTTATATGGCTTTTGAGTCTCATTTTTCTTAATGAATTTGCTGTTTCCATTTGACCTGAGTAGTGAATCAGAGTAAGGAAAATTTTCTTCAGGTTTCGCCTTTTCCTTCTGTATGAAGCCTTTGGTAGAGACCTCAGAAGAGGACCTTGGCTAAGGCATCAGGTATGATAAAAAGACCTAGAAATAAAGGTACCTGGGTGAAGAATACAGATATGATTAAGAGCATGATCAGCTATAGAGGCCTGAGTCCCTTACTGCAACTCCCTTTAGAGACTGACATGTATGGGCTGTTCATGAGGTATGGTGTGGAGAGGACAGCTGTCTCCTATGAGATCAGCCAGGTAGTTTTTTTTTTTTTTTTTTTTTTTTTTTTTTAAAGTTCTTAAGGATAGGCTTGAAAAATCACACAGAGATTGTTAGGAGCCAGACTCTTCAGAATGAAAATCTGAAATATATTTTGCCATAAAAACTTTCACAAAATACTCTATAGTACCCTAATCTGTGGGGTGATATTCATATCCTCTTCACCCATTGGGAGCTCTTCCTTAAAGAGATTAGCACTGAAGTAATAAACATATACAACTAATTTCTCTGGAAGAGGAACAGGTGTAGAGTTCTACTTTGGGTATTATTTACCAGACATGTAATGCTGCATGTTCTCCCTGAGAAGACAATGATTGTCATAATTAATAGTGCTCTCTGAACAAGAGAAGCCAATTCTTTATAATCTGGCAGTC
Source organism: Neofelis nebulosa (assembly GCF_028018385.1). Classification (NCBI taxonomy): domain Eukaryota; kingdom Metazoa; phylum Chordata; class Mammalia; order Carnivora; family Felidae; genus Neofelis; species Neofelis nebulosa. The sequence continues at coordinate 203,682,637 of NC_080782.1, read as the reverse complement.
GTGCATATTAACTCTCAAGGCTAGAATTAAATAAATGAATCAGTTTGACTGAAGGCCAAGTAGTTGTTTATTTTATGGTGTATGATTTAAGTCATTTTGTCCATTGTACATGAGGATGCACATCCTATTTCATGATGAGTCAATGTGACATATTTAGCTTCATGACTGAAATGTGACCTCATTTTTATTTTCTGTCTGCTGTGGTTCTTGGAAATTACTATTCACATATTTACTAATGGAATGCTTCAATTAGACGGATTCTCTGAAAGAAATAGAAACTCAATAAGATGCTTTGAAATAGCCAAATGACACTTAGAATTTGGAGGGATTCACAATCCAGCAATTTATTAGAAACACTAGAGGAAAATACAAAAAATAAATGTTGCAGTTATTATATTGTAGTCTGACGTCATGATCTATTAGATAATGAGGGAGGATTTAAAAGCTGAGTGTTTGTGATGTTCTCTCCCTCGTTAGTATTCCATTGCTTGACTTGCTTTTTTTTTTTTTTTTTTTTCCCCACTCATGCAGAGCTTTTTATAGCGGTGTTACTTACCATTCATCTTTTTAAGTTAATTACTATGTAGTTTATTCTTTTAGAGTTAACAACTAGACAATTTAGATATTAGTAACCTAAAAATAGTGGTGTGTTATTGATCAGTCATCTATGCAATGATTTGCAAAATGATGCAAAGTATTTCTTTTGTCTAATCACTTTTACTCTAATCACTGGAAGGAAACCTGTAAGACTCAGATGTTTTTGGGAGATGATGGGTCTTTCTTTACTTCTGGGTGGTAGGGCATAGGATTCTCAGATGTGATGTCCTAAAATCAGATGTTAATATTTTATATTTAGTCAAATTATCTTGAAGCTAGACAAGATTTTTCTAGGGCAGTGAAAAGATTACTTATTACTGACAGGAGTAACTAGATCCTTTCACATTTGGCCCAGGTTGATTTCTTAAAAACCAGAGGTCTTCCTGTACCTACCTGTGTTAGTAAGGAACCTTCTATAAGTAAGGAACCCTAGAAATATGAATCTAGGACTTTATGTAGAACAGGGACAGTTATCCTTGCACTTATCCTGAAAGAGGAAGAGAAACCGTTATTAATATAAACAAATTCTCTGGAAGAAACAGTGAAGGAAAGAAACGGGGAAGAATTCTTGGTTCCTATTTGGACTGTAAACAAGTGTCTCCAGGGAGAAGATAAGACAAGAGTTTTTAAATCTATTTATGTATGTATTTATTTATTTATGGCAGTGTACCCATGCTCATGGGGGAGGGGCAGAGAGAGAGAGAGAGAGAGAGAGAGAGAGAGAGAGAGAAATGAATGAATGAATGAATCCCAAGCATGTTCCACATTCAGCATGAGCCCAATGTGGGTCTTGATACCACAACCCTAGGATCATGACCTGATCCAAAATCAAGAGTTGGATACTCAACCCGCTAAGCCACCCAGGTACCCCAAGGGGTTTTCAAATTTAAAATGAGATGTCTCTCTTTTGGAATACAAACACAAAGAAAAGTAACTCTTTAAATCTCTCAGGAAGATTCTTAGCTATTCAGTTGTCTTTTCCATCAGTACTCTGAATTTACCTGTCTAAAGGAGGTAAGAGAAGGTTTATATCTTTTGAATGGAACCAATGGCTTTACTGTTAAAGGAATAAATGGCTACCAGTCTAACACCCATAGCATGTGAGGAGCAAATGTTTCTCAGAGAGTGGGTACCTGCATGGCTCAGTCCATTAAGTGACTCTTGATTTTGGCTCAGGCCATTATCTCACATTTCATGGGGTGGAGCTCCATGTAGGGCTCTGTGCTGATAGCATGGAGCCTACTTGGGGTTCTCTCTTTCTCTCTCTCCCATTTGCACTCTCTCTCTCTCTCTCTCTCTCTCTCTCTCTCTCAAAATAAATAAATTTTTAAAAAATGTTTCTTGGAGAAATAACAGCAAATATTCTTTATCTTATAGCTTATCCATTTCCATAGATGTGGAGGCGGGGACTTTGAAGGATGATTCAGAAATCTGGGAAGGATTTGTCTTCCCACAGTGATACACCTGAATTCAATAGAAAGTTTTTTTTAGAGGATAAAAATAACAAGCCAGATAACTTCAAGGCAGGTATACTTAGGGAAAAGGGTCTTGTGGTGCACTTCAATTAGAAATAGGGGTATCATTTTAGCTTGCTTAGCTGTTGGGTAAACCATATAGGAAATAAGAGAAACTTTCCCCTTTTTTGGAAATGAATATAAAAAGGTGCTATTTTTCCTTCAAAGGAAAGAATATTTTCCTATATTACTTTGGGTTAATTACAAAGAGTTAGAAAAAAACTAACATTTTTTAATGTTTTTTCTCAGTGTAACTATGCTAACATACAGACATTTATATTTTAAGAGTCTTAAGTATCAAAAGCTAATGTAAATATGATACAGAAAGTATAGAAGTTAAAAAACTCAACCTACTTCTCTAACACATAAACAGTTATGCTGTTTGCACAAATTGCTAGTGCCAGAAAATTTCTGTGAAAAGGCATTTTTGAAAGATGTAATACTGAGTCTTATGATCACAAGGGCATGTATTGTTATTGTGAGCTTGTCAGATGATAAATGAGGATGTAGTTCCAGAAATTAATTAGCTGAAAAGAATATCTACCTATTTCAGTAACTTTCCATGGGGAAGTGTACATTCAATTTTATGCCAAAAATGGTCTCTTTTTATAGCTATTAGCTAGTGATTTTTTAGAATCCTAAATCTGATAATGAATAAGTGTTCAGCCAGCTTAAGAAATGTAACTGATATTGTTTGAGTAAAAATATCATTATGAGAACATAATTTTAAGGTTATAAAAATTGATTATTTTTTGTCTTCTAAGTGTCTTCCATTGAAGGTTAATGTGTAATTAAAATGCTTTTTTATTTCTTCTGGCTTCCTAAATGTCATTTTTAGTCTACTCTCAGTGTTTGTTAAAAAAAAAATGCGTAAAATTTCTCTATTCCCAAATTTGCCATGGCTTTCTTCCTATCTATCATATCTATCATTTATATAACTATCTCTTAAAACTATTCCTATATACATTTTAGTTACTCAATAAACTGTGTATGTTACTTAAAAACATTCACTTAGAAAACTTGGACATTTTTCAAAATGAATACAACCAATAATAAAACTAGATTTGATTTTTCTGGTACTTGATTACATTACATCAACTTTTTTGTTAATTCATAAATCCTTGATAAAGGAATGATTAAGGATCTGCTCTGTATCAGGGACTAGGCTAGGTAAAGGTTTACAAAGATGACTGAGCCCTGAGGCAAATATATAGCACAATAATTAATTTCAGTGACTTTGAAACCAGATAGACTTGGGCACAGTTCCAATTCTGTCACTTAGGGTTTGTGTATGACATTCTGGATGATAATTGTATGATTTTTATTAATTTAATTGAACTGTAAAATGAAAATGCCAGTAATACTACGAATAAAATCAGAAATATTACTTCAAGTAAATATAGACACAGATTTTATGCCTTTCACAAAACAACTCAAAATGTATTATAGATCTAAATATAAAATACAAAACTATGAAAATCTTAAAAGATGACGTAGGCTAAAAGGTAGCTGATACAGGATAGAATCTTGACTTGAGAACTTTTTAGATAAAATGGTAAATATTCAGTCCATAAGAGAAAATTGATAAATTGGACTTCATTAAAATTAAAACTTGTGCTGTACAAATGATAATGCCAAGAGAATAAAAAGACAATGGGAGAAAATTTTTGCAAAACACATATTTAAAAAGGGTCTGGTATTCAAGACTTGCAAAGAATTCAACAATTTGAAAATAAGCAGCATAGTTAAAAAACGGGCAAATGATCTGAACAGACATTTCACCAACAGAGATATACAGATGGTAAGTAAGCATATGAAAAGATGCTCAACATTGTGTGTCATTAGGGAATTGCAAATTGAAACAGCAGTGACATACCACGGTATACATGTTTGAGTGGCTAAAATTAGGAATACAGTGAGTGCTAGGGAGTGTGTGGAGCAACAAGAACTCTCCATTGGTGGTGGATATGGAAAATGGTACAGCTACTTTGGTAGACAGTGCAGTATCTTACAAAAGTAAACATACTCTTTTCATACAGTCCAACAATCAATATTCCTTGGTACCCAAATGCATTAAAAACTTATATCTACACAAAAACCTGCACACAAGTGTTTATAGAATCTCTATCATTGTTAAAAGTTGGAAGCAGTGAAGACATCCTTCAAGAGATTAATGGATAAACTGGCACATCCATACAATGGAATATTATTCAGTGATACAAGGGAAATGAGCTATGAAGCCATAAAAAAGACATGGAGGGAACTTAAATGTATTGTGCTAAGGGAAAGAAACTAATACGAAAAATCTGAATCCTGTGTGACTTCAATTATAGGACATCCTGGAAAAGATAAAATTATGCAGACAATAAAAAGATTAGTGGTTGGCAGGGACTTGGGGGAAGGGATGAAGGGTTGAAAGGTTCGGCACAGGAGATCTATACAGCAATGGAACTATTCTGTGTACACAGTGATGATAGACAAACACCATTACACATTTGTGAAAACCCAGTAGCATGTACAACACAGTGAACTCTAATGTAGACTATGGACTTCAATTAATAATAATGTATTAGCATGTGTTCAGCAATTGTAACATGTACCAAACTAATACAAGCTATATAAATAATAAGACAAACCATGTGTGGGAACAAAGAGAATACATAGTAACTTTGTTTTTTCTAATTTTTCTGTAAACCTAAAACTGCCCTAAAAATAATCTATTTTAAAGAAAGGTAAAGGGTAGATTTAGAGAAAGTGTGGAAAAGTATACAGCTCTATGTGAGAAAGAAAGGAGATTTTTTTCATAAGCTCTTAGCTCAATGCATGGCACTTAATATATATCAAAATTGGAACTAAATGGTAGGAATTATGATAATGAATATGATTATGATGATGGCAAGAAAAAATAGGATAGTCCTGGATCGATATAAGTAACAATTTTCCAAATAAATAAATAAATAAAAGTAAAACAAAAAACTCCTTAAATTCAGAAAACATTAATATTTACTTTAGGTTGGGGACTGAATACAGCTATGTAGAAATTTTCCACAGAAATATATCATTTGAGCTGATATTTGAAAGATAAGTTGGGGCGCCTGGGTGGCGCAGTCGGTTAAGCGTCCGACTTCAGCCAGGTCACGATCTCGCGGTCCGTGAGTTCGAGCCCCGCGTCAGGCTCTGGGCTGATGGCTCAGAGCCTGGAGCCTGTTTCCGATTCTGTGTCTCCCTCTCTCTGCCCCTCCCCCGTTCATGCTCTGTCTCTCTCTGTCCCAAAAATAAATAAAAAAAAAACGTTGAAAGATAAGTAAATCTGACTAGAAAGAGCAAGAGGTAAAGAGCTTTTCAGAGAAGAAATTGCATTTGCAAAACAATGGATTGATCATCTAACCTGGCAATATGGGAAACTGAGTAGTAAACATGTCTAAAGCATTGGATTCATGGCAAAAATGGAGATAAATCCACAAGCCTTGAAAGGTGATCTACAAATTATTACTTGATTTAGACTTTAAAAGCTTAAACAAGGAGTATTGGGTTCTTTTAACTATAAACTAGCTATTTGCTTTACATATTCATACAGATTAAGGAGTTATGGAGAAGATTTCTAGCCTGCTTATCCACTGTGTTATGCGTTTATAAAAATGCATTATTTTAGATGTGATTTTGGATTAAGAAATTTAGGATTAATAGTGACTAGATAAAATTAGAAATATTTAGCTAGTTTAGTACTTCAGGAGATTTTCGTGGATTACTTGAACACAAAGATAGCATAGAATATTTTGCACACTTTCTCCATTAAAAACTTGACTGAAAATGTGCTGAAGTTTTGTTACTTTTATTGCTATTAATCTTAAATTTTAATGTAATCACTGAACAGGCATGAATGGACAGTTTTTGTATGGCTTAACAAAAAGCAATTGGCCAGAGAAATAACTTCTGAAGTTTACATGACAAAAACATTCTCCATATATTTATGTATTTTCAGAAACATTTAATATAGTTTTTTTTCTGTTACATGAGATAACTATATTTCATAGATCAATAAGTGATAAAAATATTTCATAATTACACTTTTGTAAAGGTTCTGCAATATACAATTTCCTGATTTCTAAAAATGAATATCATTAAGAAATCTTTTAAATGTGGAATATGGTATAAATTTTTATTCTGCTCTGTAAAATATATTTGCTGGTCCTTATAGTTTAATATTAAAATGTATGTATTGATTCATTTTTGTTAGTGTTTTTATTGTACTATTCTTCTCTAAGTATACTGCTATCAGCCTCAAAATTGTTGGGTTCTTCATCTTTTTTTTTTTTAACTAAACTCTAGTAGGACCCTAATAACAGTGATGCATGACTCAAAGATCATAAGGTGATTGATGGCTGCCTATAGGTCTGATAATGACACAGTCTGAAATGAAAATACAATTTATCTGATGTGAAAAATATCGTGATCCCTCAAGCCTCTGAAGCATCAATGTGAATGTTCATAGGAAGTAGCCATAGTGATTATGGTTCAAGTTTACCACAGTTAAATTTAGTCTTTGAGGCACCATTTATTACCATCCCAAGTACTTTTTTTTATAGTATCCATAAGCAGAATTCATGGTCATCCAAGGGAGACCAAACTTTTAAGTTACTATATCAACTTCTAAAAGTTAACGAGTAGCCTGGGGAGTTATGATTTACTGTCAGTCCAGCAAGAAATGTCAGTGCCCTAGAATATGAGGAGGCAAGTGTCATCTAGCCGGATTTGTGAACTTTTCACTTTGCCATTCACTAGACAGCAAACAGAAAATTAGTCTATAAATAATTGAACTTGAAATTTTTTTGAAAATCTATCACAGCATGTTAAAAGCAATTTTGTTCTCGAATTAGCTCTCCACAAGTAGTAAATATGTCAAACAGCCTTTAAATAATGCAACATATAGAGCAACAGATAAGAAGGTTTAATAAGAATAAGAGAAAAGAAGACATTAGAAAATACACATGATGTATGATTTTGTTGGTTGTATTTTCTTTCTGAGAAAATTGGAATATAAATCTGATTTTAAAATGCCCATTAAAAGTAGACAATTTGCATAATGATGTTTTAATATTCTAGGAAAATGATACAAATTTGTAAATAAACATTTCTAATATGCCTTTATTCTGTACACAGAGAACATATGTTTAAGCCTTCTTAAGAATGAAAAAAAAAAGTTACAAATGACTGCTCATAAAGATATAGGAAAAGATGAAGGGTGAAATGTTTCAATAAAAGCTCTACTGTGTGGTTCTTTAAAAGTGTTCTTGTAAGTGGGGTGCCTGGGTGGCTCATTTGGTTAAGCATCTGACTTTGGTTTACATCATGATCTCACAGTTCGTGGGTTAGAGCCCCGCATCAGGCTCTGTGCTGACAACTCAGCCTGGATCCTGCCTTAGATTCTGTGTCTCCCCCTCTCTCTGCCCCTCACCCACTTGTGCTTTGTCTTTCAAAAGTAAAGAAAATTAAAAAAAAATTATAACTGTTTTGATAAGATACCTATATAAAAGGACACCCAAGTTTTTAGGTGGTTTTAGGAAACCACATTCATAATACTAAAACATTAATTTTTTTTATCCTTTTTATATTTTGGTATCTTTAATATAGGAGAAAATGTATTACTTAACCCTGATGTTAAATAATGTACAGTCGGTTTAAGTATTTTGTATACAATAAAAATTCATTGGCATCAGTAATTAGAAATATTTTATAAAACTAAAAGTAGTATGGAATAAAGTGATGCATGGCAATAAATGTCTGTCATGGGAAATGTTTGTATAATAATGCATATTAAGTTTATTTTAGTGGTAAACTTACATAAAATGGTAAGAATAGTACATATAAATTTCTTATTTCTGATAGTTTAAAGTATGTTACTGACAAGGTGCCCTGTTACCAAAAAATACTTGAATGTATTACTTACAAATAGGAACATCCTATTATATAACCACATACAGCCATTATAATCAAGCAATCAGCATAGAGGAAGTGCTTTAAGACTCTTGAACTGTCTTACTCCTGATCAAACTCTGTTTACTCACTTATATTAGTCTATTTACATACATGCCTCTTTTATCAGTTATAATTGCTTATTATCATTGTTTTTTGATACCTGAACTATCCCAGATTTGGACAGTGAAAGCCCCTCAAGGTTCTTTTTGTGTGACTTTGAGTTGCCTGCATCATTCTTTGAACACATCCTTACTTTGTCACGTGTGTGCACACACATACACATACACATGATGTTCCAGATCATTTTCTAATTTCTAATTTTCTAATTGTTTCTCCAAGGAGCCTTGGTTCCTGTTTGGGGAGAATGGTATTTATAATCCATTATTCAGGCACAGTTGTGTTCTCCTTGCTCTTGGGTTGTTACTGCTCCTATGCCTTCTCAGTGGAAGAACCAGGGATTATATGAATGTACACACACACTTATGAATATGTATGTAATGTATATTTTATATATAAAACTTACATCCGTGTGTGTGTGTGTGTGTGTGTGTATGAGCATGTAGAGGTACGTATATATAAAATATACCACTACAAATTCATACCAACATCTTCCCATTCTATCCAGTACAATGTTTATTTTAATTTTCTCCCTGAACATAATTGTGCCTTCTCTATCAGTGAGGAAACTGGCTATAATTCTCTTCAGTGGGTTTTCTTGTTTGATAAATCTCATTGTGTACACTTACCTCCCATTGCTGCTGCTGCCCATGCTCCTTGTGGAAATGCCTTCTCAGTCTATTCAAGTTCCATCGTCTTCCATTCTGCATGATAATTCATATGTAGCTATGTAATTCCTAGTAAATGTGGGGTAGTTGAGAAGATAAACTAATGGGTGGATAATATAGTTTAGTGGTCACCATCCATTTTCAGTATTCTTCTAATATGCCTTCCTCAATGGCAAAGTTGAAAACTGCATTTTCAGTACTTATTTGCAGTTATTGTTCTTAGTGTAATTAATTGCCACCAAATAGATTTATTCATACAGTTTTGGCAAATGGAAGGAAGACAGATCTTGCACACCACTCTTTTTGCTATTTCTGCAGCTTCCCACTACTCCTAGTTTCTTCTGGTGCTTCTAGTCATGTCTGGCTTACTTAGGTTATGCCCATTTAGTCATAGTACTATAGCCAGAAGTTGTAATGGGAGTTTCCAGAATGCAGGACAGGCTATAGCTGCCTTTATAATTTATAATAATTGGATTTATAATAATCAGTCATTTCTGAAAATCGAAACAGAATGTGTTTCTTTAGCATTCCTAAAATTCATTCTCTAAATGAATTTTTACCTTTCTGCTGTGATCTAGAATAAGAATGGAAGTTTCATCCATTTGTAGACTGATACGTCTAAACACCTAAAACAATGCTTGGTCCTAAGACTGTGCTTAATGGTAGTGTAAGACCTAAACGTAATTACTTGATATAACTTTCTTCTTCTTTTTTTTTTTTAAAGAATCCAATGCAATTAGAAATTCTGTGCATTCCATTCACTACGAGGCCCTCCTTTCACTATAAATCTTTCAGAGCTGACTTTTATTCTATTCAAGCCACTTATTTGAAGAAACCAGAGGTGAATCAATGACTAGCAGTAAGGAGATCATGCTGTGTTATCTATCAATACATAAATCTAGTTATATGTAGTAGGGTTCTATTGTTACTTGAAAGTTGTCTATGGAAGACCAGGTTCTAGCAAATTCTGAATGTAGTAATAATTTGCATGAGTATGTGGCTTATGTTTCCAGTGCACCTACCCAGGAGCCCAAGAGAAATTTATTATGATCTGTTCTCTGAAGAAGAAACAATTGGCTTTGATTTATGTGCTCTGCAAATATGCTGGTACCAGCTGGGATTAGACTACTGGAACATGAAAACCTCACTCAAGAGTTTTTCTTCTAAACTTACTTTATTAGGCTAAACTTAAAGCTTTATATCTTTGTTGTTTACTCTGGAAGGGAAATTGCCTAGTAATATCAATCTATAATGATTCATGAATAGTTACTGTTTTGTAAACAGCCTAGAATTTACAGTAATCAAGAATGAAGAGTTGGTTGTGAAGAGGTTTGGGTTTTGAGTGGAACATGTAAATTAGTTTTAGAATAGGACTATTTCCTTCCAATCTGAATGTTCACCAATTCTTATAATAATTAGATGGACAGAGAAGACCTATTCTGTGATCTGTTTCAGCAGTTTTATTGAGTACTTGCTATCGATTAGGCATTGTTCTACATTTGGGGATACAAACATACATAAACAGACAAAAATACCTATATTCATGTAACCTTCATATAGTTGTGGAGATAAGTAAGGGACACCATCAATATGAAAATATGCAATACATTAGATAATATTTAGTATTGAAGAAATAAACTAATGTTAGAAGTGGCTGCTATATAGAGTGCTTAATGTATAAGGAGCAAAGGCAAGAAGTGGTTAGAGAGTAAATTATACTACGACCTGAGGAAAAAGCGTTCTAGCAAAAGGAAGAGTGAGTACAAAAAATCTGAAGGAGATTAATATTCCAGGAATGTTGGAAAGGCTGCTGTGACTTAAGGAGAATGTAAAGCAGGAGGGATTTAGTAGGACATAAAATGAAAGAGAAAAATGATTAGAATACTTAAAGTTTGAAGATCATTGAAAAATATTTGGTGTTTCCCTCAAAGTGATTTGGGAAGCCCAGTAGAAGTTTTTGAACAGAGATGCAACTTGATACAGGTTGATTTTAACAGAATCACTCTGGCTACTATGTTGAGAGAAAGGTGGAATGAGAAAGACAAATTGGCCATAACCCAGGTAGGAGAAGGTGACATCTTAGATCTTGGTGTAAAGGACTTGGGAAGAAGTGGCCAGTTTTGAGATGTAATTTGAAGGTAGCACCAAGAGCTCTTACTTAGAAATCTCTCACCATCTTTTCCTATCTCCAGCACAGTAGTCCCCTCAGTGGCATTCCAAATACCATTGCCCATTGACTCAGATGGTGGTTATTTATGAATTCAACAATAGAGACTTCTTTTCAAGTAAGCTAAATTGGCCACATCTACTGTCACATATTCAAACTGCTAACAGCTTCACCAGTAATATGGTATGGCACTACTCTACAGTTAGATCAGTTTCTTATTTATATTAGATTCTTTCATTAAAAGGGACTTAAATTATATCCACACTATATTAGATATTTAATCTGGTTATATATTTGCCCTCCCTAACCACTATACTTTTCTACCACTGTCTGGGAACTTAATGAATACCACACTACTGGTGTATAGACAATAGACCAAACAAGAATGATTTTGAACATAACAGATTATTTTATATCAGATTGTGAGAGAATGGTATATGCCCATGGGTCTCATCAACCAGAAACAGCTGCTCATATAATTTGTACTGGTCTATTGAAGACTTAGTTCTCATGTTTATATCCTTTAGTGTTTGTTATGCTTCTTAAGATTAAGTTTAACCTCTTGTTGAATATTGTACCTGTGGTTCTTGCTTCTTGACTGACACATGACAGGCAGGTCTGGGGAATGGAGAAGACAATCAGTAATGTTTAATAAACTGATGTCTTTCAATTACTTATGGATCTGACACTGACCTAATTTTCCATTTAAAAATAATACTTATCCAAGCATAAGCATTCTCCACATTGTTGGAGAATTTCTTTTCTATAGGTTATGATTCTTGTGTGCTCACTAAATCTTGGATTTGTTAAGGAGATGACACAAAGAAAAAGTAATAATTTCTGAAATATGAAAAGAAGACAGTAGTATAGACAAAATAACAAAAATAATAGGAGATGAATTAAAATTGATAATACGGAAAGATACATTATAAACCATGATGAATGTTAAATGTATTACTTTTTTAAAATATATTTTTATAAGTATTTTAACTATTTTGGTGTAAAAACAGTGTTGCACCTAGACTTTGAAAAGAGAAAATCTATAACCCTTGAAATTACTGATCCCTTTATTTAATTTTTTTACTTAAAAAAAAGTGTTATATAGGTTACTCTGAAGGGCAAGATTACAATGAAGAGTGATTATTCATTTGCTTAGTGACCTAGAGAATAACTGGCACTTTTTGCAGTTTTTTTGGGTGGAAGGAGTAGCACTTGTCTGCTTTTGCCAGTGAGTTTGCCTCCTGGCCAGTCAACAGAAGAAATAGCCTGGTCTATTTTATGAAGGTAATTTACCCCTGGAATTAGTTAATAACAGCAATGGCTTCATAAAGTACAAGTCCTATCAAACTAATCTAAACTTGATCAATCAAGGGAAGGCAATAGAAGCAATCTTTCTTGACATGAGCAATGATTTTGGTGCTACTGCGTATGACATATTTCTGAGTAAACTAAGAAAACATGTTCTCGTTAGTGTTTGATTTTTAGTTGAGTGCACAACTCTGATCCTATCTTAAAAAAATACTTGCTTCCTTAATAATAGTAACAAGAACAACAACAAGAAAAATGAGAAGTAGTGAAGGGGAAAAGAAGGAATATTTTTTATATATCAACTGAATCCAGTTTCACTAAGAATAATGATATTATTAGTTGTATTTTGGGCACTGTTTGTTAATATACATTGGTTCACATTGACCCTACCATATCCATTATAATGATAATAAAACCAAATTTATACCTGGCTATGAACCAAAATTTATAAAGCAAGATTTCTCTAGATCCTAAAATAATATATATTACATTCTATTCTATCACTTCCCAGTGCACCATTTTTTTCTTTTCTTTTCTTTTTTTTTTTGAGAGACAGAGAGAAGGTGTGCACACATGTGAGTAGAGGATGGGCAGAGGAAGAGAGTGGAAGAATCCCCATCAGGCTCCATGCCCAGTGTAGAGCCTGATGCGGGGCTCAATCCCACGACTGGATCATGAGATCATGACCTAAGCCGAAATCAAAAGTTGGGTGCTTAACTGACTGAACCACCCAGGCTCTCCTCTAATGCACTATTTTAAATCTTCTTTCTTTTGTTTACCTCTGTTGAAACAATAATGTTGCATTTTCTCAATATATTTATTGGAAGGGGTAGATATGCCCTTTTCCAGGTCACCGTGTTTCCTTGTAAGCTAACTGAAATGTGTATGTAAATATAGATAGCTTTGATTGGCATGGAAAAAAATACATATTAACTGAGTGAGCTTGTACTTGTTGGGCCTCTTTTTTCTAAGCACTTGGCTTACTGTCCATTTTTGTAGCAGAAATACTCCTTCACTAGAAAGGAGTCCAAACCCACAATTCTGATATAAAATAATTATTTTACTGCATTTCAGAGTTGAATGGGATATTTAAGGTTAATTTAATTACCCCATTCTGTGCTTCAATTCCCTCTGTAACATGGAATTAAACTTCAATTGAAATTTTATTTATTGAGTACTTTCTCTTTAGCTGGCACTATCTAGGTTCTAAATAAACAAAAATATCTTGTAAGCATTACAAGGAGCTCACATATTAATGAAGAGATAGGACAAAGATTTTAATATGAATATGAACAAATTAACACAATAATGTTAATTTATTGAAAATTTCTGCAAGATATCATAGGAACACGGGGAATAACCCCCCCCCCCCCCCCCCCCGAGGAAGTCAGAAGACTTTCAAATAGACAGTTAATCTTGGGATTGAAAATAATGAAGGAGCAAGAGAGAAGAAAGGCACAGAGGCTGAAAAATAAGTGGTTTGATAGAATATATCATATACATGTAATGACAAGTGGCTCAATATACCTGGGGCATAGGACTTGTCATAGGTAACCAAAATTATTTTACCCCAGTGTTTCCTCCAATAGACCGGAAGGTTTTGGAGGGGGGAAGCACTGATTCATGTCTGTATTTTTAGTTCTCAGCAAAATGTCTGCTAAATAGAGAGTTTTTAATAGGAATTTTACCTGGCCAATTAAAATTGGGAGCTATAATCATTAATGGTGTAACTGGAGCCATAGGTTTAGGTGATCTCATAATTTCTATGCAGAGTAAGAATGAAAGTAATCTAAAGATCTAACTTGGTAAGTTTCAGTACTGAAAGATGAATAGGAAAAGGAAAACCTATGCAAGATCATGAAAAAGAGTAGTTAAATATATTAGGAGATAATATATAGAGGATATATATAAACACATATATGTATATATTATATGCATTTATTTTATATTTAATATCCTATATATGTGTGTATACACACACATAAATACAGAGGCAACCAAGAGAGACAAATCTTTCAAAATGTATGTGGGCACGGTGGTAGCAAAATATCAAGTAAGGTAAATACATTCATACATTGTAACTGGTCAGAGGTAACTGCAAATATATGGGGAGTTGTTTCATGAAGTGATTGGGCCTAACTCATTATATTGAACTAAAGAGTAAATCAGTGGTAAGGAATTGAATCCAGTAATCCTTAGAGTAGTCCTGTAAGGCAGGTTCTGTGTTTTAGAAATGAGAACACAATGGTTAGAGAATTAAATAATAAGTATTTCAGATAACTATCTATAGGCTGAGACATAAATCCAAGTGACTAACAGTGGTGTGTTGGACCTGGCCCAAGTTCTCTGGAACCAAAAAAATGTTTCAAAAATTTGAGAGCCAGTTGTCAAATCATTGGTAGCATGAAGTAGGCCATGGTGGGAATATTTACACCACAAAAATTGGCAAACACTTTGTCAGTGATTTTTTTTTTTTAATTGGAGAGCCAGTTTAGTGGCAAATCACTGAAGGACCCAAGTTTTAAAATACTGGTATTTAGGCCCAGGGGTAGATTATTATTAAAGAGATTTGTCTGTATCCTTAAGCTGAAGGTGATATTCTACCCATGCATGTACTATTATTTGGTTTGTACATTATAAAAATGCTAGATATGTTTTAGATCTATAAACTTCTGAATTAATACTGATAGGAATTTATCTTCCAAATAAATACTAACACATTAACAATATTATATATGCAGGTATATTCATAGTATTATTGCTTGATATTGAAAGATTGTATACAACCCAAAAAATCCTTCCTTCAAACATGGAATATTCTGTAACTATTAAAAAGAACAAAGCAGTTGTATATATTTAGATAAAGAATGATGTCTAAGACACAAACGAATAGAGCCAGGTGTACAGAAGTGCATATAATATGCTACTTGTACTGAATATTTATGTGAATGTCTCTGAGCAGAGTATGTGTGCTAGGACATATATGGATCTGGTAGATGTAGCTTCTTTTGGAAAGAGTTTTGGGCAGCTGAAAGAAAGAATTTGGTGGATGACCTCTCATGTATTATTTTATGTGTGGATTACATAAATTATTACTAAAGTCATTTAATAAAAACACTGAGAAGATGGATACTTAATGAAAAACTGATTAGTGGATATGAAAACCTTGTAATTTTAGATATAACATTAACGTAGATTAGCAACACATATATGTGTCTTCATAACTGGATACCAACTGTACTTATCTACCCTGTTCTCCAACTGTATCTACCCTATTACCCCCAAGGAATTGTTGTAAACCCCCTTTAATCATTGCTAGCAAGTTTTTGACCTTCATGCACTTACTGTTAGATATACCTAAGCATTTTTTACCTTGTAAGATAATCATGTCTACAGTAGCACACTTTCTTTCTCTGATAATACCCTAATTTTGCTATAAAACAAGTTTTGTTCATCCTTCTCACAAGGGCACGTGTTTCCACCTTTTTCTTTTCAGTTCTCATTGCTCTTTCAATGAGGATGTGACTATTTCTTTTTTCCTTACTTTGTATCATCTTACTCTAAGCTATTTTTAAGCTGGTTGCTAGATTTGTTTTCCTAAATCCAGAGTTTATTCATGTTACTAATTAACTAAAATGTCCAATCAATGGCTTCCTATTATACAAAATAAAGAGTAATGAGTCTCCCAGTCAAATCCCTTCGAACTGTAGTTCCAGTCTGGTGTATTTTGGGAATTAATATGATCGGTTATTCAAAATAGGATCAGATACATGAAAACTCAGCCTGGATGTGAATACATTTATCTAGAAACAATATGAAAACATAGTAAACAAATGGAGTAACATGCAAGAGAAAATAACACAATAAAAGGGCCAGAGATTATCATAAAATATGAACTTGAGTAGATCAGAGTGATCCTAAAATTTTGCAAATTGATCTTTTTTTAGCAGGAAAAAAGTAGCATCCATATATCTGTAAAGCTATGAAACATAAATATACCACCAAATGGCTGACAAGATGAATATTTGTAGTGATTCAATATTAAATATTAAATGCTCCCTTTATCAGGTCATTATGGTCTTTGGAATTGTATACATGACTAAGCCTGCATTGGTTTTGGATTTGGCATTGGTGACTACTATTTGCCACAAATACATTATAAATTGTAACATATATTATAATTTAAAATGTACATTGTCCATAAATTCCAAATTTAGTGGTCTCTATTTATTTTTGAATTCATGGCATTAGAATCTAGATCCCAGGAAAATCGGTTCCAGATTCCCTTATTCTTCTCTGCTTTAATCTCTTCACCATTTCTCATTTGATCTATCTGATACTCAGACTCAAGTCTACAGTACTTACATTGTGTGTTTATATTCCATGTGTCTTAATGTTGTAAATAATAGATATTAATGCCTCTGGAATTTATTTTTATATATGTTAGTATGTGTCTATCTGATATTACTAATTCTATTTGGCCAGAAAAATTTGCTGAATTTTCTTTCCCTTCCTCACCTCTGGGATAAATGCTATATATAGCATGTATGTTTTTAATCATTTATTTAGATATAATATACATAAGGGCACAGATCAGAAATTCACAGCAGGATGATTTTCATTAGCTGGACTCATGTAAGTAACTGGATTCCATCTCAAGAAAAAGAACATTTACCTCATCCTACAGGTCTCCCTTGTCCTTCTTTTCAATCATTAACCACAAGGGTAAAAGCATTGACAATTTCACCTGCTTTTGTCATTTACATGAATGGAATCATATGGTACACACTTTAACTTAGCATTTTGATCAAGAGTGTGTTTGAGTGGTTCATGTATTGCAAATGATGGGAAATCATTCATGCTCATTGCAATAGAGAATTGAATATGTTAATATGTCACTATCCAATTCCTGGTGGACATTTGAGTAGATTCCAGCTTGGGGTTATGAGTAGTGTTAGTAGGAATATGTATTATTTATATGTATATCTATGTATGTATATATATTTCTGAAGGATATATGCATGAATGGAATTGCTAAATTATATGAAATGTATATGTTCAACTTTGTAATGCTCTCAAACTTTCCCAAAGTGGTTGTACTAATTTGCAGTTTGCACTGACAGCTTATGAAATTCCAGTTGCTCTAAATGCTTGCCATAAATTACTTGGAATTTTTCATTTTTAGTCATTTTACTAGGTCTCAGTAGAAATTCTTAATAGTCTATCTGAATCCATCATTTATGATATTTGTGATAAATTCCTTCCTCAGGCCTCATGTGTTCTACTTTACTCTCTCATATCTCCGACTCCAACTGATTAAATTTCCTCTGCTTTCAAGTGATTATATTGGCCTACCAAATAATCCAGATAATGTCCCTATTTTAGGTCTGTACTCTTTATTACATATGTAAAGTAACTTTACATCTGTACCCCGAATTAGTGTTTGATGGCATAATCAAGTAGTGAGGATCTTAGGATATCTGACTACTGCACAAATTAATGAGTTAGTCTATAACTCTGTCATGGATCCTGGCACAAACTTGAGACTCTTGTGAGACAAATGCCTGTGTTACTCACGACAAAACAAGCGGTATGTGTATCATATTTGTGTGCGTTTCCCTTGTTCCAAGTCCCATGGGTGCCACAAAGAAAACCAGTTGATACATCTACATGCATTGGGTTGGATTGGGGAAAAACAAACAAACAAACAACTGGACCAAGGGCCTAGCGCTTTTTGAACAAGCCACACACATTGCAGTTAGCAGTGTGCAAGTCAGTCCTCTTCCCACAGTTACAAAGTTGGCACACTGTGGTTGCTTTGACCTATTTAGTTATCTATGTGACTAGCCACACAAAACGCTTATTAGCAAGGAGTGGGGTAAGCCTTGCAATTGGACATACACAGCAAAAATGTGCAGGGATGCTCAGGGTCCATGGCAGACTGTCTCTTCCAACAAATTCCTTTGTGTAAGTATTTTACCTGGGCCATCTCATAATCTCACTCACTTCTTCCCCTCTTACTCATTCCACTCCAACTACCTTGCTGTTTCTCCAAATGACAGGTATAAGCTTCCAAAATAAGGCTAATATAAGTCAAATGCTTTCCAATAGAATTTTCTACAAGAATGGAAATAGTATGTAATCTGTAGTATGCATATGTGGTTACTAAGCACTGATATTCAAAGAACTAGATTTTTTGATTTAATTAAATCTAATCAGTTAAAATTTAAGGAGCCACTTGCAGCTAGTGGACTGTGCACCTCTAAAGATGTTATCTACTTGCAATAACCTTTCCAAAATATTTACAGGACTAACCCTGTTGTCTTCTAAGTTTTTTGTCCACTGAAACTCCCTCTGGCTTCTCTGTATACTGCTGCAGCTGCTTCCCACTTCACCCACCACCTTCATCCCCATCTGTTAAACTTTTGCTTTTTTATTTTATAGCATCTCTCCTATGCGATATAGTATTTGAGTATGCATTATTATATTTGTACTTATTTAAGGCCTTTCAGAGACATTTCACTGATAGCATTTCCTCTGATGGACATTTCAGTAGTTTTTAAAACAAATGTGTTACTTATAACTTTTCCATAAAAATGTTTATTCTGAAATTCTCAAGTTAACTTGAGAGTTAACTACATCTAATATTCTCTTTTAAAAATAAGCAACTAAACTGTTATGTAGGGTATGGACCTATGACTTTGGTGCTAGATGTATGACTCTATGTATTGGTTAAAACCTAGCAAAAGTAAAACTTACCCCAGACAAATTAAAAATAAATAAATACATTTAAAAAGTCCTAGCATGGATTGCTGAATGTGACAGACAAATCCAATTATATGACAGTTATATTGAGAGGCTGGGGGGAAAGCTAACCTCAGAAAATTGTTTGAATGGGTAACTATAAGATGAAGGGAAAAAGAAAACTAAACTTGAAACCTGTACTCTCTTTAGTAAATTTATTTCTTGCAGAGATAGAAATATAGGTTATAAATCCTGGAATTACTTTACATGTATACTTCGGTTGAATAAATGTGTAATAATGGTAGGTAATGGGAGTCAGATTTCTCACTGTCAGAGTAACAAGTTACAAATAAGCACAGAAGGTATAATAAGTTCTGTAATGTTAGATTATAGTCAGATATCATTATAAACATTGATGTTTTGTACACACACATATACATATATATTTGTAATAGCCTTCCCTGATTATTTACATGTTTAACTGTCATCTGTCATCAATAGATATCTGTCATTAGATAGGTATAGGAATAATCATAGATATGAATATATGTATGAGTTAATGTAAATATATATATTTACTAGCTCTGGCAACTGAAATATGGCCTGCCATCATTGACAGCCCAGTAGAAGTATATTTGAGCTATTTAAAAAATTTATGTAACATATAATTGCACCTAAATTAACTTTTTTATAAGTCACATTTCGTTTTTATTTGAAAGTGTGATTTTAAACATTATCAATTAAATTATTCTAATTTTAAATCTTTAAAGGAACTTAAGCCATATTTTAGTTATTCTTATTAATGGCACAAGTTATTAAATTGATTAATTTTCTTTCTTTAGTATAACTATATTTATAGTTTAATTTTTTTTAATGTTTAGTCTTGAGGGAGAGAGACAGAGCATGAGCAGGGGAGGGACGGAGAGAGGGAGACACAGGATCTGAAGCAGGCTCCAGGCTCTGAGCTGTCAGCACAGAGCCTGACATGGGGTTCGAACCCACAAACTGCGAGATCATTACCCAAGCCGAAGTTGGACGCTTAACTGACTGAGCCACCCAGGCGCCCCATAAACTATATTTATAGTTAAGATGAACTTCAGCAGAGAGTTTGGCATATGGACATGATTCTGGACTTTGAAGGCACAAATTTTGGAGAGAATTGTCTTAGTATATTAATAATTAAAAATTTTCTGTAGAGTTGAAATTTGGTTAAAATTTTCATTCCATTTATACTAGAAGACAATCTCTAAATGGTAAAAATTTGTCTTCTACAATTAAACTTAGTAGTTAGGTTCAAACTGAAAAGATTCCATTTTATCTGCATATATAATAGGCTTACATTAAATATAATAACTAAAAATATTATATAGAACTATCCTTGTATCCAGGTGAATGATGGTATCCCAAAATGTATATATGTGGGTGCACCTGGGTGGCTTGGCTGGTTATGTGTCCAACTTCAGCTCAGATCATGATCTCATGGTCTGTGAGTTCCAGCCCTGTGTCAGGTTCTGTGCTGACAGCTTGGAGCCTGGAGCCTGCTTCAGATTCTGTGTCTGCCTCTCTCTCTGCTCATCCCCCACTTGTGCTTAGTCTCTTTCACTCTCAAAAATAAGTAAACATTAAAATAATTTCAAAACGTGTATATGTGGAAACTATGAGTATGACCTCATTTGAAAAAAAAAAAATACCACCAGTTTTAAGTGTGATGTGGTAAATGTTCTCAATTAACAAGCATATTTAGTGATAATTTTGATAAATATCTATCAATATTTAAATTTTACCTATTTAAAACTTTTAAATATTATTTTACTTAAAAATTATTTGGAGTAGGACTTAATTTCATATATATCTTATGGGCTGTACCTAAAATATTTCCAAAATGAGGGGTATGTAATAGGAGATGAGGAAACGGGGAAGAGAAATGGGGACAAGAAAAGAAAAATGGTGATAAATTGTGGACATAGATCACACTGAGAACCCTCTATAAGTAGAGAACACTCTTAATATCTATAGGATAATAATTAAATCCAGTATTCTTTAAAAATTCTTCCTCATATGTACACATTATCTTGATATTATTTTGCTCCTATATTACTTTGTTACTATTTTTAGGTTGTTTCTACTTTCTTGTTTTCCTTCTGTAATATATTTTGTAAACTCCATGAGAATTTTCCTTCCACTTCATTTTATACATTCTATAAGCACCCCTAAATTGTTATACTAATGCAATTGTATAATAGATACAATTGTATAATAAATACATGTCTTAATAAAGACATGGAATGCAAATCACTTTATGTTTTTCTCAATCTTAATTTTCTAATTTTTCTTCATTTTCCATTTTACATAATGAATAAATACCTAGTCTATATTTTGGCCTAATTTTAAATAGGGTTATTTTGGGATATGAAGTTTTTTACATGTAGATGATCCTTCCTAGATTTGATGATATAATGGCATTGATTCATCTAAATGGAGCTTTTAATGTCACTGAACATTTCCTGCAAAATGGAATGCATAAATTTTTGCATAAAGTTTTGGCATGGATTTAACTTTTTTTGTATTCTAAATATGTATATGAATATACATATATATATATGTATGTCTACATGCATACGTATATATGTGTATATATGTATACACATATATATAATGTGTATGAATATGTAATTTTGCTTGATTTTCCATATTTCCTGCAAACGGAAACACATGAACAAATTTTCCTAACAGCTGAGAGAAAACCCAAGTACCTGTCCGCAAAGACAGCACTTCTAGTCATTAACTTGCTCCATCATAACCTCACACTTAATCTCAATTTTCCTCATTAAAAAAATGGACATGCTGAATAATTTCTAAATTTGTATTACTTATGATTAAAGGGTATGGGTTTTTAAAGCTATGGATTTTTTAAAACTTTAAAAGGAAGTTGAAGAAAAAGAAAATGATATTAAGAGAATCGTTTCAATGACAAACTGTTCCCATACATAGTACTTGCCTACAGTATTTGCCTACAGTGCCCGTAATGTGGAAGTTTTATGAAATTATACACACTGAAGGAAATAGCTCATCGTCTAAAGTGTTCTTATAATATTTAAGGAGAATGATACATTATTAATGAGAAAAGATGCATATCCCCTCAGTTTTCCAAAATACCTACTATTCTTCAGAAATATAGTTTGAGTTCAAAGGAATAGGAGTTAAAAAATTAAACACATGATAGCATGTATAGATTGTTGAGAGATTATTTTCCATGGGTGTCATGTTTCTGCACATCTTGAGTGAGGTAGCTCTGCTGATTGTTTTTGACTATCTTTTTAAAGATGTCTATACAGTAAAAGGGCTTCGACTATTCCTTATATATAATTCCTTATATATTTCTTTACATAGATTTCCACATATATATTTCCTTTTATTGTAAATTTATTTATATATGTTGTTTTTCTTTGAGGCAAAGGACTGGTTTGCTGTAGCCTTGGAATAGAGAAATAATATCCCCCTCTGAAGCAAAGGACGGATATGTTCACTGTACAGGGTAATAAATGAAATGTTTCCATTCAAAGCAAAGAGTAAGTATGCTAAATGATCAGTGCTTCTTGAGCTCAGGGTTCCTCTCCTGTGATGCAACTCACCACATGTGCAGACATCTATCTATGTTTATATTTCATTGCACTTATGGACTTTGGCTGAAAATCACGTGTTAATTCTCATGGTGCTTGCTGTGCTGTGACTATATAGTTCTTCATTTATGACCTAAGTCTTCGGTTGTACACCAGCATTTGTGAAATTGTGGCATGCTAACTTGTTATTTGGCAATTAGGATAAAATCTCAGACCCTTGATATTTCTTGACAGTTTTGGTGTGAAGTATTGGATACTCACAGAGATGTTTCTCTTGAAGAAGAATGAGGGTCTGTTGGGTAATATACGGGACTCGAGGGAGTTCATGGAAATCAGTAGTGAACATGTAGATCAATTTTATGACAATTGACAATAAATAATCCAGAATTTCGTTGACTTGTATTGAGGGAGAGTTGAGACAGTGACTACCAATTGAATCATAGAAAAATAGTTCAAAAGTCAGCCTTCTGAGTGGTGCCCTCTCTCTCAGGGAGGGCACTTTCTTGAAATTTGGCTTTCAGTTCAGGTCTGCCCACTGTAATAACTAGGATGCAAATTCATCCTGGATGGGCATAAGATTTTGGCCTATTCCCTTCCCTCCATCTAACAACAGTTACAGCGATGCATTATCTACACAAAGAAAAGAAAGAAGGAAATTCATGACCACTTTGGTTTGAAAACCAAACCACTTTTAAAACTTCCAGTCATTGTGGGAGGAAGAAGTAGGATGCATAATGCTTGTAAGATGTGCAGTACCTGGGCTGTTTTACACCTAAGATCTTCCTATAATTTATGATGACAATCTCAAGATTGTTTTGGGGAAAAACAACAACAACAAAATGTCTTAGAGTTATTGGTATTGAGTATGGGCTACTATAAGGCAAATTTGGCAAACTCTCGTATGAAACCATGGATAAGGAATTGAATAGTAGTTTTTTATTTTATTGCCCCAGGTTGGGTTTAGAATACCACTGAAGTGGACTCACTAGAGAGTAAGACACAGACCCAAATAAATCTAGATAAATTCTTGCAATCAACCCTTCTGACATGAAAGACACTCCTAGTTCTTATGATAAAAGTGGCTAGAAATGTAAGAGATACTATTATGGCAATGAGACCAAAAAATGACCTGGATAAAGGTTAACTTTTAAAAAGGCACAGCTGTGTGAATAATGCCCCAGTAAACCAAGGAGTGCAAACAGTGTAGTTCCACTAGAAAAGCAAAGTGATGTAGCTCTGATTAATGAGTCAAAGGATCCTCAAAGCTAAAATTAATGCTATCAGTGATAATACCTTACAGCCAATATGGGAATTTGGGTGGAACAAAAATATTGGGAGAATGGTCAGGCAACACATGCTTGAAACTAACTGCCCTTTGTTTACTGCCTTGGAGACATTCTTTCTCTCCTTGTATCCCTATCACTTTCACCTTTTTCATTCTGTCTTCAGCTGCTTTAATGTGAAAAATGATTAGATGTGTGGCTCAGTTCTTATTTCCAAGAGTGACCAATGGCCATACATACCTGGGGAAATTTGAGGACAGGAGAGAATAAAATTTTTATGTCTCTCTTAGATGTAGGGATAAAAGTTACGTCCTATCTAGACCTATGAAGAGAGGAGTCACACAACTTCATTGATGTGGTTTGAGCAAGTTTTTCAGGGAAAGGACACTAACATAAATTGTGTGTGTGTGTGTGTGTGTGTGTGTGTGTGTGTGTGTGTGTGTGTGTTTGGGGGGACACTTTTGGCCAATACAGTATATGTTATTGTTGCTTCTATCTCTGAATACATAGTAAGAATTGATTGTTACATGCTCCTTCTTCTCTGTTATGTAAGTGTCAGAGGTGATGTTCCTGACTGCATATACAGTAATGCTTTTACATTTGGAGCTCCATTATGCTAATGATACTTCTGAGTTTTTGTTACTGATGTTTTGATGATTTGAACCTTTGGCAAATGGAGGCAACCCCCACCAAAAAGCATCCTTTGGGGTTTTGGATGTATTGCCTACCTGATATATTCAGTTATGGATGGCTACTAGGTACACCATGTTTAAAAAATCATCTCTTGGGTTGCCATTGGAATCTTGTTGAAACTAAATGCCTGACTCAAGGAAGCCATCTGACTCTTTAGTTTAACATTCCCATTTTGTGGTGGGTCATTTTGGATTCAGTGAGTAACATGGTGAATAGTATCCAACAGGTCTCATTTGTCAAATGGGAAGTGGTGTATATTCAGGAATGCAGCCAGACTGGCTCCAGTAGGAATTTGGTTATACATACAAAAGTATCAATTGTCTCTGGTGAAAATTTTATCTCCCACTCCACCACTTGAAGCAGAGCTGCTAGCTCACTGGAGCTCTCCATTTTACAGAGTTTCAACTAAGTGCTTGAACCAGGTTCGCTGATGGTTAGGCAACACTAACCTCAATGGGGTTCACTTGCTATTATAGTTGTTTAACTTGGTTAGTTTCTGTTTGACTATTACGAATAATGCTGCTATGAACTTTGAGTATGAGATTTTTGTGTGAACATAGTTTTCTTCACTCCTGAGTACATACCTAGGAGTAGAACTGCTGGATCATATGGCAACTATATTTAAACTTTTTGAGGCACTGCGAGACTATTTTCAAAAGTGGCTGCACAATTTTACACTACTACCAGCAATATATGAGGGTTCTAATTTTTCTACTTCCTCTCCAACACCAATTTTCTTTTTTTTTACAATTAAATTGTGAAAATATTGCCATCTTAATGGTGTAAAGAGATATTTCATTGTGGTTTTGATTATCACTTACCTGATGACTAGTGATGTTGAAAATCTTTTCATGGGCTTATTGGGTCATTTGCATATGTCTGTGGAGAAATATCTCTTAATGTTCACTGCCTATTTTATTTTTTCTTTTTATTATTGGGTACAAAGAGTTATTTATATATTCTAGATACAAGTGTATTTTTAAGGTATATGGCTTGCAAATATTCTCTGATTATTTGGGTCATTTTTTTCACTTTTTTGATGGTATCTTTTGAGGCACAAAAGTTTTAAGTTTTGATGAAGTTTGACTTAATCTATTTTATCTTTTGGTGCTGGTACATTTTGGTGTTATATTTATGAAAGCTTTGGCTAAACCAAAGTCTTATAAATTTACTTCCAAACTTCCTCCTAAGAATTCTGTAATTCTACCTCTAATATTTACATCTTTGCTCATTTTGAGTTAATTTTCTGTATATGATTTGAAGAAGGGCAATGATTTCATTCTAAATTAATTTCATGGATTAATTTGCATTTATTTGCTTTTAATTAGGTATTGTTTAATTTCTTTCAGTAAGGTTTTGTAGTCTTAAGCATACATAACTTGTACTTTTTGTTTAAATTTATTCCTAAGTTTTATACTTTTTGATAATATTGTAAATGGAACTCTTAATTTAATTTTCAATTTGTTAATTACTAGCATATACTAACAGAATATGTACTTGTATATTGATTGATTGTGTATCCTGTAACCTTGCTGAGGTCATTTATTAGATCTATTTTTTTAGTTGATTTCTTGGGATTTTCTGTATACAAGATTATGTCCTGTGCAAATAGAGATTGTTTTACTTATTCCTTCCCACTTGGATGCAATTTGTTTTTGTTATCTAATTTCCCCTAGCATGAATATATATTATAGTATTGATTAGTAATGATGAAAGAAGACATCTTTGTATTCTTTCTGATGTTAAGGGAAAACATTCTATCTTTTACCTTTAAGTATGATGTTAGCTGTAGATTTTTGTAAATCTATTTTTCAGGGTAAGGAAGTTTTCTTTCATTTCTAATGAATGTTTTATCATGAAAGGTATTTGATCATGCCAAAAATTAGTTTTTAATGTTTCTCTGTTGAGATAATGTGGGTTTTGTTCTTTATTCTATTCATATGGTATTTTAGATTAATTTCTTTTGGAATGTTGAACCATCCTTACTTGCTTGGGGTAGTTGTTATTTAGATATGGTGTATAATTCTTTTTTAGGTGAATTCAGTCTACTAGTATTATTTTTTAAAGGTTTTACAACTATATTCATAATCTATACTGGTTTGTAGTTTTCTTTTGAGGCCTTTATCTGGTGTTGTATTCTGGGTAATAATAGCCTCATAAACTAAGTTTGGAAATACTTTGTCCTTTTCTATTTTTCAGAGGAATTTGTGAATAATTGGCATTACTTCTTTTAAAGTTTGGTAGAATTCACCAATGAAGTCATATGAACCTAGACTTTTCTTTATAGAAATATTTAAAATCACTAATGCAGTTTTTTTTTTACTTGTTATACATTTGTTCATTTTATATTTCTTCTTGAGTCCGTTTCAGCAGTTTGTCTTCCTAGAAATTTGTATTTTTCATTTAATTTATCTCATTTGTTGACATTCATTTGTTCATAGTGTGCATTTTTAATCTTTTTTATTTCTGTGAGTATTGATGTCCCTACTTTCATTTATGATTTTAGTAATTTGAGTCTTTTCTCTTTTATTTTTGGTTGGTTTAGTTAAACCTTTGTCAATTTGTTGATCTTTTCAAAAACCAAAATTTGATTTTGTTGATATTCTCTATTGTTTTTATTATCAATTTCATTAATTTCCATCCCTCTTTTTCTACAAAGTTTAGTTTGTTTTTCCTTTTACTGTGTTCAAGTGAAAAATCAAGTTATTGAGATTTTTATTTTTTAAATGTACACATTTATAGGTATAAATTTCTCCTTAACACAGGTTTAGCTACATTCTAGAAGTTTGGGCATGTTTTGCCTTCATTTTCATTAATCTCAAAGTACTTTCTAAATTCCCTTGTGATTTCTATTTTGACCAATTGATTGGTTAGGTATGTGTTGTTTAATCTCATAGTATTTGTGAATTCTCTAAATTTATTTTTGTTATTGATTTCTAATTCTATTCTCTTTTGGTTTGAAAGTATACTTTGTATTATTTCAGTCCTTTAGAGTATATTGAGGCTCATTTTATTGAAGCTAATATGGTTTCTTCTGGAGCATGTCTGTGTGCACTTGGGAAGAATATTCAGTTGTGTGGAGTGTTTTATAAATGGTCATTAGGTCTAAATGGTTTATAATGTTCAAATATACCAGTTCCTTGTTGATCTTCCTATAGTTTTATTCATTATTGAAAATTGAGTTTAAAGCTTCCCACTGATATTATTGAAGTATCTATTTCTCTTTTCAATTCTGTTGGTTATTGGCTGATGCATTTTGGTGTTCCACTGGTGCTTGCATATTATATGTTTAAATTTTTATATATTTTTGATGAATTGACTTTTTTATTATGCTGAGATCTTTATCTCCTGTGTGGTTTTCATTTGTCTTAAAGCCTGTTTTTCTTATGTTTCCTGTTTGTATGCAGCTTATTTTCCACTCTTTACTTTGAATATATTTGTATCTTTGAAATCAAAGGTATTTCTTCTGTGGATAGAATATGTGTGGATCTTTTCCCTTCTAGCCTGATGATTTGTCACTTTTTATCAGATTGTTTAATCTATGAACATGAATATATGAATATTATTAGCAGTGTACTTGAACTTATGTCAGCCATTTTTCTTTTTTGTCTAAAATCTCTTCTTTTTTGTTCCTGTTTGCTCTTTCTTATATTGATACTGTCTAGTGAAACACTTAGTTCATTTAATGATTTTTCACCACATACACATTTTTTTTTTCTTACTGGCTGCTCTAGAGTTTACCATATACATCTTAAATTATCATAATCTACTTTAGAGAAAAATGAACGTTTCCTCTGCATCTTCTTCCACATCTATAAATTGCATCTATAAATGTTACAAACCAACACTATATTGTTATAGTAATTTATGTAATTTACTATCTTATGAAAAAACTGGAGAAGAAAGCAGAAAAAGCATATGTCTGTATCATTTAAGTTAACCCTCCTGTGTGCCATTTCTGGTTCTTTTAATTTGTTAATTTAAGTTGGAGTTTATGTCATTTGTATCATTTCCTTAATCTAACGGAGCTTTGCTTCCACTCTCTCCTTTGGGCTCTTATTAGATGTACTATATTTCTATGTGATAAAGGCTCAAAATTCAATTTATACTATTGCTTTAAAATAGGTGTAGATTAAATAGGTATATATTTAAATCAGTTAAGAGAAAAACAAAAATAATTATGAATTATTACTGTCTTTTATAATTACAAAATAACTTTACCTAGATTCTTTATTTTTTTATATGGATTCTAATTACAGTCTGGGTCACTTGCTTTCAGGCTAAAGAACTTACTTTCTTGTAAGACATTTACTTGCAGCATATTCTCTGAGGTTTGTTTATTTGGGAATTATTCCTTTCACCTTCACATTGGAAAGAACTTGTGCTCGATATAAGATTTTTGGTTATTTTTTTTCACCACTTTGAAAATGTCTTCCCATTTCTCTGGGATTCATTGCCTCTGATGAGAAGTTCGCTGTTTATCATACTGTGGTTCCCTTGTATGTGAGGAGATGTTTTTCTCTTGCCACTTTAAAGATTTTCTCTTTGTCTCTAGTTTTCAGTAATTAAATTTTTTTTTTTTAATTTAGTTTTTGAGAGAGACAGAGTGCGAGTGGGGAAGGGGCAGAGGGAGAGGGAGACGCAGAATCTGAAGCAGGCTCCAGGCTCTGAGCTGTGGGCACAGAGCCTGACACGGGGCTCAAACTCACAGACGGTGAGATGATGACCTGAGCCTAAATCAGACACTTAACTGAGCCACCCAGGCGGTGCCCCTGGTTTTCAGTAATTTTACTGTGATATGCCTCAGTGTGGTGTTTTTTGCTCTTATCCTACCTGGAGTTTGTGGAACTTCCTAGTGTCTAGATTTAGGATTTTTATCAAAGTTGGTAAGTTTATAGTCATTAATTCTTTGACAATTTTTTTTGTTACTTTCTCTTCTCTCTTGGTACTCACTTTACACATATACTGCTGTACTTAATAATGTACCACATATTTCTAAGTCTCTATTCATGTTTCTTTATTTTTTCCTCTCTCTTCTTTATATCCCATGATTTCTACAGATTTATCTTCAAGTTTAGTCAGACTTTATTCTGCATTCCAAAACTTTTGAGCCCCTTTTGTGAAATTTTGATTTCAGATATTATACTCTTCTATTCCAGAATTTTAATTTTCTTTTAAAAATATTTTCTATCTGTTGATACTCTGTATTTGATGAAACAGCAATATTCTATCTTCCTTTACTTATTTAAGTGTGATTTTCCTTAGTTCTTCAAGTATAATTATAATAGCTTTCTTGAAGACTTTATCTACAATGTCTCCCACAACCAGTTTTTGTTCACAGTTCCTCCTTCCACATTAATGGGTCACTTCTTCCCTCCTTCCTTCTTTTCTTTTCTTTTCTTTTCTTTTCTTTTCTTTTCTTTTCTTTTCTTTTCTCTTTTCTTTTTTCTCTTCTCTTTTGTTTTCTCTCTTCTTTCTTTCTTACTTTCACTTCGTAATTTTTTTTGTTGAAAACTACACATTTGACAATTTATTGTAGCAAGTCCTACCCTCTCCCATTCTAGAGTTTGTATTTATATTTGTGTTTTTATGTAGTTGTCTATGGACTTAAGCTGGACTATTTTAGTAATGATTCTTTTAAGGCAGAATAAAGCCTCTGCTATCGCTCCAAAAGAGTGTGGCCTTGAATATAAACACAGTCCAGCCCTGGGATGATAATAATTACTACAGGAATTTCTTAGATTGTCTCTTTTCTTGATTTTTCTGTTAACCTATTTGCCTCTTTGGTATCCCACCAAGTAATTATGCCCCACTAATTGCCACTTCCTTGCTCCATCATTTGAGATAATTTTCTGCATCATCTTTGCCTTCACAGTCTCATCTCATTATTTTACTTTGAAAGAATAGTGTCGAGGCCAGTTTCTGAGGTTTATTCTGGACACAAGAGTGATCTTTTTAACCTGGTTCTTTCTGGTAACCTTGTGGTCTACAGTTTGTCTTGTTCTTATGAAGTTCCTAGAGTCCCTTCAGTTGCTTGCCACCAAAATATCCATTGTTTTTAGAATGTCCTTGAAATTCCCTCCTTTATTTGTTCCAAATAAAGCCTGTTTTCTCAGAGAGAGAGCTCTGCAGCTATCTTATAGACTGCCTTACCTCTTGGAAGAAATCTCTAGAGCTTGAAATACTGGCCCAGTCAGTTATTCCAGAGTGACACATTTGCTTCATGAACAAAGAACTTATTTGGGACCTCAGTAACTGTTCTTAGCTTTCCTCTTTTGGCATGGAACATCTACTCTATGAGGCTGGATGAGAGCTACTTGGGCCCATATTATTCTCAGCCTTTCATGCCTAGGTTGAGATTCCACCCTCGGCGTGGTGGTTGAGTTGAAGAAGGAAGTCCTTTGTTTCTTGGATACATTCACCTGGAATTTAGCCTCTTGTTACATGCTGCTGAGATGAATAAGAAATGCTGGTGATTTGACCCTCTTATAGTGATACTATTGTCCTTGGCTGGGAGCTGGGGAAGAAAGATTCCTGTCTTCTTGCCCCATCCATCCAGAGTGGATGTGTCATTATGCTGAGCTGGAGTGAGAAAGGATTTGTTCATTCCTCAAATACCACATATTCTTGTTCTTATCAAATTTAGTAAATTTTCTTAAATAAGTGTTTTTTCATATGTTGTATGCACTTAGGACACTTTTCAAAAACTTAATTACTTATTTATTTATCTATTTTTCCTTGCTGTGGTTGTTCACTGAGGAAAGGATCCACAGAACAACTCATACCACCATTCTGGAATTAATCCCCCTCTTGTGTTACACTTTACAGATGATTGGACTATTTGTAATTTTAGCTAGTTAAACCACAATTTGGAAGACAACAGACTAAATTGACAAGTATCCTTTTAATGGCTTTGCAGTCTGGAAATAAATTTCTGCTCTTGACCAAGGCAGTGGGACATTCATGAAAGTTCTCATAATACTTTGGACCTGATGATACCACCTATAATCCCATTACTGATCATGTTCAGATTACCATCACTGCTGCTTGGTTCTATTATCCTGCAAGATCTTGCAGTATATCTGCCATCAAAAACTGAACACAAGTAAAGGACTCTGTTGAATATAAAAGCTACTGCTGCATGTGAGACTTTTATTTCTTTCCCCAAATTGACTTCATGGTGGGGAAAGCCACGTTGTACTGGACTTTGCCCCCACCTCCTCCTGGCAAATTGACTTCTTTGACACCAGTGTGAGGCCATCAGTGTGTTTCAACACTGTTGACACATTTTTAGATACAGAGTTTTACCATTCTAGTCCCCTCTGTTGACTCCAGTCACATAACTGTGTTCCTTGAAACAAATGTTGTATTTTCAACTTCCCAGAACACTTTCAGTTTGATAATGGTATACCTCAGTCACTCAATGATAGACTTATAGTCAACATATTTGCTGTGCCTCCACAACCCCTACCATCATCATTCAGTCTCTAATTTTTGACCATTGATCCTGCCTTCTCAGATGTCAATTATAAGAGATTTTTGATGCTGTCTTTCTTATTTACTCTTGGTCTAAAATATTATTAAGCTAGTTTGGCTTCTATATATGTCTACACATCTACATACATACACCAAAGTAGCTTAATAAGTGATCATCTTCTCTTAGCCACTCCCTAAGGAAAAACAAGTAAAATAATTCTACAGAATTATTTTTAAATATGAAGTATTACACCTTTACCATTTATGGTTTTGGTGCTGTTTTCACCCCTTGAGAGCACACCTAGAGCATCCTGATTGTTGCTATTCCAAAATAACAGCTCAACAAAAAGGCATCCTAGAGGAATCAGTTTTAATTTTGATTCTTTCAGATATCTGGATTCTCTTGTTTAATTGATATGATCTCAATTATAAAAAATAATTATTAAGTCTTTAGTTGAGTACTCCAGGATCAACATTAAACCAGGTAAAATGGACAAAAATTGGGTAGATAATGGGTTTCTGTAAGTTTTAGAAAAATCATACCTGTTGCTTTTACATCCAGCACTTCCATATGACAGATGTGTGTGAATATGTGATCATTGGGAAAAATTAAATTATAGTTATAGGGATAGAACATACCATTTTTGTTGTGAACGAAGGAGAACAATAACTTAGGCACGTGTAGAAGAAACTTCCAGACATTGAGAGATATGGAAGAAAGAAGGATATTTATGGCCTTTGTTTTTAAGATCTGTTCCTTAAGCTTTTCTCTCAGAAAGGCCCTGATAAGACACTCCAAAACTATTACAAGCACCTTACTTTTATCTGACTTTTGGGTCTGCCATCTCTTTGCCAGATGGCTCTCATCATAATTTAATCACCATATCTCACAACATTACCAAGAAGTTACTTGGAAACATCAGGGGGAGGGATCAAATATTGCCTCTCCCATACAAAACACCTGTCAGCTCCTGTGAATGTCTTCTGAACAGCCATTTCCTTACCAGTTTCTCAATCATTCCATGCAACAGATGAATACCAACTTGATGGAGTAGACAAACAGCACAATCTTAGCTAACTCTCTTTGAGAAAGTCCCTTCAAATTTATGAGTAGGTTCAGTTATTCACACTGAACTAGGTATCAAAAGTCCTTCCAGCTGCCTGGTAGAGTACATTGGAATAACTAACTCCTATAGGGCTCCCACTTAAAGAGGCCTCATTAATTGTAATCAATGTATTCTTTCTAGGGTCATTATGTCTAGGACTGCACTTTTTATGTGGAAACAGAACTTGTGCTTAACTCTTTCCTGAAAGCAGTGTCTTTAATAAAGAAGTTGTTATGAGAGACCTTCAACTATTTAAGGACAAGCAATAGATCTTGGAGAGAACTATAGATTCTCTTCCAATATGAGACTTCTATTGGTTTTTTTGGGGGAACTTTCCAGTGAAATAAGTGGCTGATTCTTGGTATGTACCATTTGGGAAGATATCTCTATGATGGGAGTCATCTAATCAGGAAGGTAGTAAAAAAAAATTATTGTTGATTTTAGCTGAATTTATCAGTATTATCACCTCAGCTCCAAAAGTGATTCTACTCAGCCTCAACTCTCTGGCCAGGGTTGCTATGAAGTATAGAATTTTCTTCATTTTCCTTTTCAAAGACCAATCTGAAGTCTTGCAGTTGTTAGTTTATTCTGTTGTCCCTGAATTAGTGAATTGGGCCAAGTAGAAATTCCAGTAAAAAAAATGTAAGAGGAAAGCTACTAAGATACTAGGATTCCTAAAGGAGATCCTATTGTTTATGGGATTTCTTTTCTTTTTTTTTTTTTTCCCCAAGATGGTTGGGTTGGTCTAGAACTTGGATGAGGGGTAGGGTGGGAAGAATTCGTGAAGTCAGTATTGCTTGTTCATTCAGGTTGTTCTCATCTTCCTGCATTAAATCCTATTGAAAGTCACCTTAATGAACTGCTGTATGAGACAGACTCCATGGGTATGATCGCAGTCTTCTTCAATCAGATTAATCAGAGTAGATGGTGGAGTGGTATACTCATTAAAAATTTTCCACAAGTTAAGAAATTATAGAATCAAGATGGGAAATTCTTTGGATCTCTCATAGTTTTGCCTATCTTTCAAGCAAGTGACTGGATGTCCTTTCTATAGGATAATTTGTTCATGAATATATTTATAACACACAGTTTTAAATCCTTTATTTTATTTTATTTATTTTGAGAAACAGAAAAGATGCACAAGGGGCTGGGGAGTGGCAGCAGGAGAGGGAAAGAGAATCTTAGGCAGCCTCCATGCACCAGCATGGAGCCGGATGAGGGGCTAGATCCCAGAACTGGACCATGAGATCATGACCTGAATCGAAATCAAAAGTCAGACACTTAATGCACTGAGCTATCCAGGTGCCCTTAGAGCACATGGTTTTAGAAGGTAAGTAAGCATTAGTGCCAAGTCCAGACATCCTGATTATTGAGTATTATTAAAATAATATCTTTCTCCAGGAGGAAATGGTAGTTTGTTGTCCAATAAAGGAGATTCAGAATTCTTCTCTTATAAGGAACCTGCATGTACAGTTCATCTGGGCCCATATTATGTTACCCCATGGAAGTTGGGGCTAATAGAAACCAACATACCTGCTGATGCTCATTAAGCTCAATGGGTTGTGAGTAATAAAATCCTTTGTCTCTGGTTTATGAGTCTTGTGTCTTATACACAGCACCAAAGAGATTCTGATAGGCAACATTTTTAGGACATAAGTAGGATAAAATCTCAAACCTTACAAATTTTTTGGCATTGATGTAAAATATTTTAGCTAAATAATTTATATTGTCAAGAGTAGGTGCAGGCAGAATTTAGAACATTTCATAAAAGGAAACATTTTAATGAAAATTGTAATAGACTGAAGTTCATATTTTTATGTAAATCCAATTTTATGTATATTAAAAACAAAAGGCAATTAAAATAATATGGGTACTGGAACAAAAATAGACACATAGACCAATGGAACAGAATAGTCCACAAATAAACCCATTATGGTGAATTAATCTATGACAAAAGAGGGAAGAATATATACTGGGAAAAAGTATCTTCAACAAATTGTGTTGGGAAGAGTGGATAGCTACATGCAGAAGAATGAAACTGGACCACTTTCTTACACCATACAAAAAATAAATTTGAAATTGATTAAAGACCTAAATGTGAAATTTGAAACCATAAAATTCCTAGAAGAAATTTAGGTAGAAATTTCTTTGATATCAGTCATGAAAACATTTTTCTAACTATGTCTTCTCTGGGAAGGGAAACAAAAGCAAAATTGGGATCATGCCAAAATAAAAGCTTTTACTCAGTAAAGGAAATTATCAACCAAAAAGACAACCTACTGAATGGGATGGATATCCAAAATATATAAACACAAACAAAAAAAAACTTACACAACTTAACACCAAGAAACCACAAATAATTAAATTAAAAATAGGCAGAGGACCTGAATAGACATTTTTTTCAAAGAAGACATACAAATGACCAACAGACAAATGAAAAGAGGCTTAACATCACTAATCATCAGTGAAATTCACATTAAAACTGCAATGAGATATAACCTCATACCTGCCAGAATGGCTGAAATAAAAACCATAAGAAATAACAACTGATGACAAGGATGTGGAGAAAAAGGAACCTTGTGCACTGTTGGTGGGAATGTATATTTGTGTAGCTACTTGGAAAATAGTATGGAGGTTCCTCCAAAAATTAAAAATAGAATTACTATATATTCTAGTAATTGTACTACTGGGTATTTACACAAAGAAAATGAAAACACTAATTTGAAAGGTTATATGTACCCCTGTGTTTATTGCAGCATTGTTTACAATAGCCAAGTTACGGACTTAACCCATGTCCATCGATAGATGAAAGTATAAGATGTGGTATATACTGGAATATTACTCAGCCATAAAAAGGAATGAAATCTTTTTTTTTTTCAACAACATGGATGGACCTAGAGGGTATAATGCTAAGTGAAATAAGTCAGAGTAGGACAAAAACAATGTATAGAATGTAATGTACAGAACTGTTGACTCATTATATTGTACACCTTTAGCCACTATAACACTGTATGTTAATTACTCTTGGATTAAAAAAATGCAACATATTTATTTAGTTAAAGATGATTAAACTCCTTTAAATTATTTACAGAATATAAAAAGTTTGCCTCAGAATTTTTGGGTGATATATAGGACATTATAAATGTTCAGAATAACAGGAAAGAAGTACAGACTTCATGATTCGAGTGCTCCTTCTTGAATGCTTTAGTCAGAATATATGTACATATTCTTCTGAACTATTTCTGTCTCTTATGAACTGTGTAAGCTTTTCCAGTTTATAGTTCTTGTAACATCTTTTATTTTATTTAATACGGTTTTAGGTAATAAAACTTGGGCATCAGGATATAAAATGAAAAAAAAATCTAAGTTGCATATTTGGTGACATTAAATTCTTCTTTGTTTTAGAAAATAAATGTTAAAATCTGATTTTTATTTACTTAAATTTTTTTTTTTAATGAGAGAGAGAGAGAGAGACCGAGACAGAGTACAGGCAAAGTGGCAGCAGAGAGAGAGGGAGACACAGAATCTGAAGCAAGCTCCAGGCTCCAAGCTGTCAGCACAGAATCTGACGCAGGGCTCGAACCCACAAACTGTGAGATCATGACCTTAGCTGAAGTTGGAAGCATAACTGACTGAGCCATCTAGGTACCCCTAAAATATGATTTTCATAGCTGCAATATATGTATTTTCTCTTTGCATTCTTAGAGGTCATTTTGCTAAATACTGCCCAAATAGTTGTCTCATCAAGCATGAAAGGAAATGCCTGCAAAGAATTAAAATATTCTTTTCAATTCCCAAAAGCAGTATTTTAAGCAAGTAGTCAATAGTTATAATGTTATAAAGCTGGTGGAAATGAATCTTCAAATAAGTGGTTAACTCTGTACAAGTTTAAGAGCTGAGCAAACACATTCTTGTCTTTTGGGATTAGTTGAATATTGGGTTAAAATAATTATACTATATAATTATACTCTATATTATACTCTATATTAAACTATAATTTTTATACTGTATTATACTCTATTATATGCTAAATCTACTTTTTCTTTAATCTTTAGTCCAAATTCATTTTTTTAAATATGAAATTTATTCTCAAATTGTTTTCCATACAACACCCAGTGCTCATCCCAACAGGTGCCCTCCTCAATGCCCATCACACACTTTCCCCTCCCTCCAACCCCCCCATCAACCCTCAGTTTAGTCTCAGTTTTTTTTTTTTCAACGTTTTTTTTTTTTATTTATTTTTGGGACAGAGAGAGACAGAGCATGAACGGGGGAGGGGCAGAGAGAGAGGGAGACACAGAATCGGAAACAGGCTCCAGGCTCCGAGCCATCAGCCCAGAGCCTGACGCGGGGCTCGAACTCACAGACTGCGAGATCGTGACCTGGCTGAAGTCGGACGCTTAACCGACTGCGCCACCCAGGCGCCCCTAGTCTCAGTTTTTTAAGAGTCTCTTATGGTTTGCCTCCCTCCCTCTCTTAACTTTTTTTTTCTTCCCCTCTCCCATGGTCTTCTGTTAAGTTTCTCATGATCCACACAAGAGTGAAAACATACAGTATCTTTCTCTGTATGACTTATTTCACTTAGCAGAACACTCTCCCAGTTCCAGTTCCAAAAGGCCATATTTCATACTTTCTCATTGCCACATACTATTCCGTTGTGTATATAAACCACAATTTCTTTATCCATTCATCAGTTGATGGACATTTAGGCTTTTTCCACAATTTGGCTATTGTTGAGAGTGCTGCTGTAAACATTGGGGTACAAGTGCCCCTATGCATCAGCACTCCTGTATCCCTTGGGTAAATTCCTAGCAGTGCTATTGCTGGGTCATAGGGTAGATCTATTTTTAATTTTTTGAGGAACTCCACACTGTTTTCCAGAGTGGCTGCACCAGTTTGCATTCCCACCAAGAGTGCAAGAGAGTTCCTGTTTCTCCACATCCTCTCCAGCATCTATAGTCTCCCGATTTGTTCATTTTAGCCACTCTGACTGGCATGAGGTGATATCTGAGTGTGGTTTTGATGTGTATTTCCCTGATGAGGAGCAACGTTGAGCATCTTTTCATGTGCCTGTTGGCCATCTGGATGTCTTCTTTAGAGAAGTGTCTATTCATGTTTTCTGCCCATTTCTTTACTGGGTTATTTGTTTTTCAGGTGTGGAGTTTGGTGAGCTCTTTATAGATTTTGGATACTAGCCCTTTGACCAATATGTCATTTGCAAATATCTTTTCCCATTCCGTCGGTTGCCTTTTAGTTTTGTTGATTGTTTCCTTTGCTGTGCAGAAGCTTTTTATCTTCATAAGGTCCCAGTAGTTCATTTTTGCGTTTAATTCCCTTGCCTTTGGAGATGTGTCAAGTAAGAAACTGCTGCACCTGAGGTCAGAGAGGTCTTTTCCTGCCTTCTCCTCTAGGGTTTTGATGGTCTCCTGTCTCACATTCAGGTCTTTTATCCGTTTGGAGTTTATTTTTATGAATGCTGTAAGAAAGTGGTCCAGTTTCATTCTTCTGCATGTTGCTTTCCAGTTCTCCCAGCACCATTTGTTAAAGAGACTGTCTTTTTTCCATTGGATATTCTTTCCTGCTTTGTCAAAGATTAGTTGGCCATACTTTTGTGGGTCTAATTCTGGGGTTTCTATTCTATTCCATTGGTCTATGTGTCTGTTTTTGTGCCAATACCATGCTGTCTCGATGATTACAGCTTTGTAATAGAGGCTGAAGTCTGGGATTGTGATGCCTCCCGCTTTTCTTCTTCAATATTATTTTGGATATTCGGGGTCTTTTGTGGTTCCATACAAATTTTTTAATCGAATTTGCAATACTTATTTGGAGTTCATCTAATAATAATGTCTAATGCAATAATGTCTAATTACTGCATTATAAAGTATAATAAACCATGTCATAATATCCATTTGAGTATTTTACCAGAACTCACTAGAAAGGTTATCTGCAACTTATTAACTGGTGTGTAAGTGAAAAACTGACCTTTATGTGAAAGATTCTAATACATATATTTGATTATTCACAGTAATTTTGCAATATAGACAAGTCAGTGAAGCCTAGTGCTGGAAAATACTATAATTAAATTTTATTACAGATTTTTGAAAAAAATAGCTTATTTTGTAAATCATTAGTAAGAGTTTTCTGTAATATTTATTTTTTTTTATTTAAAAATTTTTTTAAAATTTATTTATCACTGAGAGGCAGAGCATGAGAGGGGCAGAGAGAGGTGGAGACACAGAATCTGAGGCAGGCTCCAGGATCCAGCTGTCAGCACAGAGCTTTTCGTGGGGCTTGTACTCACCAACCAAGAGATCATGACCTGAGCCAAAGTCAGACGCTTAACTGACTGAGCCACCCAGGTGCCCCTGTAATATTTTAAAATAATGTTTAAGATTCATTCTTTCAATATTTTATTCATTAATTATCTTATTCAAGATAAATGTATTTTGAAGTTGAAGAAATTAATCAAAGAAAGATTAAGTATCTTAAGCAAGTCTAAACATTAAGAACTGATAGGGTAGTAGACCAATGATTTCAGCCTAATTAATGACACTCCAGACTCTCATCTTAAAACTATGTTTTAAACTTCTTTCGGAATTACATACAAAGGGAGAAGTTAGTAACTGGAAATAAATAAGCCAAATCACTATGTCAGTAGAAAGCTCTGTTTAGTAGTGATATAATTT
Organism: Neofelis nebulosa; assembly: GCF_028018385.1. Taxonomy (NCBI): domain Eukaryota; kingdom Metazoa; phylum Chordata; class Mammalia; order Carnivora; family Felidae; genus Neofelis; species Neofelis nebulosa. The sequence goes on along the minus strand of NC_080782.1, from coordinate 203,642,682 downwards.
TTGCTTATGACATTGAAAAAGTATCTTTTGAATTGCTTTTAAACGATTTCTTATTGAAGTTAAAATAAAAAGCTATAGAGGACAAAAGAAAGAAGCCCCCTATTACTAATTGATATAATTTAGAGAATTTTTAACCAAGTTGCTAATGGAATGAACTCAAGTTCAACTTAGAATATTTAGATAGAAAACAGTAATTTTAAATTTTTTTAATGTTAATTTTTTTTTTGAGAGAGAGAGAGAGAAAGTGGGGGAGGTGCAGAGAGAGGGAGACACAGAATCGGAAGCAGGCTCCAGGCTCTGAGCTGTCAGCACAGAGCCCGACGCGGGGCTCGAACTCACGGACCGTGAGATCATGACCTGAGCTGAAGTCGGACGCTCAACCAACTGAGCCACCCAGGCGCCCCAGAATACAGTAATTTTAAATATAAGTAAACTATTACAGGCATGAACAGCCTATGTGTAAAGCCTGATGTCACATATATACTATTAAAGATAATTTCTTGATCTTTGTGAGACTTAAAAATAATTTATTTCATCCATAATTGGCATTTTACCCTCAGTCTATCTGCAGTCAAGAACATAGTTTCTGAAGCTAATATTCTTTTTTTTTTTTAAGTAATGAAAATTTATTAAGCATTCCTGGGATGGTGGTTATTGCCTCCAAACCTGGAGGGAGGAACCAACACTGTAGGAAGGCTCTCAGAAATCACACTGTCCCAATAACTCTGGCCAACACAGGGAGAAGCAAAATCATTCCCCAGAAAATTGGGTCAGGCTTTGTTCATCCAAGAAGGGCTGGAGGTCAGATGTATAAGGGACAATCACATGATACTGGAGGATGGGTGGGGGGATGGGTGGCATGCTGGACCCCAAGCTGGATCCTTAAAAACCAGGGGAGAAACTGATTCACTTCTTCTCTGGGGGTGGAGTTCCTGATCACCAGGCTCATTTCGTACCCTTGATGAAGCTGTCACTGCCCCGGGTAAAACTTTCATCCTAATATTCTAATATTAGAATATTCATAGCTAATATTCTAACAGAAACTCTAAGTCATTGAAATTGGTCTTAAACTAAGTTTAGTCCTTCCATTTAAGAACTGATTTTACTAGGTTTTCTGTATAATTCTATATTTGTTAATGAAAGCTGTAGTAATACAGCCATAGATTATGTTGTTTACTTACTGCTTCACTGTTTTTGGTAATTCAACATATTTCACTGAGAATTATTTGTGCTATTTGAATAGAATAGGTTAATTCTGGGGGGACCTGACTTCAACTCAGGTCATGATCTTAATGGTTCTTGGGTTCAAGCTCTGCATTGGGCTCTGTGCTGACAGCTTGGAGCCTGGAGCCTACTTTGGATTCTCTGTCTCCCTCTCTCTTTGCCCCTCCCCAACTTGTGCTCTGTCTCTATCTCAAAAATAAACATTAAAAAACAGAAAAATTATCAAGTTATGAGATTATTGTTGATGTAGCATGATTAACTGAACAATAGGCTTTATTTGGATTCCACCACTGAGGTTTAGTTTATGGTCCAGGATCCAATCCGGAATTGGTTTATTTCTCATCTTTCTGTGATAAGCAGAATACTACTTCTACACTCCACCAAGATGTTCATGTCCTAATCCCTATACCTGTGATTATGTTACTTTACGTGATAAAAGGGATTTTGCAATGATTAAAGCTATGATTGAAGGTATAGGCCTTGAGATGGGAAGGTTACTATTGATTTTCAAGGTGGGCACATTCTTTCCATATGAATCCCCTAAAGCAGAGAACCTTTTGTGACTGTGGTCAGAAAGAGATATGAAAATAGAAGGAAGGTCAGAGAAATGTGATGTTGCTGGCTTTGACTGTGGAGATAATGGGCCAACAGCCAAGGAATGCAGGCAGCCTCTAAAAGCTATGGTCATGGACCTCCAGAAAGAGATTCAGTCTTACTGATACCTTATTTTAGCCTAGTGAGTATGACATTGAACTTTTGATTTTCAGAACAGTAAAATAATAAACTTGTGTTGTTTCAAGCTACTAAATTTGTGGTAATTTGTTATAGTAGTAATAGAAATCTAATTAGAATTCTCCAATATATTACAGCAACTTCAGTATCATATTTCATGACTGACATTGTTTTAGAGGGAAGTTCAGTTATTTATAGAAGGTTTCTCAATTTTGATTTGTCTGAAGGTTTTTTATTTTTTCCTTTCTCAAAACGAGATTGTGAAAGTACCACAGAAGTGATATATTCCTGTCGCTGAATAAATCAGGGATTACATGGTGTCATATTATCAATATGTGATATTAACCTTCAGCACTTGGTTAAACTAGTGCCTGCTAGGATTCTACACTATAAATTTACTTGTTTTCTCTCTATAACATAGTTTATAATTCTTTGAAACTAGATGTATATAATATATACTGTTTTAGCTTAAATATTTGTCTACTAATTTCTGCATCCATTGATATTCTAGCCTGTGAAAATTACTTCTTTGGTATTCTGCTGGTGATTTTCTAGTGATCATTCTTTCTACATTTTTAATGGGGAATTTCTATAAGGAAGAGTTACTCCTTTTCTTTTTTTTCCTTCCTCCCTTCATCCTCCTTTCCCTCCCTCCCTTCCTCCATCCATCTATTATTAATATGGACTCATGGAGGTTTGTTTTATTTTTTGGGTTATAATCTAATGCTGTCATTATTTTGTACTCACAGTGTTTCAGTGTTGGCAATGGGGAGATCTTTTATGTTGGTTTCCTACATTCTTTTGACATTCCCCTGTTTTTTGGTCTTTCTGCTCTAACATTGGAATCAATGAATTTTACAAAGAATTTCTAACTTCTCCTGGTGAAAAATACAGATTTGGGCAGTAGGTGTACTTGTTGCTACTGGTGTGTAATTGCTGGATTTTGAACCGTAGAAGGAAAAATATTCTTCAGTGATTTTTACTGTTATTCATCCCAGAATGTGTTTTGGGTTAAAGAAACAATTTACACAGTAGAAAATTAATAAAATGAAATTGAATTTTATTCAGTCTTTAGTCATTTATTTTTATATTTTCATTACTCTGATATTTAAATCAGAAACCACAATTTTTACTGTACTTATTATCATTGTGCAAAATGAGCACAATGCCATAAAAGTGAGCACTCAAGAAAATAATTATTATTGCAGATTATTATTGATGATTATATTTTGAAGCAAGGTTAAATTAAGCGTGAGAATCCTAATGTAAGAGAAGGGTAGAATAGAATAAAGTTGAAAATCAAAAACATTTCCAAGCAACTGTGATATATTCTTATTCTTGAGGAACTTAAATCCTGGGCAGTCTAGTTTTACTGTCCTTCTTCTGCAGGACAGCCATGAATATCCTTGAATGTGTTTTTAGTATTGTTTTGTACTAGGGTCCTTGGTAATTTTACTCATTGTATCAAAGGTGTTCATGATGATGGCTTAGGATTTGAAATCCTAAAATATGTATTAGCTTGGGGGAAAAGATTTGAGTATTACAGGCACAGCACAATCATAAAATTTATTATCTATACTTAATTTAAAAACGATTTGAAATCAACAATATAAGAGTTAATTTTATAGGGTATACTCTTATGCATCTAACTTGAGACATGTTTGAAAAGGATTGTAATTTTAATTTTGGGAATCTAAAATTTAAGAAGAAAAAAAGCCCCCAAATTGCTGTTTTTCTTTTACGAGTTACACAGTGTAGATAGTCTAGTAATGTATTAAAAAGACTTTTAAAATCCAAATACTTACCTTTTTTTTTTTTTTTTTTTTAGCCCATACTACGTTTTAGAGAACCATCAAATCTTAATTTCTTTTAGGGGACAAAAAAACAACACTTTATCTTATTTTTTTAGTTATTTCTAGAATTGAGAGCTGAACTGTCTACACATGAAGTAATATATTTCAGATAGCTATGATGTAAATATCACTTAAATACTATAACTTTAAATATTTTTTGCTAAAGTTACTTCAGTAAATATATTTTACTTCTGTATATTTTTATCTGTAGTATAGTTAACTTGGTATTGCTTTAAATTAACTGCTTAAATCTGATGTGGAATTAGAATGCACCAGCTAGATAAACAAACAAAGAAGTTTTGTCTCCCTGGAAAGATCTGAGATATATGAGTGGGGACCTAAGGAGGTTTTCTATGAATAAAGTACAGCTCAGAGAAATATTTTCCCATGCATTGTATTTGCCCCAAAGTGAACTACTTTCATGTTTCAATGGGTGATCCTAATTCTAATGTACTTTTGGTTGGATGAATATGTCCTGTTTATCCCATACACATTTCATTAGTTTATTAAAGACTTGGTAGTAATAATTGAAAAAGGCTTAATTTTATTATATGAAACAGTTTTAATGCTTTCAGCATCTCAAAAATCAGTTACTGCATCTCTTGCAACTCTGTACCTCAGGTGACTACAGCCTACCATACACAGTAGAACAGTATTGAGAGTGAAAAGGGATAAACGACTCTGACAAGTGAACACACAAGTAAACTTATGTACTGTCCAAGTCCACCAAGTCAGATGATCATGCTACATATGCTCCTTTCATAATTAAAAATTTTTAATGTTTATTTATTTTTGAGAGACAGAATGAGAGTGGGAGAGGGGCAGAGAGAGAGGGAGACACAGAATCTGAAGCAAGCTCCAGGCTCCGAGCTGTGAGCACAGAGCCCGATGTGGAGCTCAAACTTATGAGCCCTGAGATCATGTCTGAATCGAAGTTGGATGCTCAACTGACTGAGCCACCCAGGCGCCCCATAACCATCTTTAATATTTTTCAGATTAATGTTCCAGTGAAGACAGTGATTTATATAAGGGATCAATTTTTTTTTGCATTTAACATCAAGACTTTTTTATAAGAGGGAAGCTCTACCAGAGTTCCTCTAAGTGTTAATCGATTTTTTTCTATCAATTACCAGGAATTACGTTGCGCACAAGGCACCTATGTATTTCTCATTTAATTGTCAAACACATATATGAAGTGTTACGGTATTTTTTTTTCAGATGAGAAACATGAAACTCAGAGAATTTGTCTAATTTCTAAACCTTCTGATAGAGCAAAATTTCAGATTGGCAGCCAGGTCCCATATTACTTCAAGTATTTATTCACAAATACCGTCGAAAAATTAGTATATTTAATTTATATTTTAGGTTTATTCTAAATATGTTTTTGTTTCTCCAATTTGAAGCCCATTTAATACTTTGTTAATGCTATGCACAACTTCATTGATAATTAATTTTTCAAAGAAAAAGAATATGTTAGCTAAGAGATTACGTCTGATTCCTAGGATCAGAAGTTGGCTCTGCTACCCACAAGTTTATGGCCTTGGGAAAGTCACAACCTCTCTGTCCTGAGTTTCCTCATTCTGTGAACCCATCAAACAGGATCTATAGTTGTTCTGAAAAATAAACTAGTTAATGTAGATAAAGTGTTAGTATACATTATATTAACATAGGTAAAGTATTAATCATTACTATATTTCAATTGTTTAATGTTTATAAAAATATAAATTTATATGTGTTATATATGTTTGAGTACTTCATATATGTTTATAAATAATATGCTCATAAGTATATCCCTTTATATATGTTTATATGTATTTAACTATGTTTATAAACAAATGTGAATTTAAATAGGAATCATTTATATCTATACTTACACTTATATATATAATATTTATATTTTTCCACATTTATAAAGTATAATACTTCATAATAAATCAGGAAATATATGGCAAATGCTAATCATTATTACTGTTTAGTTATTTTGTTCTTTAATTACTAGGAGAAATTCTATACGATTGACAAACTTAGAAGTTTCACTGTAGTATCATTTCTACATTACTGATAAAATGTTAATAACAGATCTTTCAGAGAATGGGACAAAGAGGAAATACTGTGCTTGACTTAGATGTTGTGATAATTTACATATATACTTTGTTAAATCTTTATATCCTTCATTAATTTCTTATTCCTTATAATATGACTTCATTAATGTCAGTGACCATATTTTTAAAATGCACAGTGTAGGGGCGCCTGGGTGGCGCAGTCGGTTAAGCGTCCGACTTCAGCCAGGTCACGATCTCGCGGTCCGTGAGTTCGAGCCCCGCGTCAGGTTCTGGGCTGATGGCTCGGAGCCTGGAGCCTGTTTCCGATTCTGTGTCTCCCTCTCTCTCTGCCCCTCCCCCGTTCATGCTCTGTCTCTCTCTGTCCCAAAAATAAATAAAAAACGTTGAAAAAAAAAAATTAAAAAAAAAAAAATGCACAGTGTAGAACATTGCCTTTTGGAAAATTTTAATAAATTAAAATATCCATTGGTTATACTTTTTCTACATGCTTATCACCTCCAAACAAAAACTTGTAATTGTCATCATCAAGCTATTTTTATTGACTGTTCGCAATATACCCTTCATAAAACTTTTCAATGTTGGCATAAAGTACAGGTAAAACAGAAATAAAATAAAGCTGGATATGTAGGGTATTAAGGCACTTCCCTGAGCTTACAGAATTACTAAAGGTATAGCTCTGATATAAACCCGTATAAGCCACTGTCTTCCCACTGTGCTAATGTTATTCACAAAGAAAAGTTCACTTCAATAGATACAAAATAGGATCTCTAATGAACTATAAATGACATACGAGAAGCAAATTGCATAATGCAAGAGTTGGTAATTTGGCCACAAAGTATATAAACTGGGTTCTCAATTCTCATATTTTTATGAAAGAGTACATGTGAGTCAAATTTGCTTCTCTCATTAAAGCACGGAGCTTTATAAAGAGAACGTGTGTGTGAGAGAACAAAAGTTAGATGAAAAAATTACTGAGAATTTACTAAAACATTTTAAAATCGTGTGTCTTTTTTTTTTTTTTTTAATTTTTTTTTTTTTCAACGTTTTTTATTTATTTTTGGGACAGAGAGAGACAGAGCATGAACGGGGGAGGGGCAGAGAGAGAGGGAGACACAGAATCGGAAACAGGCTCCAGGCTCCGAGCCATCAGCCCAGAGCCTGACGCGGGGCTCGAACTCACGGACCGCGAGATCGTGACCTGGCCGAAGTCGGACGCTTAACCGACTGCGCCACCCAGGCGCCCCAAAATCGTGTGTCTTAATCTGTGAGATGAATCTTGGTCACAATTTGGATACTACTTTTTATTTTACAGTTGAAGTAAAGAAAACCATGACATATATAATAAATAGGTTGCCCAGGTCACATGAAAAATTTTACCAAATTTTAGTTGAGAACTCGACTTTCCTTGACATTATTTTTATTTTTAAATTTTTATTAGAGAGTGGGAGAGAGGGGAAGAGGGAGAGAGAGAAAGAATCTTAAGCAATCTCCACAGTCAGCTCAGACCCCACATGGGGCTTGTTCACAAGACTCTGGGATCATGAACTGAGCCAAAATCAAGAGTTCAACACTCAACCGAGTGAGCCATCCAGATGCCTCCCCCTTATTAATTTTTACCCTTGACATTAAAGAGTAGTTCCTTTTCTTATTCCTAGTATATCTCTTATAAATTCTTATTGTAACTTAGAGATATATGTTACATGCATAACAGTATATGCAGAAATTCAAATACTTACAAAATATACCTGACAACCATGCTTTTTATTTGACCTAAATATACTAATGTGTCAGCTCCAATTAAGTCATAATCAGTATGTAATGATTTTACTCATGTTCTTAGAGCCAATAAATGTTTTTATTTATGTAGGAGTTTTGTATGTCACATGTTTATTCAATAAGTGATTTGTTTAAAAGCAGAAGTTCATGGAAGATTAATATATTTTTTCTTAGCTTCAAAGTGAAACTCCTGTAAACAATTGCATAAACTGAATAAATGCTATTTTTTAATCTTGTTTTATTTTTTATTTTTTAAATTTACATCCAAATTAGTTAGTATATAGTGCAACAATGATTTCGGGAGTAGATTCCTTAGTGCCCCTTACCCATTTAGCCCATCCCCCCTCCCACAACCGCTCCAGTAACCCTCAGTTTGTTCTCCATATTTATGAGTCTCTTCTGTTTTATCCCCCTCCCTGTTTTCATATTATTTTTGTTTCTCTTCTCTTATGTTCATCTATTTTGTCTCTCAAAGTCGTCATATGAGTGAAGTCATATGATTCTTGTCTTTCTCTAATTTCACTTAGCATAATACCCTACAGTTCTATCCACGTAGTTGCAAATGGCAAGATTTCATTCTTTTTGATTGCTGAGTAATACTCCATTGTATATGTGTGTGTGTGTGTGTGTGTGTGTGTGTGTGTGTGTGTGTGTGTATACACCACATCTTCTTTACCCATTCATCCATTGAGGGACATTTGGGCTCTTTCCATAGACTATTGTTGGTAGTGCTGCTATAAACATGGGGGTGCATGTGTCCCTTTGAAACAGCACACCTGTATCCTGTGGATAAATGCCTAGTAGTGCAATTGCTGGGTTGTAGGGTAGTTCTATTTTTCGTTTTCTGAGGAACCTCTATACTGTTTTCCAGAGTGGCTGCACCAACTTGCATTCCCACCAACAATCCAAAAGAGATCCTCTTTCTCCGCATCCTCACCAACATCTGTTGTTGCCTAAGTTGTTACTGTTAGCCATTCTGATGGGTGTGAGATAGTATCTCATAGTGGTTTTGATTTGTATTTCCCTGATGATGAGTGATGTGGAGCATTTTTTCGTGTGTCGGTTGGCCATCTGGATGTCTTCTTTGGAGAAGTGTCTATTCATGTCTTTTGCCCATTTCTTCACTGGATTATTTATATTTTGGGTGTTGAGTTTGATAAATTCTTTATAGATTTTGGATACTAACCCTTTATCTGATATGTCATTGGCAAATATCTTCTCCCATTCTGACGGTTGCCTTTTAGTTTTGCTGATCGTTTCCTTTGTTGTGCAGAAGCTTTTCATTTTGATGAGGTCCCAGGAGTTTATTTTTGCTTTTGTTTCCCTTGTGTCCAGAGACATGTTGAGTAAGAAGTTGCTGCGGCCAAGATCAAACAAGTTTTTGCCTGCTTTCTCCTTGAGGATTTTGATGGCTTCCTGTCTTTCATTGAGGTCTTTCATCTATTTTGAGTTAATTTTTGTGTATGATGTAAGACAGTGGTCCAGGTTCATTCTTCTGCATGTTGCTGTCCAGTTTTCCCAGCGCAACTTGCTGAAGAGACTGTCTTTATTCCATTGGATATTCTTTCCTGCTTTGTCAAAGATTAGTTGGCCATATGTTTGTGGGTCCATTTCTGGGTTCTCTATTCTGTTCCATTGATCTGAGTGTGCCAGTACCACACTGTCTTGATGATTACAGCTTTGTAGTGTAGCTTGAAGTCTGGGATTGTGATGCCTCCTGCTATGGTTTTCTTTTTCAAGATTTCTTTGGGGATTTGGGGTCTTTTCTGATTCCATACAAATTTTAGGATTATTTGTTCTAGCTCTGTGAAGAATGCTGGTGTTATTTTGATAGGGACTGCATTGAATATGTAGATTGCTTTGGGTAGTATCGACATTTTAACAATATTTGTTCTTCCTATCCAGGAGCATGGAATCTTTTTCCATTTTTTTGTGTCCTCTTCAGTTTCTTTCATAAGCTTTCTATAGTTTTCAGCATATAGATTTTCACCTCTTTGGTTAGATTTATTCCTAGGTATTTTATGGTTTTTGGTGCAACTGTAAATGGGTTCCATTCCTTGATTTCTCTTTCTGTCACTTCATTGTTGGTGTATAGGAATGCAACCGATTTCTGTGCATTGGTTTTATATCCTGCAACTTTGCTGAATTCATGAATCAATTCTAGCAATTTTTTTGGTGTAATCTTTTGGGTTTTCCATATAGAGTATCATGTCCTCTGTGAAGAGTGAAAGTTTGACCTCCTCCTGGCTGATTTGGATGCCTTTTATTTCTTTGTGTTATCTGATTGCAGAGGCTAAGACTTCCAATACTATGTTGAATAACAGTGGCGAGAGTGTCTTGTTCCTGACCTTAGGGGGAAAGCTCTCAGTTTTTCCCCATTGAGGATGATATTAGCGTTGGGTCATTCATATATGGCTTTTATGATCTCGAGGTATGCTCCTTCTATCCCTACTTTCTTGAGGGTTTTTATCGAGAATGGATGCTGTATTTTGCCAAATGCTTTCTCTGCATCTATTGAGAGGATCATATGGTTCTTGTCCTTTATTTTCTTGATGTGATGAGTCACGTTAATTGTTTTGCAGATATTGAACCAGCCCTGCATCCCAGGTATAGATCCCACTTGGTCGTGGTGAATAATTTTATTCATGTATTGTTGGATCCGGTTGGTTAATATCTTGTTGAGGATTTTTGTATCCATATTCATCAGGGAAATTGGTCTATAGTTCTCCTTTTTAGTGGGGTCTCTGTCTGGTTTGGAATCAAGGTAATGCTGGCTTCATAGAAAGAGTTTGGAAGTTTTCCTTCCATTTCTATTTTTTGGAACAGCTTCAAGAGAATAGGTGTTAACTCTTCCTTAAATGTTTGGTGGAATTCCCCTGGAAAGCCATCTGGTCCTGGACTCTTGTTTTTTGGAAGATTTTTTATTACAAATTTGATTTCCTTACTGGTTATGGGTCTGTTCAAATTTTCTATTTCTTCCAGTTTCAGTTTTGTAGTGTATATGTTTCTGGGTATTTGTCCATTTCTTCCAGATTGCCCATTTTATTGGCATATAATTGCTCATAATATTGTCTTATTATTGTTTTTATTTCTGTTGTGTTGGTTGTGATCTCTCGTCTTTCATTCTTGATTTCATGTTTTTGGGTCCTTTCCTTTTTATTTTTGATCAAACTGGCTAGTGGCTTATCAGTTTTGTTAATTCTTTCAAAGAACCAGCTTCTGGTTTCATTGATCTTTTCTGGTTTTTTTAGTAGCATAATTTCTGCTGTAATCTTTATTATTTCCTGTCTTCTACTGGTTTGGGGTTTTGTTTGCTGTTGTTTTTCCTGCTCCTTAAGGCATAAGGTTAGGTTGTGTATCTGAGATCTTTCTTCCTTCTTTAGGAAGACCTGGATTGCTATATACTTTCTTCTTTTGACCACCTTTGCTGTGTCCCAGAAGTTTTGGGTTGTGGTGTTATCATTTTCATTGACTTCCATATACTTTTAATTTCCTCTTTAACTTCTTGGTTAGTGCATTCATTCTTTAGTAGGATGTTCTTCAGTCTCCAAGTATTTGTTACCTTTCCAAATTTTTTCTTGTGGTTGATTTCCAGTTTCATAGCATTGTCATCTGAAAATATCCTGGGTATGATCTTCATCTTTTTTACTTGATGAGAGCTGATTTGTGTCCCAGTATGTGGTCTATTCTGGAGAATGTTCCATGTGCACTGGAGAAGAATGTATATTCCACTGCTTTAGGGTGAAATGTTCCGAATATATCTGTCAAGGCCATCTGGTCCAGTGTATCATTCAAAGCCATTGTTTCCCTGTTGATTTTCTGATTAGATAATCTGTCCATTGCTGTCAGTGGGGTGATGAAATCCCCTACTATTATGGTATTATTATCAATGAGTTTCTTTATGTTTGTAATTAATTGATTTATATATTTGGATACTTTCATATTTGGTGCATAAATGTTTACAATTGTTAGGTCTTCATGGTCGATTGACCCCTTAATTATGATATAATGCCCTTCTTTGTCTCTTGTTACACAGTCTTTATTTTAAAGTTTGGATTGTATGAGGTAAGTATGGCTACTCTGACTTTCTTTTGTTGACCATTAGCATGATAGATGGTTCTCCATCCCCTTATTTTCAATCTGAAGGTGTCTTTAGGTCTTAAGTGGGTCTCTTGTAAACAGCATATAGATGGATCTTATTTTCTTATCCATTCTGTTACCCTGTGTCTTTTGATTGGAGCATTGAGTCCATTGACGTTTAGAGTGAGTACTGAAAGATATGAATTTATTGCCATTATGATGCTTGTAGAGTTGGAGTTTCTGGTGGTGTTCTCTGGTCCTTTCTAACCTTTGTTGCTTTTGGTGTATACACACACACACACACACACACACACACACAAATATATATTTTTTCATCTTTTCTCCCCTCAGAGAGTCTTTTCAGGGCTGGTTTAGTGGTCACAAACTCCTTTAATATTTGTTTGGGAAACTTTTTATCTCTGCTTCTATTTTGAATGACAGCCTTGCTGGATAAAGAATTCTTGGCTGCATATGTTTCTGATTCAGCACACTGAATGTATCCCGCCACTCCTTTCTGGCCTGACAAGTTTCTGTGGATAGGTCTGCTGCAAACCTTATCTGTGTTGCCTTGTAGGTTAGGGGCTTTTTTCCCCTTGCTGCTTTCATGATTCTCTCCTTGCCTGAGAATTTTTTGAATTTGGCTGTAATATGCCTTGTTGATGGCTGGTTTTTGTTGAATCTAATGGGGGTCCTCCATTTCATGTCTGTGTCTTTCCACAGGTTAGGAAAGTTTTCTGCTATGATTTTCTCACATAACCCTTCTACCCCTATTTTTTCTCTTCCTATTCTGGGACCCTATGATTCTGATGTTCCTTTTCATGAGTCACTGATTTCTCTAATTCTTAAATCGTGTTCTTCTGCCTTAATCTCCCTCTTTTTTTCTGCTTCATTAGTCTCTACAAGTTTGTCCTCTATATTGCTGATTCTTTGTTCTGCCTCATGCATCCTTGCCTCTGCGGCATCCATTTGAGAATGCAGCTCAGTTATACCATTTTTTATGTCATCCTGACTAGCTTTTACTTCTTTTATCTCCACAGAAGGGAATTCTAATCTATTTTTGAATGCAGCTAGTATTCTTCATGATTCTAAATTCTGGTTCAGACATCTTGCTTGTATCTGTGTTGGTTAAATCCCTGGCTATCGTTTCTTCATGCTCTTTCCTTTGGGGTGAATTCCTTCATTTTGTCATTTTGAAGGGAGAAAAGTAATTAATGAGGTAGAAAAATTAAAATTAAAAAAATTAAAATTAAAAAAAATATTAAAAAATTAAACACACACACACAAATCTAATAAATGATGCTAGATCCTAGGTGTGTTTTGGGCTGGGTGTTGAAAGTGGTTTGACAGATTAGAGAAAAAACAGGGGGAGAAAAAAAAGGAAATCGTTGAGAATTTGAAAAAATGAATACACTGATGTAGACTGAAATGAGATGATGGGAGTAAAATTGAATTTGAAAAATATACACAAAAGTAAAAACAGTGGAATAAAAATTAAAGAAACATATTTTTAATAAAAATTAAAAATAAAAATGAATTTTTTTTCTTTCCGTATTCAAAAAAAAGAAAAGAAACGATAAAGAGAAAAAAGGAAAAAAAAAGGAAATGCTTAAAATTTTGAAAAAGTAGACTAAATAAAATGATGGAAGTAAAATAGAATTGAAAAAAATTACATAAAAGCAAATAATATAGTAAAAAATTAAACAAGAATATTTTTAATAAAAATTGAAAATAAAAATGAATTTTTCTCTTTCTGTATTCAAGAAAAGGAAAAGAAGTGAAAAAGTGAAAAAAAAATTGAATAGTTGGACCTGCTAACAGATTGAAATACGACTGAAATTACTTCATTTTCCCCTAGAAGTCAGACTATGAAGCGCTTTATAGTCTATAAACTAAGTAGGCGGTGAGACTTGTGTGTTCTTGAAGAAGGAGGTTGGCCCAGTTGGTTGGGGCTTAATGTAACTGCTCCGTTCTCCACTAGATGGCGGTGCTAGCCTACTGAGGTGGATTGTCGTGGTGCCCATAGGTGCGTATGCACATGCATGGTAGCTGTGAAAATGGCGTCACCCAGCTACCCAGTCTCTACTATGGGAACTCTGTTCTCCCCAATCAGCAATCGCACACCTGTCCTCTGTCTTTAGCTTTCGTCCACTCTCCACTTCTTCACTCTCCATGACCAGGCCCTAGCAGTACCTCTCTCCCAAATTTTATCTCAGAAACGGCTGCCTTCCCCGGCCCCTTACTTCTGAAGGACTGTGACTTTGACCCATTCTGCCCCTCTGCATGAGGGTCTTACTGAGCAATGGCCGAATGCCGGCTGTACCCAGGAACACTTGCAGGACCCTGCTGTTCCTGGTGCCCAAGACTGTGGCCAGGTGCCAGCCCACCCTAGAAAATGCTCGCAAGATAGTGTAGCAGCAGCTTTTCAGGGATTATGGAAAATCACAACACACATCTGGCACCAGGCTTCACCTTTAACTACCTTGTTCCAGCACCAGCGATGTGGCTGTTCTCTGGGGTCTGGACCGGGTGGCTTCAACAGTCTCTACCAAATGCCCTTACAGCAGTGGAACCGCTTTTCCCCGTGTGGCCTGAGAACCTCCTGGAACCCACTCTGTTCCTCTGTATTCACCCTTCCCACCAGAGCACCGTCAGTTATGGAGTTGCGGAGTTGCAGCCTTTGCGCTCCCCTTGTTTACAGTCTTAATAGAATTTAAACCCTCTCCTTTCTCCTTTCTCCCTTTTTAGTTTCGTCCTTGTGACTGTTTCCAATTTTCTACTTTCTCCCCAGCTGCTTTTGGGGAGGGGTGTTTTTCCCATATACTCCCCCGCCCCCAGTCTCCGTCCTCTCTCCACCTGCAGAAGCGCCTCCCTACCTGCTGCTGGCTTTTCTCTCCCCAAGTTCACCTCTCCACGCCATGTACCTGCTGAATTCTGTGGTTCAGGTTGTGCAGATTGTTGTGTTAATCCTGCAATCAGTTTTCTAGGTGTGTAGGATGGTTTATTGTTGGTCTGGCTGCATTTCATGGACGTGAGACATACAAAACACTTCCATGCTCTTCCACCATCTTGGCCCACTGAATAAATGGTATTAACTATAATTTGACCTCATTTAGAAAGATTAAGTAAGCTATAATCTTTGAAATTTTATTAAGTATAGAGTCTCGGAATTAAGAGATAATTTCTACAGTTGCTAGCTGTGTGACCTTAGAAAATTTACTTAAACTTTCTGTGACTAGTCATCCATCTATAGCTTGGGAAGGATAATAGTACTGGAGAGACCTGTCATAAATAAAAGGTTAATTCATGTAAAGGACTCAAAAAACTGCATATTTTTGTCCATTTTTTCTTTTAAATTTGATGTAGCATATGCCTTTGTAAGGCTTTTTTATAGGTATTCATTAAATACCTTTTAATGAGGTTAGACTGCTTGCAAACTGTTGGCATTTTGAGTTTGCATTAATACTTTCCTTTCTTGCTGAATTGCTGCCATTTTCTTGAATTGTGATTGTCATACAAGGAGAAAAAATAGTCTGTCCTCTAGTCTGTCATGACACTCATGCAATCAGTGTTGGAGGAAGTGGTCTACATGTCATGGTGACGTGCTTAAGTCAGCTCTGCCTCTAGCAATATCCACCACACAATATATCTGCAGCTGATACAGGTTTCTTTAGTGGAAAGCAGTTTTGTATTGTCAGATAGTAATGTTGACTTGCTAATGTTAATTCACCTATGTACTCTAGGAAGTTACAAGCAATTGACCTACATCTCTTAATATGTTCGAATTGCTATACAATTTATATATGTATTACAATTACTATTTCTCTCCTTTTCCTTTTTGTGAAATGTGGTTTTATTCATCAGGCAACCTGGATCTTATGGCACAACTAGAAAGCAGTACACAGCAGTATGCTTTAATGCCACTTTAAAATGTTTTCTCCTCAAGTTACTCTTAAGTTACATTTCAAAGGACTACCCAAAAATAGTTATATTTTCAAGGCCCTAATCTATCCATAGGCTTCGTCTGAGATACCAAATTTCTCTGAAAGTACTGAACTCAATTCAATTTTTATAAATCCTATTCATTGTCCATTTGAGATAATCCCAAAGACCTGGCAGAGTTTATGCAAGATATAAACAGTGAAAGAGTATGTATTCCCTCTGTGCAAAAAGGTTAAAATAGAGAAAAACAATATCTTTGCAAGATAAACATGAAACTTATTAAAAATGAAGGCCATATTAAGTAGAAGAATGAGTACAAAAGTAAATATTGGATTCATTTAAAAGAATATCTGACAAGGTTTCTTAAAGAGATAGAACTTGGGAGTACATAAGCCTGTGCCAAGGTGCTTCAAATCTACATCAGTTTCACCTTGCTTTTAATATATTTCATGTGATAATTTTGATTTACTTTTGCTGCCAAGGAAACATTAATTCTATATCAACCTTTTGAAAAGTAATCAATTATTCTTACTGGACTCAAGCCCAGTTGTGCTTTTTCATTTAAATGTAATATTGAATAAAAAGAGATAGAGGAGAACCAATATAAATTTTCTTCATGAGAATTATTAATGATAAATTTTATTCAATAGATATAAACACTACTCAGCTTACAAGTTTCATTTTTAAAAATTTTACTATAAAATTGTGTGTGTTATTAAACAGCATTGTGCTTTAACTGAATGGATATACCCTAGTTCTGTTTTCTTACTGAACAAGGACATCTTGAATGTGTTGTATTATAGATGTGGTTGGTAATGGATTTACTTTTCATGTTAAAAATACCAAGATATTTCCATATTAGGTGGTATTCAGTAGCACTTAAAATGCAATATTAAGTTATTACTAAAATCTGTGTATTCCATAGTTATTGTTTAATCAATGAAATATTTTACCCTGTCCCCCCTGCCCTCACATTTTCATCCCTTAAATTCTCTCTTTTGCTCGCAATATTTTCTTCAGTAACCCTATAATTGTTACAAATAGCATTAATATAAGATCAAATATAATTTCTCCTAAATCTTTCAGATTAGGAGCTCTCCTAAAATTAATAGATCTATTATATTTACAAGCTAGCTTACCAGACTTTCTTAGCAGGCTCTCTCTGTTATTATTCTTGCTGCTGAGTGTGTTAATTCATCATTCTTTTTCTGTCAGCTGTCTGCACTGTTAGTTGATTTCCAAAATGCCTGAAGGGTGCACTGTCAGCTGCAGATACCTGAGTCAACATGGTAATATCAGTTGATTTCATTCTAGGCAGTACACACACACACACACACGCACACACATCTGCACACAGTATACCTTTGTAGAGGTACTTGGCACATTTCAAAATATAACCTTTTGTTATTGCATTTAAGTGCCTGAAGCAGCACAGAATTTTCACAATAGTATTTCTGCCCCTCAATTATTTTTTTAATTCTAAAAGTTTTTGGAACAGATATTCCCTAAGAGTCAATTTAAAAAAAAACACAAAAAAAACTTAATTCTCTCAATACTTGAGTAGCTTGCTAACGCATCTGGTCTCTGCATTGTCCCACTTTTGTGTGCACTTCAGCGAATGTAGAAGCTGTACTTATTTGGGAAACACATTCAGTGAATCAGTAGGGTGTACCATATAGGCACATCTTACTAATTTGGAATTTAAGTTAAAAAGTAAACTCTCTTTATGGTATAAAAAGAAGGAGAAATGGTAGATGGAACCAGGTGCAGATATTGAATCTAAAGAAATTCAAGGTCCCAAAGCAAGTTAAAGTCTGTTGGTACCTCCATCCTGTGCCCCCTCACAGTTTCATCCCTTAAGTTCTCTCTTCAGCCCTCAATATTTCTTTCAGTAACCCTGTAATCAGTTAAATGGGCAGTCATGCTAAACATACACGGTTATCATGGACTGATTTGCTTCTATCCTTGCTTTACAGTATTTTCCCCCGGCAATGGCTCAAATCCATATCTGAGAATATTCATATCACTTTGAAAATCACACAATTCTGAGAATTCAAGTATCTGAGCATTTACTATGCTGTGATTAACATTAGTTAAGTATTATCATGACAAGTAAGTCTTCCTCTAGGACCCAGGAATCAAAGGTCCTGTTTGTTCTACTTGATGTCAACTCGCATGGCAAGAAAATATTAGAAATTATATTAGCATGTGTCATGGTTTAGTCAGCGACTCATATAAGTAAATCTTTTTTTATTTTGAAATTATTTTGTGGATAAGTAAGTAATATTTGGGCAAATATTTGGACAATTTCTGTAGTTGTACTTACTACTAAGTGAAATATCACTTCTTTTTGTGGAATAAGAATCTTATACTCACTAACTGAAGTATATGAAGCCTGGCAATGATAACCATGTTTATCTTGATTTTATATATAGTTTTAGTTATAAATTCAGAGATTCAATTTATTATCTCATATATTTGAGAGCATAGTCACTTTAGTCTCTCAAACAGTATATAGAATATACCTCTCTCCATTATAAGCAGAATTTTTTGGACAAGAATGTATTGGGGCATTAGGAGAACACCTTTAAAGTACTAGCAAGGGGTATAGTCAGAAGGTGGGTTCAGGTTTCCAGATTTTGAGTAGCAAACACAAGCAGCAGGATCTAGGGCAGGATGTGCCATGGGGCACAGAAGAAAGCAAACTGGAAGTATTTTTAACACAGGAAACCAGATCCAAAAAGAAAATCAAAAGTATGAACACAGAACAGTGGATCCAGTGACTGTGCAGAAACCAGGGTCAGGGGAAACACCTAAAGCCCCAGATTTCAGGCACATGTAGGCTAGAGATAAAAATTCATCGAAGAGAAAAAAGTACACGGGTGTCTGAAATTTGTTTTATGCTGATTGGTTGGTGTTTCCTCCTTTACTAATTCTGGCTTATATGTTCATTACTAGAAGTTGAGTCTGTCTTTCTCTTTGAAATGTTCTGATCTGTAGTATTGTAGTAAAGAACAATTTTTCTGTAATCTTAATGCAAAATGGTTTATAAGAGTAATCTAACTTGTTTAAAAATACCATATGATTTCACTTATATGTGGAATTTAAGAAAGAAAACAAATGAGCAAAGGGAAAAAGAGAGAGAGAGAGAGATGCAAACCAAGATACAGACTCTTAACTACAGAGAACAAGCTGACGGTTACCAGAAGGGAGGTGGGTGGGGAGATGGATGAAATAGGTGATGAAGATTAAGGAGTGTACTTGTGATGAGCACTGGATGTTGTATGGAAGTGTTGAATCACTGTGTTGTACACCTGAAGCTAACATTACACTGTATGTTAACTAATTGGAATTTAAATTAAAAAAAAATCATTGCCATAAACAGTGTATTATTTTATCAGCCTTTAGTTGGAATATGCTTGTATATATTATGTATGTTTTATATGAACCTCTATTCAATTAAATTCATAGATGCATGCCTTTACTAACATGTATTTTGCAAGCATGAATCATTAGACCTATTCAGATGTGATCGTATTTTTCTTTGATGGTAAAAGTTTTGTTTCCTAAGCTGGGGAAATAGACATTAATGGCATAGGCAACTAACATTTCAGTTCATATTCTGAATGAGTTATATTCAAGATCATAACTAAGAAATACCTTATAAATGATTGTAATTTAAGAAAGGTTCATAATTCACTTTTTGAAAGTCTGTCATTCTTTTTTTTTCTTCTTTGTAGAAACCTGTACTTTTTTCTCAAGGTCATACAGCTCTGTATCAGATAGCAGCAGAGCTTCAGCAATAACATCAGATGCCATCGTAGATTAATGTAAGTGAATATTTTTTTTTTTTTTGCAATTTTTATAGTTTCTCTCCTTTGCACCCATTTTGACAGGGAACAATGTTGGG
Source organism: Neofelis nebulosa (assembly GCF_028018385.1). Classification (NCBI taxonomy): domain Eukaryota; kingdom Metazoa; phylum Chordata; class Mammalia; order Carnivora; family Felidae; genus Neofelis; species Neofelis nebulosa. The sequence continues at coordinate 203,623,105 of NC_080782.1, read as the reverse complement.
TTCAATGCCGGATGCCCTAGAGGTGCCCTAGAGTTATTTTAACGAATTCAATTTGCTTTGCTTTTCATGTAAGAACAGCTTTTCTTCTTAGATATTTTTGAGGTATAGGAGAAACTATTCTTACATAAAATGTTTTAAAAAGTTTACTCTTTATATAAACTTTCATTATAGAATCATAGAATTTTAAAACTAGAGACTGTAGAGATCATCAATTCCAGGTTTTTCAGCTTTATAATGTTAAAAAAATCTATTTACCACTCATTTCTGTTCTTGCTTTTCTTTATTAATGTAGTGATTCTTGCCAACTTTTCTCACTTCTATTCCTTCTTTATGTCAGTAGTGGAGAGTTTAACTAGTTTGCTTGCTTGTAATATATTTTGAATTACAAAACACTGGAGTAGTCCAACTTTTTATTGTAAAAATAAAGAAATGCCCAGGTACAGAAAGTTTAGTTAACTGCCCAAGAGCACACACACATCTGGTAGCTGAGGTAGACTGAGAATTTCCTAAGGGTTCACAAGTGCAGGGCCCTTTCCCCCACTGAACCCTTACTCTATTTTCTTCCTGTTATTCTTTCCCCACAACCTTTTCAATTTGTTGATTAAAAATTCTGGTTCACCCCTGTCCATTTTTCTTCTTTGTGCTTGCTATTTGATTTTTATTTTATCTTTATTTGCTTTTTTAAAAAATTTTGATTAATTTTCGATATTTATATTCTCAATGCCAGAGTCCATATAAAAGCTAAATCAGATTATGATTCACATATCATTTAATGCCCCAATTCCAGTTTTTATCCCCAGTGTCCTAGGTGATTTGAACACTGTCTCCCAAGCAGTTGTGTACAATGGGAAAGAGTTAAAGGTTAGTTTCACAGCAGACTCCCTGGGTAGAACTCTGATGTCTTTATTTACCATATAATCTTGGTTTAATAAGCTGCTCTGTTGCACAATTACCTCATCTGTAAAATGTGCATAATAATTTTACCTGTCTCATAGTTCACAGTATTAAATGTATCAATGTGTAAAGTGCTTAGAACAGGGCCTGATAAATAGGGAGCACTTAGTAAGTGGTACCTGTTTTGATAACTTCCTCTTGGTATTATCATCTAGCCACACTCCTTCTTTCTATTATTTGAGCACTCTTTCCTAAGCTTTCTTTTTTCTTTTCTTTTTTTTTTTTTTTTTAAGAGAGAGCACACAAGTGTGCCAGCTTGGAAGGAGCAGAGGGAAAGGGAAAGAGAGAACCCCCTAGTGTGGATCCAACCCAGGGCTTAATCTTGTGACTGTGAGATCATGACCTGAGCTGAAATCAAGATCAGAGGCTTAATTGATTGAGCCACCCAGGTGGCCCTTCTTTCCTAAGCTTTTAACTCTCAAGATTTCACTCTTCATTTAACTTTCTTAATCAAGTGCTTCATGGGTTTTCCATCTTCTTGACTTAAGAGTTTCAGTTTACAGATTTTCAGATCTTACCTGATTCCCAAATATCACATCCATTTATTTTTTTGTCACATTAAAACCTTTTCATTTTCTTCATATCAAATTTTGGAACTGATGTTTTTTGTTTGTTTATATAAGTACCTTTATGTTGTACATTCATGAGAATGATGAAATGGTCTACAGTAATTCGAACTCATTAGAGTAGCTTAAAAGTAGATACTCATTATCCAAAACGTATAAAGAATTTATAAAACCTAACACTCAGAAAACAAATAGTCCAATTAAAAATGGGCAGAAGAAAGAATAGACATTTTTCCAAAGAAGACATACAGATAGCTAACAGGCATATAAAAAGATGCTCAACATCACTCATCATCAGGGAAATACAAACCAAAACGACAATGAGGTATCACCTCACACCTGTCAGAATAGCTAAACTTAACAACATAGGAAACAACAGGCATTGGTCAGGATGCAGAGAAAGGGGAACTCTCTTGCATCATTGGTGGGAATGCAAGTTGGTGCAGTCACTCTAGAAAACAGTATGAAGGTTCCTTAAAAAGTTAAAAATAGAAATACCCTATGATCCAGCAATTTCACGACTAGTTACTTGGCCAAAGAATACAAAAATACTAATTTGAAGGGATTTGTGCACCCCGATGTTTATAGCAGCATTATCAACAATAGCCAAATTATGGGAAGAGCAAAATGTCCATTGACTGATGAATGGATAAAGAAGATGTGATATAGAGATATAATGGAATATTACTCAGTCATCAAAAAGAATAAGTTTTCGTGTTTCCAGTGACATGGATGGAGCTAAAGAGTGTTATACTTAGTTAAATAAGTCAGAGAAAGACAAATAACATGGTCTTATTCATATGTGGAATTTAAGAAACAAAACAAATGAGCATAGAGAAATAAAGAGAGAGACAAAACCAAAAAAACACTCTTAACTATAGAGATCAAACTGATGGTTACCAGAGGGGAGGTGCATGGGGAGAATGAGTGAAATAGGTCATGGGGGTTAGGGAGTGCACTCATTGTGATGAGCACCAGCTGACGTATGGAAGTGTTGAATCACTGTATATTAACTAATATTACAGTGTATGTTAACTAACTGGAATTTAAATAAAAATTTAAAGAGTAGCTACTCATCATCAGAGTTTGAATAGGCATAGAGTAGTAGACCTACAAAACTGCTGTCAAATAAATGAGTTTATTGTTATTTTTCTTGTAAATAGTTTACCTTAAAAGCCATCAATTTATCAGATATTACTCTGTCGATCTCTGAAAAATACAAATAGAAAGGTGAATAAATTTAGATAATTTAAGAATAAAGGAGAATCAATTGAAGAATTGAGACAGGTAATAGAATTCCTTTCAGAAGAAGAATTTTTTCTCTCTTGCTATTTGGTGTGACTTCAACAGTTCTTTATATTGGTGTCTGGTACCGAGCCTTGTTTGGCTTGCAGTGAAGAAAAGAAGTACAGCGAGATAAACTGCTTTTGGACTTTGCAGTTGGATGTGTGTTTTCTCCTGAAGATGCTAGAATAATGTCCCCAGTGAAGATTTCACAGTATGTGTATAGACACACTAATAATGATTAATATTATGACCTAAAAACACACACAGTGAGTTGTACATTTTATGAGTTCAGTAACATGTTGATGGAATAAAGGAATGAATAAGATGGACTAAAAAGCAAAACAGATCCATTTTGCCTAGATATTCTTATATTTTAAAGAAGCATAATACTTTTTTCCATAATAACCCATTGTATAAATTTAGAGGTATATTTTCTTCTAACTTTCTAAGTTATGATTATGTAAACTCTAATTTTATAGTGCTGCATATTTCTCAATATGAACTATGCATTTTTACAAATAAGGGGTTCATTTGTGTGTTGAAATATTAGATATAAAAGTAAAGTGACAATGTAGAGTGGCAACTATATGTTTAATCTGTTATATAAGAAGTTGGAATATTTTTTAAATAACACAAAAATCATGAAGCCTTGGTGTTTTCCTCTTTGATATATTAGGTCCTTTGCTTATTTGCTTTATTCACATATACAAAACATAATCACATATTATTTCATATGATAAAATGGTCAAATTATCTTTATTACTCAATTCTGTAGGTTTGTTATTTTCAAATTTCTTTGCTTTACTGATTTTAGTTTTCCTTTAGTAGTTTGTTAAATATATTTTATAATTTTTTATTATAAAATATATTTTCTCTCATTTGTATAATTTTTATATGAATAATTTAATCTCAATGTGAGCAATAATTAAACTGTAAAAAATTATTAGAGACATGTTTTTTATTTATTTTTTAATTTTTTTTTTGAGAGAGAGACAGAGACACAGAGAGAGAGAGAGAGAGAGAGAGAAAGAATGCGTGGGGGAGGGGCAGAGAGAAAGGGAGACACAGAATCCAAAGGAGGCTCCAGGCTCTGAGCTGTCAGCACAGAGCCAGAAGCAGGGGCTCCAATCAACGAACTATGAGATTATGACCTGAGCTGAAGTCAGAGGCTTAACTGAGCCACTTAGGCACCATGAGTGACATGTTTTTTTTTTTTTTTTTTTTAAGTATGGGTTGACAGATACCATATGTTTTCACTCTTATGTGGATCCTGAGAAACTTAACAGAAGACCATGGGGGAGGGGAAGGAAAAAAAAAAGTTAGAGAGGGAGGGAGCCAAACCATAAGAGACTCTTAAAAACTGAGAATAAACTGAGGGTTGATGGGCGGTGGGAGGGAGGGGAAAGTAGGTGATGGGCATTGAGGAGGGCACCTGTTAGGATGTGCACTGGGTGTTGTATGGAAACCAATTTGACAATAAATTTCATATTAAAAAAATAAAGTATGGGTTGATACTTTAAGATTATAGAATGTACAAGGATGCCTGGTGGCTCAGTCAGTTAAGCATCTGACTTCAGGTCAGGTCATGATCTCTTGGTTTGCCAGTTTGAGCCCCGCTTTGGGCTCTGTGCTGATGGTTCAGAACCTGGAGCCTGATTCAGATTCTCTGTCTCCCTCTCTCTCTGTCCTTTCCCCACTTGCACTCTGTCTGTCTCTCTCTCTAAATAAATATTTAAAAAATTAAAAAAAATTATGGAATGTGTAGACATTGATAAAATAATCACAATTATAGGCATAGTTAAAAAAATTCTAATTATATCTTCAATGTTTTGAGTATTCAGAATAATTAGATAGTTATCAATCTGTGTTTGAGTGATGACACCACCCTAGGGTCCTCCTACCATGCCACCATCTTAGCTCCCCCACCCTCAGGCTCATATTTTAGAGTTCAAAATTCAGCCTTGGAATTTTTGCTATGTGAGCATTTTGCATATAGGCCTTGATTTGTTTGTCAAATGGGAAAAATATTTGCCATGTTTTATAGTACCTTCCAGTATAAAATGCAGATGATGTGGATAATATTATCAAGTTGTGATATTGGGAAAACCAAATACCACCGATGTATGATCCCTATTGCAATGATTTCACATGGTAGTTAATAAGACTCTATTTTATTACTTTTATTATTTCCATCATTGAATTTAAGTTTATTTAAACATTTCTGATAAATGATGATGAAGACAATTTTGAAGAAATGATGGTGATTGCAACTTTATTGATAATTACTACATTCATATTTTTATTGCATCTTTATATGTTTACTACCTTTATATGTATTTGGGTCTATTATTCTCAAATACCATGTAAGCTGTCTGAGGGGGGCCAATAGATCCTTCTAATTTGTATCTCCCATAAAACATAAAACTGACAAGTTAGCCTGACAGTTACATGGATGCTGGCAGAAGACAGAAGACACAAGACACCTGGGTCAGATACAAAATAACAGTACTCAGGTTTTCTCAGCTCAGGCTCTCACAGGATGACATTAAGCAGGCCAGGTAGCATCTGTACATGCAGTAGGATACATTCCAGGGCAGGAACTCTGGACTTAGGGAATCCAATGTTTTATAACAGATAGGAAGCATGCCTGTTTTTGCACAGGAGGGGAACATTCATTCTATTTTCCAAGCCTGAAAAAGTCACTCTTTGCTGTGGGGGGGAAACTATGTCGGTATTCCAAGACGGTTTCCTGTACAAACATTCTTGAAAAGATAGTCTTTAAAAAGAAAAGGCAGTCATTTACTCTGCTCTCAAGATGTACAAAAACACAAAAGACCTATGGATAATTGTCTCCCAGCAACTCCTTTCTATGCTGACAATATCTTTTGATTCTAAGATCAAAAGGACAGCACAATATTTGGTTTAAATTGAAGTATTCCATCACTAAATGTTTTCTCTATTTCTATAAATGTTAGATAGAACAGTCTTCTATTATTACTTTTGAAAAAATTAGTCTATTTTATTGCTTCAAGAGATAGGGATGCATTTAGCAGTTGTTTTCTGCCATTTAAGTTTTCTTTTGTTTTATTTTCTGTTACACCCCAGGCCAGCATATGTAACATTGCTTTTATTTATTTATTTATTTATTTATTTATTTATTTATTCTTCATAGAACTAGGAAAAAGATTGTGATTTTCAGCTGAACATAACCGTGGTCTGTAGCATGGTTGTTACATGGACTAGATACTAGATAGGCAAAAGTGGAATTTGCACAGAAATGTAACATTATAAAGAGACAAAGCAAGAAGGAAACATGCAACCCAAGTAGAAATAACTGTTCAAAGTGAGATATTACCCCACTTACAGAAATGTACACATCATCTAAGCAGAAAATCAACAAGGAAACAATGGCTTTGAATGACACACTGGACAAGATGCACTTAACAGATATATTCAGATATATTCATTTCATCCTAAAGCAGCAGAATACACATTCTTTTGAAGTGCACATGAAACATTCTCCAGAACAGATCACATACTTGGTCACAAATCAGGCCTCAACAAATACAAAATGACTGAGACCATCCCATGCATATTTTCAGACCACAACGCTATGAAACTTAAAGTAAACCACAAGAAAAAATTTGGAAAGACCATGAATACTTGGAGATTAAAAAACATCCTAAAGAGGGGCGCCTGGGTGGCGCAGTCGGTTAAGCGTCCGACTTCAGCCAGGTCACGATCTCGCGGTCCGTGAGTTCGAGCCCCGCGTTAGGCTCTGGGCTGATGGCTCAGAGCCTGGAGCCTGTTTCCGATTCTGTGTCTCCCTGTCTCTCTGCTCCTCCCCCGTTCATGCTCTGTCTCTCTCTGTCCCAAAAATAAATAAAAAAACGTTGAAAAAAAAAATTAAAAAAAAAAAAAAATCCTAAAGAGTAAATGGGATAACCAGAAAATGAAAGAATAAATTTAAAAAATGCATAGAAACCAATGAAAATGAAAACATGACAGTCCAAAACCTTTGGGATGCAGCAACAGCTATTTTAACAAGGAGGGATATAGCAATACAGATATACCTCAAGAAGTAAGAAAAGTCTCAAGTACACGAACTAATCTTACACCTAAAAGAGCTAAAAAAGTAACAGCAAATAAAGCCTAAAGCCAGCAGAATAAGGAAAACAATGGAGACTAGAATGGAAATTAATGATATAGAAACAAACAAAATCAGTAGAATAAGATCAATGAAACTACGAGCTCATTCTTTGAAAGGATTAATAAAGTTGATAACCCCCCAGCCAGACTTATAAAAAATAAGAGAAGGACTCAAATAAAATCACGAATGAAAGAGAGAGATCACAACCAACACCACAGAAATACAGTTAGAATATTGTGACAAATTATATGCCAATAAAGCAGACAATCTGAAAGACAGGGATAAATTCCTAAAAACATATACACTATCAAAACTGAAACAGGAAGAGATAGAAAATTTGAAGACTGTTAATCACGAAAGAAGTTGAATCAGTAATCAAAAACCTCCCAGCAAACAAAAGTCCAGGGCCAGATGGCTTCCTAGGAGAATTCTACCAGACATTTCAAGGAGAGTTAATACCTATTCTTCTCCAACTTTCCCAAAAAATAGAAATAGAAGGAAAACTTCTAGACTCCTTCCATGAGGCCAGCATTACCTTGATTTCAAAACCAGAAAAAGACCCCACTAAAAAGGAGAATTACAGGCCAATATCCCTGATGAACTGGGCACAAAAATTCTCAAGAAGATACTAGCAAATAGAATCCAAAAGTACATTAAAATAATTATTCACCACAGTCAAGTGGGATTTATCCTGGATTGCAAGGGTGGTTCAGTATTTGCAAATCAATCAGTGTGATACATCATGTTAAGAAAATAAAGGGTAAGAAACATGTGATCCTCTCAATAGATGTAGTAAAATCATTTGACGAAATACAACATCTATTCTTGATTAAAAACCCTTAATAGAGCAGGGAGAGAGGGAACACACCTCATCAACATAAAAGCTGTATATGAAAATTCCACAGCGGATATCATCCTCAGTGGGGGAAAACAGATCTTTTCCTCTATGGCCAGGAACAAGACAAGGATTTACACTCTCACCATTGTTATTTGACATAGTACTGGAAATCCTAGCCTCAGCAAACATAAAAGGCATCCAAATCAACAAGGAAGAAGTCAAACTTTCACTCTTTGAAGATGACATGATCCTCTATGTAGAAAACTCAAAAGACCCCATCAAAAAATTTCTAGAAATGGTACACGAATTTAGCAAAGTCACAGGATATAAAATCAGTGCACAGAAATATGTTGTAATACAAATAATGAAGCAGCAGAAAGAGAATTGAAGGAATCAATCTCATTTACAATTGCACCAAAACTGTAAGATACCTAGGAATAAGCCTAGCCAAAGAGGTAAAAGATCTGTACTCTGAAAACTATAAAACAATTAATGAAATATATTTGAAGAGGGCACTAAAAAAAAAAAATGGAAGAACCTTCCATGCTCATGGGTTGGAAGAACAAGTGTTGTTAAAGTGTGTATGCTACCCAAAGCAATGTATACATTTAATGCAATCTCTATCAAAATACCACCAGCATTTTTCACAGAAGTAGAAAAAACAGTCCTAAAATTTGTATGGAAACAGACTCAAATAGCCAAAGCAGTCTTAGAAAGGAAAAGAAAAGCTGGAGGTATCATATTTCTGGACTCTGAGCTATATTACAAAGCTGTAGTGATCAAGAAAGTATGGTACTGGCACAAAAACAGACACATGGGTCAGTGGAGCAGAATAGAAAACCCAGAAATGGATGCACAACTGAAAGGCCAACTTGTCTTCAACAAAGCAGGAAAGAATATACAATGGAAAAAGACAGTCTCTTCAATACTGGTGTTGGGAAAACTAGACAGCAACATGCAAAAGAATGAAACTGGACCACTTTCTTACACTGTACACAAAAATAAATTCAAAATGGATGAAAGAACTAAATGTGAAAAAGGAAGTCATCAAAATCCTAGAGAATACAGGCAGCAACCTCTTTGGCCTTGTCAGTAGAAACTTCTTACTAGACACGTCTCCGGAAGCAAAGGAAACAAAAGCAAAAATGAACTATTGGGACTTCATCAAAATAAAATGCTTTTGTACAGCAAAGGAAATGAACAACAAAAATAAAAGTCAACCTATGGAATGGGAGAAGATACTAGGAAATGACATACCAGATAGAGGGCTAGTATCAAAAATCTATAAAGAACTTATCCAACTTAGGGAAGCCTGGGTGACTCAGTTGGTTAAGCGTCCTACTTTGGCTCAGGTCATGGTCTAGTAGTTCATGAGTTCGAGCCCCCCGTCGGGCTCTGTGCTGACAGCACAGAGCCTGGAGCCTGTTTTCAGATCCTGCCCCTCCCCTGTCTCTGTCTCTCTCTCAAGAATAAATAAACATTAAAAAAATAAAAAAAAGAACTTACCCAACATAACACCCCAAAACAAATAATCCAGTTAAGAAATGGCCAGAAGATATGAATAGACCTTTTTCCAGGGAAGACATCCAGATAGCCAACAGACACATGAAAAGATGCTCAACATCATTCATAATCTGGGAAAATCAAATCAAAACCACAGTGAGATACCACCTCACATTTGTCACAATGGCTAAAATTAACAACACAAAATTAACAGATGTTGGTGAGAATGGGGAGAAGGAGGAACTCTATTACATTGTTGGTGAGAATGAAAACAGGTTCAGCCACTCTGGAAAACAACACAGAGATTTCTCAAAAAGTTAAAAATAGAACTACTCTATGACCCAGAAATTACACAACTAAGTATTTACACAAAGGATACAAAAATACTGATTCAAAAGAGCACATGCACCCTGATGTTTACAGTAACGCTATTAACAATAGCCACATTATTGAAAACACCCAAACATTCATTGACTGATGAATGGATAAATAAGAGGTTGTATATATGCATGTGATACACACACACATATACATATATATATATGTATATACATACACACATATACACAATGAAATATTACTCAACCATCAAAAAGAATGAAACCTTGCCATTTACACTGACTTGGAGGGAGCTACGGTGTATTATGCTAAGTAAAATAAGTCAGAGAAAAATAAATATCATAATATTTCACACATATGTAAAATTTAAGAAACAAAGCAGATGAGCATAGGGAAAGGGAAAAAAAGAGGGAGGCAAACAATAAGAGACTCTTAACTATAAAGAATAAACTGAACGTTATTGGAGGAGAGATAGGAGGGGATGGACGAACTGGATGATGGGTTATTTAGGAGGGCACTTGTGGTAAGCACTGGATGTTCTATGTAAGTGATGAATCACTTAGTTCTACTCCTTAAACAAATATTACACTATACTTTAAGAAACTAGAATTTAAATAAAAAATTTAAATATGTGCATACTAAATGTACCCTTATTTGAAATATTTGTTAATAAAATATTCATGCATGATTGTTAACAGAAACAGTGAGATATTTTTGCAAATTTTATACTTTCTTTAATTCTTTAGTTACTATAACTTAAAACAAAACCTAAGGCATTGTACTTTTATCTATACAGTTTCATAAACATACATATTCTATAATACTAGTTTTAAAATGACCTCTACAATCCATTCTCCCTACCTTATTTTGTATATTAACTTAATTTTGTCACACTAGGTATATACATTTTATGAGAGTAGAGAATGCATTTCTTTTGTACACTGCCATAACTCTTGCACCTAGAAGAGTGTCTGGAAAAATAGGCATGGATATTAGTTAAACAAATAAATATAATACCATTATGACTTGCATGTAGGTTGTTTAAATAGCACCATTTGTTTAATTTTTGTAGTATGATATACCAACAAAATACATATCTCAAAGTTACCATGTTTTAAATATATAAAAGGATTCCAGCATTTTAACAGTCTTTAATGAAATGGCTAAAATGTATGCTATTACTATTAAGACTTTTACCATTTCATAAATGAGAAGGAGTACTTGAATTAATTTTCTCTTAGTGAATACTTGTAAAATTCAATTTTTAAGCTGTAAATGTTATTGAGTTAAAGCTTTAAAATACTATGTAATAACCTCCTTTTTAAGTCATTGTGGGTTGCACAGGAATTGGTGTACTTTGGTGCTACTTAACAATCTGAGCTTTGAATCAACACAAGCCTGGGTTCATATCCCAAGTTCTGCCAAATATTTATGTGACTTTGGCAAAATTTTAAACCTCTAGAAGTTATGGTTTCTTTCTCTGTAAAATAATGACAATAATAATACATAAATTTTCTAGTACTGCATGAGATTATTCATGGAAATATTTAGCATCTTGCCTGGTATGTTATTATTATTATTGACAAACGTTGATGTGAATTTCTTAAAATTTTGTTCCATAAGAAGAATTAAGAAAGTCTTTTTGGGGCGCCTGGGTGGCGCAGTCGGTTAAGCGTCCGACTTCAGCCAGGTCACGATCTCGCGGTCTGTGAGTTCGAGCCCCGCGTCAGGCTCTGGGCTGATGGCTCGGAGCCTGGAGCCTGTTTCCGATTCTGTGTCTCCCTCTCTCTCTGCCCCTCCCCCGTTCATGCTCTGTCTCTCTCTGTCCCAAAAATAAATAAAAAACGTTGAAAAAAAAATAAAAAAAAAAATAAAAAAAAAAAAAAGAAAGTCTTTTTGCTGTATTATCTGCCATGTCCTAAAAGATGATACCCTGAATCTGGTACTTTGGCTATATAAAAACGTGTCTTGTTTATCTTTGTTTCTCTAGGGATTAGTTTACTCATTAATTGAACAAATAGTTGTTACAATATCAGTATGAATAAAGATTGGCATTTAAAAAATGCTATTATTGAATCAATAGTGTATAGTATCGCCTTAAGAAAGATAATTTAGTGAGTGACTACAGTAACTATGACTCAAGAGCTCTCAAATGCTGAAAAATCTTTAATGTTAGTAAGGTAATACACATTTACACTATGAAAACACCTCAAGGGGAATCATATTAATTATAGAGACTCATAGCAGAGTGAATAGACATACATGAAAAGTTGTGGAGACCTGTGATACTTTTTTAAATGCTTTTTACTGGTGGGGGGGGCGCGGGGGGAGAGAGAGAGAGACAGAGAGAGAGAGAGAGAGAGAAATAGAGAACACATGCACAGGAGTTAGGGAGGGGCAGAGAGAGAAAGAGGATGAGAGAGAATCTCAAACAGGCTCCATGCTGTCAGTGTGCAGAGCCTGACATGGGGCTCGATCCCACGAACCATGTGATCATGATCTGAGTAGAAATCAAGAGTCTGATGCTTAACCAACTGAGCCTCCCAGATGTCCTGAGACCTGTGATATTAAAGCAGAGTTACCATGTTAAGGAAATTGTCTCCTCTATATCTTATGTAAATTCTTGGTAGTGTCCTACTTTTCACAATAGAAAAGAATACTTTCTTAGAGTTTTTATAAATCTCAATCCACTTACTTCGATAGCTTAAAAGTAAATTTTAAGTGATAATTTACTTATCACTCTAAGTAGATATTCAGATACATAAGTGTATCCCAGGAAAAACATTTTCAGAGAAAGCTGATACACACATGATTTTTGAAAAGTTAAAAGGCAATGCCATTAGTTCTGTATTTAAGTGTTCAAATAATTTCTAACACTTGTTGCACACCATAGTTTTCAAAATGGAAAAAAAATAGTAACTTCTTCAGCATTTTAAAAGTTTTGTTGCATATTGACTTCCCTAAATGATCACCAGCATAATCCATTGATCAAGTAAGTCACCTCCTGGATGGAGCTCTAATACTGTTTCAGAAGAAGAAATTCACCAGAAGATTTTTATAGGGATTTAGTGTATGAGCTCTAGTAAATTAAAGTTGGCTATTTAAGGGGCACCTAGGTGGCTCTGTCGATTAAGCATCTGACTCTTGATTTTGGCTCAGGTCATGATCCCAGAGTTATGGGATCAAGCCCTGCAACAGGCTGAATGCTGAACGCAGAACCTGCTTGGGATTCTATCTCTCCTCTTCTCTCTCTGCCCTTCCCCTGCTTGTGCTCTCTGTCTCTCTCAAAATAAATAAATAAACGTTAAAAAAGCAAAGTGGGTTATTTAAACCCAAAATTGTTTGGGATCAGGCAAAGTTTATAACATTATGTTTAAGAGTGGCAGACACAATGAAGTGAGAGTTGCAATTAAAATATGGTTTGAGAGGTTCTTTAATCTTGTGAACAGTTTTTATCTGTATTAATAGAGTTTGGAAGATTCTTCCCTCCAAAAAAAAAAATAACGTTATTATTTTGTTCATTGGCATCCTGGGCAATAATTTTCCAAAACAATTCTTTATTTATGTTGACCTAGATGGGCTTTTTTTTTTTCTCAGTTGTATTAGTTAAAGTATATAGATACAGGTGTTCTTGGTTTCCGGTGCCCATTCTCAGACTTACAAATCTGTTTCAAGTATTTTATAATGTAAGAGCTCTAATAGAAAAAAGAACCTTGAATATTCAAATGTAAAATGTGTAGATTAGAAGGATGATAAACCTGTAGTTAATTAAGGAAACCATTAATTTATAATTAACACTCAGATAAATTCAGCACTTTCAGGGGACTAAAGAATGCGTGCACATGTGCACGTGCACACACACACGCATACACAATAGGGCCTCTTGTGAAAGCTCCTTTAGCCATAACTATTAAATACCTTCTATGCAGGGGCGCCTGGGTGGCGCAGTCGGTTAAGCGTCCGACTTCAGCCAGGTCACGATCTCGCGGTCCGTGAGTTCGAGCCCCGCGTCAGGCTCTGGGCTGATGGCTCGGAGCCTGGAGCCTGTTTCCGATTCTGTGTCTCCCTCTCTCTCTGCCCCTCCCCCGTTCATGCTCTGTCTCTCTCTGTCCCAAAAATAAATAAAAAACGTTGAAAAAAAATTAAAAAAAAAATACCTTCTATGCAGAAACTAGTAGACCTTTTGAATAAAATGGTAATTACAACTTAATCAGCAATAATTTGGTAATAATCCTAGTCTTTTAAAATCGGAAACGACTGCCAGTATGGAAACATATCCAGAAAATCAGTTATTGGGTTGCCTGGCTGGTTCAGTCAGTAGAGCATGCAACGCTTGATCTCGGGGTCATGAGTTCAAGCCCCTCTCTGAAGGTAGAGCTTACTTAAAAAAACAAACAAAAAGCAAAACAGAAATTCAGCTAGAAATTGGAAGCCTTTAGGGAATATACAAGGTTTTCTAATGTTAGAAATCTTGAACCACAAAGCAAGATAGTCTGGATTATATTATTTCAGAATCAAATTGGTGATAGAAATAGTTGTGCTCAAAGTGGAACTTAGTTTTTACCTTATTTTTTCTCCCTACTGTTGCTACAATGTGGAAACAGTGGTACATGCAAACCACCATATAATCAAAAAAGAATTTCAAAGTGGCCCATCTACATACTTTAAGTTGCAGACAACCTGGTAATTACACAGAGCCATCCATTGGCTATCATTGGCATACTTAAAGGTTATCAGTGATTTCTGCATTTTCTGTTACCATTAGTGATTCAACTAGAACTTGTGGTCTACAGGATTTGGAGAGAAATTGCAGGATGAAAATATCACTATGTCAACACAATGCAAAGATGATGATCTAAATGTATTCTGATTACCCAGTTTTATTCAACAACAAGGAAAAGTGGTTGTGCTCAATAAGGCTTTCCAAAAATCAGTGACAAAAGCTTAGTGCGTCTCTCCACATTTCACACTTAAAATACCTTGCTGTAGTTCCACATTTGAAACTATTTCCATAAATGGAAACAGTTACCAGTACACAAGGCTGTAGATACCACCAGTGAGATCTGAGATGTTGAAGTTTGTTTCTTTGGTCCCTACAGTTTTTCCTTTGTTCCCATTTGTGTTACACAGTGGTATGTGAATGCTTTGAGAGAAGGTTGAGTTATTCAGAATACATTGAAATCTAAAGGACTACATTTTAAATACGATTTGGAAACTATGCACCATGGAAAACTTGCACCATGGAAAACTTTAAAAGATGCATAAAAGATGACTTTAAGCATCTCAGGCTGGGTAGAAGTAGTGGTCAGCATCAGGTGAATTAAAACAGTAGTAGACTGGCCAGAGGAAGACAGCTGCTTCTATGTAAGGGGTTCTCTGGAGGTAGCGACGTTCTTCTGAGTTTAAATGTACTTTTTAGGGGCGCCTGGGTGGCTCAGTCGGTTAAGCATCCGACTTCGGCTCAGGTCATGATCTCACGGTCTGTGAGTTCGAGCCCCGCGTCGGGCTCTGTGCTGACAGCTCAGAGCCTGGAGCCTGCTTCGGATTCTGTGTCTCCCTCTCTCTCTGACCCTCCCCCATTCATGCTCTGTCTCTCTCTGTCTCAAAAGCAAGTAAACATTAAAAAAAAAAATTAAAAAAAAATAAATGTACTTTTTATTTCTGATAATAGAAGTTTAGAAATTGAGTAACACCTTAATTATAAGTATATAGAAGTAAAATTAAAGAATTGTGTGTTTTCGTAGGAAGCAGGAATACAGGACTAGACTTCTTGATCAATTTTAGCTGTTTTCTTAAAGGCAATTTTTATTTATTTTTGATAGCTCCCTCTACTTATATTGGATATGGTTTAAAGTATATCAGTCTCTGAAAATGTGAGTAGTACTATTATTCCCAAATGGCTGAAGCAAAATGGGGAAAGAAAAGCCTCTTGGTTGGGTGAAAAAGCTAATCCAGTTTTTCCTGTTCCTATTGAACTTGAAGCAGAATGAGAGGACCAAGGCCAATTTTTTTCTACCTACCTGGAGTTAATAATGTGAGGATAAATTGAAATTACTCTTTGTAACCAACTCATGATTACTACCAAGAGGAAAGATAATCAATACCAGGCAAGATGAGATCATAGTCAGTGATGACTTCTAACCTTATCAACTTTTAAGGTCTTTGAGTCAAACATGGCTCTTGGAGAACTGAAATGAAAAATAAAGAGAGAGTGAACGAGAAGAAGAAGGTCACTGCCCTCAATTTCTTTCATTAATTTGCTTACCATACAAAGAAATAAGTGGAAATGACTGACAAATGTTATCTGTGAATGCTTTAGATTTTGTACTTGTTGTGTTGTTTTGTTTGTTTGCCTCTTAATGTCATGGCTTTATGTGACTACCAGTTGAATATCTGGGCATTAGATGCCATGGGTGATAGACTTTTAATTAAGATTATTACTAGGGTATACTATTGCCTATGATTTTATATTTGTTGAGGATTTAAAACAAAAAGCAAGAAAATAAACACATTTCTCTGTTAATACCTGCCAAAAGTTAGACCAAAAATACTTGTTTTATTAGAGAGATTTGAACTGTCTTCTTTTGTAAATATCCAAACTTATGGGATCATTCATTTGAGAGACAGATCAGTGAAAAATATGTTACAAACTGGGTATCATGAGAGAAATCCACACATAGTGTCCAAATTTATTCAATAAACCTTAAAATATATGTAGTAGCTCTGATGATAGTAATGCATTTAAATGTTTATAAAAGAAAATATTTTATGTTGGCAGCCACTTTCGTAGCACTAGAAATTATTTAGCCCTACTAAAATATTAAGCCGTGGTTAAAACTGAAAATAAGCTGAATAACCTGTTGAATTACATAAAAACACAAAATGATTAAGAATGATAGATATAATATTTTAAAGCAGCATTTATTTAAACATCTACATTCCCCCCATGTTTTATCCGAGGCTCTCTCATTACTATCCGAAAAAGAGAATATTGCTGTTCTGCTATGTTCATTTATTGTCATTAGACATCCATTTGAAATTGTCAGATAAGTCAGCATCATTGAAGGTAAATTTGGCTTCTCTTTTCTCATGCTTCATGGACCCCCAAATTCTGTCCCATCATTGATGTTTCATTGCCCAGGCCTCGGATCCTGTTGTTCAGGAGATGAATGAAGTGTTACTGAGACAATTTCAGCCCTTGAGTCACTTTATAAAATTAAATACTCTCTTTTGCAAAGGACCTTCCTGGAATATTAAGGTGTTTGTTTGTTATTTGAAGAATAGCAACAGTAAAGTGGAAAATACCATTTGCAGTGGTAATCTTAGTAGTATTGACTTTCGCTTTTAAGTGATTATCATGAAACATTCTGTGTCAGATCCTTATATCCCAGGTCCTTGTGCAGATTTCCTCCACTGTCTGAAAGTAGACCCTTCCTATGAAAACTTTCATAAGCCAAATATAGTGAAGTGCAGAAGCAGTTGCCATTAATGTATGTGGGAAATTTTTTGAGCATTTCCAGACCCCCAAAATACCCTCTTTCAGGCTTTTCTGACACCTTGGGACACATCTTACTAATGGATGGTCAGAATAAGTGGAGATAAAAAATAGATGCTCACAGACACTGTGCAAAGCTCTGGTGGCTTGATGCTAAGAACCTGAGTGTAATTCCAGGGAAGGAGCTTGGCAGTGCCCCTCTCACTGCTTAGGATGTGTGTTGTCTCTATGACTTGCTGCAAAACAAACACTGAATGCTGTTTTTGCTTTTAGCCATTGTTTGCAAAAACAAAATTCCTCTTCAGATTTCTTTTGGCTAGTGAAGAGAGGTATTCATGGAGGTCATTTCTAAAGGTGAAGTGGAGTAACACGAACTTTCCAAAATCAGGGATACCTGTATCTTTAACTTTGTATCATGCATTTTAGCATAATTATTTTACACAGAGGACAAATGAAGCTTTAAAAAGTCAAATAAACAACATGTACTAGTTAAAGTTACAGACTCAGGGTTCGGAATTCAAACTCAGATCCTTAGGTTTCTAAAAATTGCTCAGTTTCTAATCTGACACTGAGATAATCTAGGTTTACACTTCAGATGGCTGATGAGTAAGATGTGACACAGAGTAAAATTTGTGCTACCTTTCTGTTTCCTGTGATAGATTCTTTGATATGCTGATTTTTAGCATTGCAAAACACATTTGGGGAATAAATTCCATTCCTTTATGTATCCATCATTAATTACATGTCAATGTCTATGGAAGACCAGTGCCAAATAAAGCTTTTGTTAAACTTCACTAGGTCATCAGTGAAGTAGACAAAGGGAACACAATTTGAAATGCTCACTTGGTAAATTTTCCTTTCTGACTTGCCTTGGTGTTCATTTGGCTTTTTGGGCAAAATATGTTATCATATTTGGGGGGGGGTGGGCATTTCTTACCCTTTGTTTCCTATCTCCTCTTTTATTTTCTCATTTTCTTAGTTTTATTTTTTTTGCAATTGTCCTTACTTACTAGAACTAATTTTTTTTTTTAAGTTATGGGGTTGAAATATAGTTTCTGATCTTTTCTTGCTGTGAAATGCAATACTTTATTGAAGCCTTCCATATCTCACACAGATGGGTTAAAACTGAGAATTGGATAGGGGCGCCTAGGTGACTCAGTCAGTTAAGCAACTGACTCTTGGTTTTGGCTCAGGTCATGATCTCACAGTTTGTGACTTCAAGCCCCACATCAGGCTCTGTGCTGACAGCATGGAGCCCTCTTGGCATTCTTTGTATCCCTCTCTCTCTACCCCTCCCCTGCTCACGCACGCTCTCTCTCTCAAAATAAATAAATATACATTAAAAAAAATTAGAATGGGATAAAATAAAAAAGCATATCATGAAGTGTTTTTATTTGGTACCCCTCAAAAAAACACACAGATAAACATGCACATACAGATATACCCACATACAGGTAAATGTACAAACTGCCACTTTGGGTATGAATTTGTTCTGTTAATAACTCTGGGACCCCCAGCAATTTCTGGACCTTGATATCATACTCCCTAAATAAATTTGACTTCATTTGTTAGTGCATCTTCATTGTTTTATAAGCATTTTGAATCTTCATAAATTATTTTAAATATTTTAGAGTCTTACAACATAAAAGATTTCTATGTTTTCTTAAAAATATTAATTATACATTTGATTTTTGAAATGGCAGCAGAGAAAACAGTTGCTAGGGCATTAAGTTTAATTCACAAGATCAATATTCTCATGTTAGATACCCAGAAGTCTGGACAGAACCAGGGATATGGCCTCTGTGAAACATACACTTACTGAATAATTCTTTGTGTTACCAACTTCCCAAATATTTTAAGAGATTTTATCATGTGAGATAGGGACTTTATGTAAATATATTTCTTTTTCTTCCCCATTTCCTACCTATATCTCTTCAAGGACACCAATAAACTTTTGATTAGTACCATGGGCATTTCTAACTTCCTATATTCAGGTTTCTTTTACAATGAATTCTGTCATGAGCTGGACTACACAGTTTTCCCTTACATTCTAACCATAATTCATTATACTCTTGTGATTTCTTTATAACACTTTTTCTTGATTTGCAGGAAACTCTTCAAAAGCAGGCCATCAATCACTGAACATGTGCATGAAGAAATGACCTTCATGTCTGTTTCTTGTTCTAAATAATTTCTCTCTCCTTGTACAAATTCTTCAAGGTAGTATAATTTTTTTAAGCTTGTTGTTCCAACTTTTTGCTGTGATATTGTAATCAAGTATTGTAGGATATCTATGTGTGTGAATGCATGATACATGTATTTATTTATATTATATAGGTATAAATATTTATAGAAGGCAGATTAGTTTACTCATTATTTTGCTTCTTGTTTGTAATTTTTTTTAGTTATTTAGGTAAGAAGACAAGATTATGAACACATCATGTAAGAAGTTAAACAATGTTTTTGTGTTTATATAGTTCTCTTCTGAATGTTTTAATTGTTTTGAATACCTAATGATGTGGTCCACCCAGTGACTTTTTAATTACTTTAAATAGTAATTTTTTATAATACTCTTACAGAGGGTAAAAAGTGTACCATAAAGTAGTGTTGGATTTTTTGATGATTATTTAAAAAATTTTTCAGTATGTGAGGAATAAATGTCTGAGCATAGGCTTTACCTGTAGGCAGACTAGAACCATCATAGTTTCCTAGTATCTGTTGATTAGTCAGGTTAAGCTAGATTATATTATTCTGTAATAGGCAGCAATCCCAAATCTTAATGATTAAGTAATGCAAAATTTTCGTACTTAATCATACTATGAACCTAGCATTATTTGATAGATAATTTGGTAGATTCTACTCCACATCGTCAGTTGGAGATACCCTGTGAGGGAGATTTACCATTGTGTAACTGAAGCATCTGGAAGACCTGATCTTTTCATTTCCATAGATGGTAAGAAATGTGTTTGAGAGTCTTAAATTGTCAATTAACTACCTTGGCACAGAAGGTCATATCTACCATAACTGTACTATAACCATAACTCTTACAGTCCATTGGCTAGAACTGCATATATGGCCCTACCTAGTTGTAAAGAAGTAGAAAAATGTTTTTCAGCTATGTATTTCTAAGATAAGAGGGAGTCCCAGGGGAGTCTTTATTGAAATGTAAAATTATTCCATCATATTCATGCATTATTTCTCAAGAAGTTTAAATAAAAATTACAAGTGTCTGACAAATTTCATTATACTATTTTAGTTTTATATTAAATTTTACTTTACATTTTTAAAAAATGTTTATTTTGAGAGAGAGAGACAGAGACAGAGCATGGGCGTGCACATGAGTGGGGGAGGTGCGGAGAGGGAGACAGAGAATCCCAAGTAGGCTCTGCACTGTCAGCACAGAACCCAATGGGAGGGGCTCACTCTCATGAACCGTAAGATTATGATCTGAGTCAAAATCAAAAGTTCAATGCTTAATTGACTGACCCACCCAGGCACCCTTATACTGTTTTAATTTTAAACATTGATGAGATTCACCAAAGTTTCTTAAATTCAAATTATTTGACTATGCTTATTCTCCTCATCTTTTATTGTTTGCTTATTTGTATTATGTTAACTGATACTAGTAATTTTAATTTTAATAATTAACTAACTTTAATCCTTATTTGACATGTATGTCTTTCTAAATTAATATTTCAGAATTACATAGTTTACTTTTGCTAGACATTTTAGTATGAGGAAATGACTAATTTCAGATCTCTTTTTTGTTATTGAGAATAATATTTGTAAATTACCAAAATTAAGAACCATCCATATATTTTCATTTACAAAATATATTTCCTACACTTTATGTTTTTTATTTTTTTTTCAAATTTATTTTTGATGTTTATTTATTTTTGAGACAGAGAGAGACAGAGCATGAAGGGGGGAGGGGCAGAGAGAGAAGGAGACACAGAATCGGAAGCAGGCTCCAGGCTCTGAGCCATCAGCCCAGAGCCTGACACGGGGCTCGAACTCACAGACCGCGAGATCGTGACCTGAGCTGAAGTCGGACGCTTAACCGACTGTGCCACCCAGGCGCCCCTATACTTTATGTTTTTTAAAAGAAACCATGTGTTTTATGTTATTTCCTTAGGTTAATAAAAAGGAGTCTGTAAAGAATCCTTTGATGTTCATACAGTTTTGTCTTTCATGTGCTGTATCAACACTTCTGTACAGCATTGCACAACCACATCACATTATGTTAATTTATGTAAACTATCAACCATTTTCTTAATTTTATCTAAAACACCTCTGTGTGGTTAACTTAAATAGTTCAGCCAGTACTTTTTGAGTATCTATTAATGTTCAAAGTATTGTGATAGCTGCTGCAAGTACTAGGCCAACTTGATGCATATAATATATTTGAAGAGATAAAGCATTTACACATGCATTTGTTTTGGTGTTTTATAGCTAGAGAGTTCATTTTCAGAACTGCATAGTAAAAGAGAATTATGTTCACAGATACGGATAAATCTCTCTTATCTGTGCATTTATTTAGGGGTGTACATAATTCTAAAAACATCGTTTAAAACCATTTACATTTCATTTTGGAATATTTAATACAATTTGAAGCAGTGGAATAAATAATAATCTGATGTATGTATTGCTTGAATTAAAGCTGGAATTGTCTGTGAAAACCTGTATTATGGACGAGGGCAAGGATGATCTTTGTGTACTGGAAGCTGAGGAAAGTTAGTTTAGGATTCAAAACTTAATATAAAATATCCTCCAAGTGAAAAAACCACACAAGAACAAGTTGGAATTTTCCTACATTTATAGCTTAATTGAAGAAAATAGAAATACTTAACTTGCCTGACTTGGATGATCTGATAATAACCAGTATTGGAAGTACACTGGCTAAACGCTAATTCATAGATTATATCTCCAGATTTGCTCCTTGATGTTACATGTATGCTATTTATCAAAAGTCTTGTTTTCAGTCACCAAGCTCTTATATATAAGAAAGCTATAGCCTGCCCAGTTTCTAAATCTAATCCTACAAAGTAATATACCTTCCAAAGACTTAACTGTTTTACATATTTATGAATTTCTCCACAGGCCCCCTGAAAGATTCATTTCTCAATTGTGTCCCAAGACATCACAGTATAATGCTTGGCTTATTTTCCCATCAAGTATTGTTCTACAGCTACCTGGTGTTTTCTATTTGCCATTGTCTAGAACAAACTGAGGATCCTACGTTGACCCAGGCTGCTCAATGTGCAGGACTCATGCCTGCAAGCACTGGGACTCTATAAGACTTATCACTGTGCGTTTCTGTGTCATATCACCAGCTCATCTGCAGAAATACATTCTGACTGAGTAACCCTGAGGTAGACAATGTGTAATTCTCCATTTCAAAATCTTCCAGGAATGGAAAAATGATTCAGCTGGAAGGCATCTACCCTGTCAGCACCCTATTATCCTAACACTGTGTTTACTCTGTTACAGGTTTCAGTTATCCTTACACAGTTTGATCATTTTTGAAGCTGGCCTGGTATGTAACTTAACACCAGTTCACAGTATGTTTATGATTGGTTTTAACACGATACCTATGGATTTACCTACATCTGTTTGCCTAGTTTCTCTAGTCTCTACTTTTGAGAAATATACTTAGTAAAGAAATAATGGGAGGATAAATTATTAAAAACGGAAAAACCATTTGTTAAAAGAATGTAGTTATTTTAGTCATTACTAATTACCAGTGTACTGAAATAAATGCATCCACTGAAAAAAGGAACATTTCTATAGATGCTACACACACACATGCACTTGTGTCACATACACAAATACACATATACATGTATAATTTCACATACACACAGGTGCTGTCTACAGTGTGTTAATGTATGTCCATAAGATATAGAATTATAGTAAGAAATTACATTAAGAAATTTAATCTTGCTTACAAATAAAATAATCCAATTTACCAGTTATTTAGCATTCCATTTTCCCACATCTACTTATAAAATATTCTGTGCAAACAAAAAATCATTAATTTCTAATACCATGGAAAACACTGCAATTTTTTTTTCATATTAGTTTGAAATGACAGTTCATTTTTTAGAAAGTAAAACAATGGGTAAGGGTGTATAAAAGCAAAAAAAAAATCTCATTTTCAGTAGGTTTAATAGTTGGCTTTAAAATTATGTTTTTCTTTATAAATCTAGGTAATATGGTTTATATCAAATATTAGCAACACTGTCAGCATTAAGATAACATTTTCTTTTTTGTGACCACAGTAGAAATTAATAATTTAATATATATGTATTTGAGTTGAATCATTTAATTGTTTCATTATTTACTTAATCATTGAATAAATATTACTTAGGTCCTTATATCAAAAACTTTCTTTAACATATTATAGTTTTAAATTTTAGATATATAATATCAAAATTGTAAATATGTTGGTGTTAGTTTACTCTTCTGTTTTTCCTTTTGTGGCTGCATTCTTTTTCAACACCTTTTAGATAGAAACTGATGAAACTCTGTTCCACATTGTGCTAAAATGTTTTCAGAGTTTGGATATAATAATGAGCTCTCAAAGTCATTTTATTGAAGCTTTATTTTTTTGTCTAGATTACATACAGTCTACTTGATTAATTTAGGATGTCTTAATAAAAACTTATTTAAAAGAAAATAATGTCAGCTGACTTCATATTAGATTCAAAATTAGGTCACAGTTTATTTATTTGAAAGATCATACCTTTGAATTGATAATATACATATGTTGCTATGAGTGTATGAGTTTTCTTTATAGCTTTATTTGCAATTCAAATTAACTACATGTTTTATGATCATATGTGTAGATATATATTATTTTAATATCATTTATAATCATATGCATGTATATGTATGCATGTATGCATGTGTGTATGTACATTTAAATTTCTCAGAAGTACTGTAACACAAACTTGGTTGCTTAAAACATAGTTATAGAAACTAAGAATCTGAAATCAAGATGTTATGGGAGGGGTTGCCAGGGAAGGTGGTGGTATAGGAGGATCCTAAGCTCACCTCTCCCATGGATACAACTAGAAACACTCACATCAGTGTAACCCAGAAAATGACCTGAAGACTGGCGTAACAGACTCTCCAAAGTGAAATATAGAGAAGAGGCTAGAAAGAACTGAAATGTGGTTGGGAGCTAAATGGTCCCACACAACTGTCCCCAGGAGGGTGGGACACTAACATGGAGAGGTGAGAGGACCAGTCCCTCACACTAAGCATCCCAGGTACGAGGAACCCACATGAAAACCAGAGGGGCATAATTTTGTGAACTTTTATAATCAACAGGACTTAACACCTGGAACTTTAAAAATCTGTGGGCTTAGCTCTGGAAGAACCCGGGAGGTAATAGGAACTGAGTCTCTGCCCATAAAGAGGACAGCAAACAGTCCCATGGAGATACAGCATAGAAGCAACAGTTTGCAAAATGCCTGGGGCATATGGGATGGACATTTGCTTACTAATCTCAGAGCTTGTCCTGGAGGGGCAGGGATCTTTGGGAGATTTCTCAGGAAAAGAGAAGCTGGTAGGTGCCATTGTCCTCCTCTGCCCCCAACCCTGGATATAAGGATAACTTCAGGAGCCAGCACATAGCAGCATTCTCCACCTAGCTTGCTAACAGCTTTCACTGCCCCCACGTACTTCTTTGGATACACTCCCACCAGCCTAGCCAACCTTGGCAGGGGTTTTGGATGACTGCAGGGCCTCTCCCACAGTGGACCAGTGTGGACCTTGTTAACACTCCACGTCCAGTCCCCACATTCTCCCACAAACCTGCCTCCTCCAATATGTTCTTAGCCAGAGCCCACCTAAAGTGGTGCCAAAAGCCTGACAGTGTGCAAATAGCCCAGACCGGTATCAGTACCACTCCAAAGTGACACCTGTCCTGGAGAGAGGGGAAGCTAAGCACACACACACCAGTCCCACTATGGCAGCAACAGTGAGCTGGGGGCAGTCATCAGGTCAGACTGCAGGCTCTGCCCACCAATGAAGACTTCTTAGAGAACAACATAAGGAATAAACTCTGAAGTTTGGTGCTACTGCATCTCTGGTAAGCACTTAGTCTAACTCAACGCCGTCCCAAGGTAGCCTCAGATTGACTCCTTAATAACACAGGGACAAAATCCTGCTCACAACTGGCAAAGAGAGCTGTTGCAGATGACTGATGGCAAAAACAGATCAGCCACGACTGAAAATGCACACAAAACACATAAAGAGGCACCCGTGAAGCTCCAGGTGAACAGAGGACACTATAGGGTACTACTGGAAATCTTTATATGGCCACTACTTGCAAGAGCAGAAAACATGGCTGATTTTCCTAATGCATAGAAACAGACAAGGAGTGTTAGACAAAAAAAGGAGGCAGAAGAATATGTTCCAAATGAAAGAACAGGTCAAAAATCACAGAAAGAGCTAAATGAAACATAGATAAGTAATATGTATAATAGAAAATTTAAAGTGGTCACAAAGATACTCATCAGACTGGAAAAGAGTGTAGGAACTCAATGAGATCCTCAACAAAGAGACAACAAAAAAGAACCAATTGTAGATGAAGAATTCAACAACTGAAATTAACAACATACTAGATAGAATCAGTAGTAGACTAGAGTAAGCAAAAGAATTGATCAGTGACTTGGAGGACAGAATAATGGAAAGCAATCAAACAGAGAGAAAAAAAAATAATAAATGAAAATGGACTTGAGGAACTCAGTAACACCAAGTATAATAACATTCACTTTATAAAGATCCTGAAAGGAGAAGAGAAAGAAAAAGGGGCAGAAAACTTATTTGACCAAATGATAGCTGGAAATTTGTTGAATCTCGGGAAGGAAACAGAAATCTAGATCCAGGAGGCACAGAGAGCCCCAACAAAATCAACCCAAGGATGTTCATACTAAGAAACATAATTATTAAAATGACAAAAAGTAGTGATGAAGAGACAATTGTAAGAGCAGCAAGAGAAGAATAAAAATAGTTACATATAAGGGAAACACCATAAGCCTATGAGCTGATTTTTTAGGAGAAACTTTGCAGGCCAGGAGGAGGGGAATGAGCTATTCCAAATGCTGAAAGAAAAACAAAAACAAAAACAAAACAAAAACAAAAAAACCCAAACCCAAACCAATACAAAAACTGCAGCCAAGAATACTCTATCCAGAAAGATTATCATCCAAAATAGAAGGAAAGATAAAGAATTTCTCAGACAAAAGAGAACAATCCTACAAGAAGACACAACAATTGTAAGTATTTATACACCCAACATGAGGGCAACCAAATACACAAGGCAGCTAATAACAAATATAAAGGAAGTAATCAGTAGTAATTCAATAATAATAGGGGACTTTAACACTCCACTTAAATAGAAGGAAAAATCATCCAAACAGAAAAACAAGAAAAATATCAAACAATCTAATCTTATAGCTACAGGAGCTATAAAAAGAAGAACAAATAAAACCCAAAATTAGTAAAAGGAAGGAGATAAGATTAGAGCAGAAATGAGTGAAATAGAAACTACAAAACAATAGAACAGATCAATGAAACAAGGAGTTGGTTTCTTGAAAAGATCCACAAAATTGATAAACTTTTAGCTAGTCTGATAAAAAATTATAAAAATAAAAATTAAAAACAGAGGAGAGAGAGAGAGAGAAAGAGAACACTCCAATACAATGAGAAATGAAGGAGGAGATCTAACAACTGACACCACAGAAACACATAGGATTTTAAGAGAATATTATGAAAAAGTTATGGGACAACAAATTGGACAACCTAGAAGAAATAAATTCCTGGAAACACAAATCCCCGAAAAATGAATTAGGAAGAAACAGAAAACTTTTTAGCCCAATTACTCACAATGAAATTGAATCAGTATTCTAAGAACTCCCAATGAACAAAAGTCCAGGACCATACAGCTTCACAGGTGAATTCTACCAACATTTAAAGAAGAGTTTATACCTATTCTTCTCAAACTACTCAAAAAAAAAAAAAGGCAGGAAAACTTTCACATTGATTTTATGAGGCCAGCATTACCCTGATATTACCCTGATACCAAAATAGGATAAAGAAACTACAGAAAAGAGAACCACAGAGTGCCTGGGAAGGTCAGTTGGTTAAAGTCTGACTCTTGGTTTTGGCTCAGGTCATGATCTCATGGTTCATGAGGTTGAGCCCCACATCGGGCTCTGCACTAATATCATGGAGACTGCTTACGATTATCTCTTTCCTTCTTTCTCTGCTCACTCCTCTCTGTCTCTCAAATAAGTAAACATTTTTTAAAAAAGAACTATAGGACATTATCTCTGATGAACTTAGATGCAGAAATCCTCAGCAAAATATTATCTAGCAAACCAAATCCAGCAATTCATCAAAAGAATCAGGGACACCTGGGTGGCTCAGTTGGTTAAGTGTTCAACTCTTGTCTTTGGCCTAGGTCATGATTTCATGGTTCATGAGTTTAAGCCCCATATGGGGCTCTCTGCTGTCAGCACAGAGACCGCTTTGGATTCTCTGTCTCCTTCTCTCTCGGTCACTCTCCCATGCCTTCTCTCTCTCTCTCTCAAAAACAAACAGACAAACAAACAAACAAACATTAAGAAAAAAGGAATCACCACAATCAAGTGGGATTGATTCCTAAGATGCAAGGATGGGTCAATATTTATAAATCAATCAACATGATACATCACATCAGTAAGAGAAAGGATAAAAACTGTGATCATTTCAATAGATGCAGAAAGCATTTGACAAAGTACGACATCCATTCATGATAGAAACCCTCACAAAGTCAGTCTGGAGGAACCTATCTGACATAATAAAGGCCTTAAATGAAAAACCCCCAGGCAACATCATACTCTTGTAAAAAATGGATTGCTTTTTCCCTAAGGTCAAGAGAAAGACAAGGATGTTCACTCTCACCACTTTTATTCAACATAGTACTAATGGAAGTCTTAGGTACAGCAGTTAGACAACATAAAGAAATAGAAGGCATCCATATTGGTAAGGAAGAAGTAAAGTTCTCATTATTTGCAGATGACATGATACTATATACAGAAAATTCTAAAGACTCCACCAAAAAACTACCAGAATAAATGGATTCAGTGAAGTTGCAGGATACAAAATCAATGTACAGAAATTTGTTGCATTCCTATACACTAATAATGAAGTAGCAGAAACAAAAATTGACAATCCTATTTACGATTCCACCAAATATTATAAGATACCAGGGAATAAACTTAACCAAGGATGTTAAAGATCTATTACTTTGAATACTATAAAACACTGACAAAGTAAATTGAAGATGACAGAAACAAATGGAGAAATATTCCATGCTCATAGATTGGGATAATCAATATTGTTAAAATGTCCACACTGTCCAAAGTAATCTATAGATTTAATGCAATCCCTATCAAAATAGCAATGATATTTTTCACAAAACTAGAATGAATAATTCTAAAATTTGTATGGAATTACAAAAGACCCCAAATATCCAAAGCAATTTCCAAAAAAGAAAGAACAAAACTGGAAGTATTCTAATTACAGATATGAAGATATATTACAGAGCAGTAGTAATCAAAATAGTATGGTACTGGCATAAAAAGAGACCTGGGGCACTTGGGTGGCTCAGTTAGTTGAGGGTCCGACTTCAGCTCAGGTCATGATCTCACAGCTTGTGAGTTTGATCCCCACATCGGGCTCACTGTTGTCAGAGCAGAGGCTGCTTCAGATCTTCTGTCCCCCTTTCTTTGCCCCTTCCCTGCTTGTACTCTCTCTCTCTCTCTCTCAAAAATAAATAAATCTTAAAAAAAAGAGAAAGAGACCTATAAATCCATGGAACAGAATAGAGAGCTTAGAAATAAACCCAGTTTTATATTGTCAATTAAACTTTGACAAAGGAGACAAAATGTGCAATGGAAAAAGACTGTCTCTTCAAAAAATTGTGTTGGGAATATTGGACAGTTTTGTGCAAAAGAGTAAAACTGAATTACTTTCTTATACCGTACACGTAAATAAACTCAAAATGGATTAGAGACTTAAATGTGAGACCTGAAAGCATAAAAAATCCTTGGAGTATTTCCCCTTAATTTTTACATCTTTATTCAGTTATAATTCATGTTGTATAAATTTACTCATTTATAATGTACATTTCAATGATTTTAGTATATTCAAAGAATTGTGAAGCCATCACTGCAGTCTTAAGTTGAGAAAGAACATTCTGATCACCCCCAAAAGAAACCTGTGTTCATTAGCAAACTTTCTCCTTCACTCTATTTCCCTGTGTTCTAGTCCTAGGCAGTCTTTCATCAAATATTTGCCTGTGTATATTTCTCTGTTCTTGACATTTCCTATAAATGAATTTTCATAAGATGGAGTTTTTTGTGATTGGTTTATTTTGCTTCCTTTTTTTAAAGGTTCATCCATGTTATAACATGTATCATTATTCCTTTTAGTGCCAAACATATGCTATTGTATGGACACAAACCACATTGTGTTTATCCATCCAGCAACTAATGGACATCTGGATTATTTCCAACTTGTAGCTATTTTGAATAATGTTCTATGGACATACTAGTAAAAGTACTTCTGTGGGCATATATTTTCATTTGTCTTGGGTACATAAATAGGACTAGAATTGATGGGTCATATGATAACTATGTTGAACATCTGAGGAAATGTCAGGGCATTTAAAAATTGCTGTACTATATTACAGTCCAGCTACCAATGTATGAGTGTTCTAATTACTGCACAGTCTGCCAACACTTGTTACTGTTTGTCTTTTTTATTATAGCTATTCTTGTTGGTGTGAAGTGGTATCTTATATGGTTTGATTTGAATTTGTCAAATGACTAATGATATTGAGCATCTTTTCATATGCTAATTGGCCATTTAAATATCTTACTTGGAGAAGTATCTATTCAAGTTTCTTTTAAAATAATCTAAACTCTATTTTTAATTCCATTTTATGTCTTTTTATATGTAAGTTGTAAGAGTTCTATATATAATGTGAATAAAATTCCTATATTGGATATGTGATTTACAAATAGTTTCTTTTATTCTGTGGATTATTTTTTTCAGTTTTTTGGTAGTATCTTTGTAGGGGAAACATTTTTAATTTGGATACAGTCCAGTGTATCTCTTTTCTGTGTCACTAATTAAATTATCTCTTTGTTTTCACATTTTAGTCCTGGTTACCAGGTATAGTTACCAGGTCTGGTTACCTGGTTTCTCCAGGTTTCCAGAAAAAATAATGGAATTTCAGATAAACAACAAATAGTTTTTTCTGTATAAATATGTCCCAAATATTGCATGGCATACACTTATACTAAGTAAATAGTTCCTTTTTATTTGAAGTTCTATTTTAATTGGTCATCCTTATGCTGTGTCTTTATTTGCAAGAGATAGCCACCTATTAGTAGGGAGCATGGAATTGGGTGAATAATTCTTTAAAAAGTTGAAAATACTGAGATCAGTAGGCCTAGATTCTGATTTCAGTTTTTTAAATGATCCGGTGGGTCATTTTGCTTTACTTTGCTGCCTTTACATGTAAGGCAAGTGAGGAAGATAATGCCTGGCCTCACTTTCTTCACAGAAATGTTGTCAGAATGGATGAAGCAATGTACACATAAGCACAGAACATCTTGGAAGACAAATACTCTATAAAACTGTAGTATCATTATTATTATTATTGTTATATTATAGAGAGAATTTCGAAAAGTCAGCTGGCTGAATATATTATAGTAATCTTCTCCAAAAGAAAAAAAATAAAAAAACACATTACAGTATAGATTTAATGGCTTTGTCTTCTATTTTATTCAGCACAGCATAAGAATATAGATGTACAAGTTTTGGATTATGAAAGTGTATTGTTCTCTGTTTCATGTTGCCTTTATGGCTTCTTAGTCTGTACCTAACAGTATGTATGCTATTGCACTTATACCTCTCCTTCAATTTGTAAAAATCACTAAGCATAGTCAGAGGTCCTACATTTTTTAGATTTTATCTTGTGTATTTTTGTGTATGTATATGCATATAGTGGAAATGGTGTTTTTTGTGCATTAGTAATATGTAATATACTATATCTGATCTGATGAGGCTGTGATGGCTCACATATTTAATAAAACTATCATTATGTTAGTTTATATTTAGATCCTGATTACTTCTTATAATGAAAATATCATATATAACTATGAGTTTATAATTTACACAGTAAATGTTAGAATGAACAATCATGGAAGTCACCTTCGCAGGCATTCTTTATGTGAAATTTGGGATTGTGCAAATTCACTAATTTTTAAGCTGTGTCTGCATTCTAATATCTTTTGAATATGTAGAGTGTTTAAGACAGGTAGGAGGTGAAGAAAAAGAAACTAAATTCTAGGATCAAGTGATAGCATATATATGGAAATACATACTATATACACACCTACATATATATATATATATATATATATATATATATATATGCATGCATATCTATCTATCTATATACACACACACAAACACATACATATATACATATACATCTATATTTCAAAACAGAATATTTATAATTAGAACATTTATAAAACTCCATACCACTATTTTAGAATTGTTTTTATTTGGGGGCACTTGGGTGGCTCAGTCAGTTAAGTGTCTGCCTTTGGCTCAGGTCAGTATCTCATAGTTCATGAGTTTGAGCCCCATATTGGTCTCTGTGCAGACAGCTCAGAGACTGGAGTGTGCTTCAGATTCTGTGTCTTCATCACTCTCTCTTCCTCTCCCACTTGCACTCTGTCTCTCTTTCAAAAATAAATATTAAAAATATTAAAATTGGGGGCGCCTGGGTGGCGCAGTCGGTTAAGCGTCCGACTTCAGCCAGGTCACGATCTCACAGTCTGTGAGTTCGAGCCCCGCGTCAGACTCTGGGCTGATGGCTCGGAGCCTGGAGCCTGTTTCCGATTCTGTGTCTCCCTCTCTCTCTGCTCCTCCCCGTTCATGCTCTGTCTCTCTGTCCCAAAAAAAAAAAAAAAAAAAAAAAAAAACAAAAAACGTTGAAAAAAAAAATATTAAAATTGTTTTTATTTTTCATTTAATTTTTATGTAACTCCAACAAAATACTAACTTTTGGATGTAATTCACAGAGTCAAGCACATAATGTAATAAGGCTAGAATCAGGTGATATTTAGAAAAATAAGTCAATTGTGAGTAGTTTTATGTCAACATTATATTTAATTAAAAATATTCATGGGGTCCCTGGGTGACTCAGTCTGTTAGCATCTGACTTTGGCTCAGGTCATGATGTCACAGTTTGTGGCTTCAGGTTGTGCTTCGGGCTCTGTGCTGACATCTCGGAGCCTGGAGCCTGGAGCCTGGAGCCTGCTTCGGATTCTGTGTCTCCTTCTCTCTCTCTCTCTCTCTCTCTCTCTCTCTCTCTCTCTCTCTCTCAATCTCTCTCTCTCTCTCTTTCTTTCTGTCCCTCCCCCACTTGTGCTGTCTCTCAAAAAAATAGAAAAGAAAAGAAAAAAGAAAAGAAAAGAAAAAAATTATTCCTTACCTGGGGCACCTGGGTAGCTCAGTCTGTGAAGTGTCAGACTCTTGATTTTGGCTCAGGTCATGATCTTGTGGTTGGTGAGTTCAAGCCCCATGTTTAGCTCATGCTGACATCCTGGAGCCTGCTCCGAATTTTCTCTCTCCCTCTCCCTGTGGGCCTCCCCTGCTTGTGCTCTTGCTCTCTCTCTCTCTAGAGAAAAAAAAATTCCTACCTAATTTTTAATTTGTAGTTAAAATTATCTTCCAATTGTTACCTTCTAATATTTTCCTTAAAAATGGAACTTAGATTAAATGTATTTTAATGAAGATCACTTATGGTTTTTTTTGTTCATTTTTTTTTTACATTTTTTATATATGTATTTGAATTTGGAATCTTTTTGCTTAGGAATTTTATAATTAATACAATTCTGGGCTTTCACATGGAGAAGTCTTAAATTTACCTTCTCTATGCCCTTATAAAACAGGCATTTTATTTTTGTTTTCATCCACAAAGACATTTAATATTTTGAAGCTGATGTGTCATATTTGGCTGCCCTTGTCATATTACATCAATCATATTCCTTTCAGTGAGACATAATCTGATTTTAGTTGATGAACATAACTTGATTTGAGACAATAGAGTCCCATCTTCTATAAAAGGTGAAAGAAAATAAAAGCAAAGGTAAAAATATTAAGATTAAAAACAAACTAAAATCCTTTGTCATGGAGCAATTAGAATATACAACAGAAAATTTATGTTTTTCTTCTTGTAGTCTTCTCAGTTTCATTTGTATGTGAATGTATAAGTTCAAAAGAGTCAAATATGTAATAAAACATTGAATGTTGTGTATCATTTTGAATCAGATGCAATTATGACTGTAGTAATAAGCATAAAATTGCTGAATCAGATGCAGTGATGGCCATAGTAATAAGCATAATAGCTTTGGTATATAGAAAACCTATTGTTTTTAGTAAAGGTATTTTGTTTAATTGTTGATGAATTTGTTACATACATTTAATTTTTTAAAATGTTTATCTTTGAGAGAAAGAGAGATAGCATGAGCAGGGAAGGGGCAGAGAGAGAGGGAGACACAGAATCCAAAGCAGGCTTCAGCCTCTGAGCTGTCAGCACAGAGCCCGACGTGAGGCTCGACCCCACAAACCGCGATATCATGACCTGAGCTGAAATCCAATGCTCAACAGACTGAGACACCCAGGCATCCCTCTTATATAGATTTAAGCAATACTTGTCTCTACCAGTGAATGTTTCAGTAAGTCATGTTGCATTTTGTATCTCTTTAATTTTTCTACAGATTTAAATTTTCTCCAACCATGTGGAGAGATACGTTCAGACATTTTCTTCAACATTTCAGATTGATCATTGAAGAATCTGTACTCCTTATCAATCAGACCCTACCATTTTGCCATTGCAACTACCTCTTCTGCCCCTCACTTTTTGACATCTAAATTTTATTGTTATTAAATAAAATATTCCTGTGACAAACATAAAACAAATTTATAGTGCCCCTCGATTTTTTATGAGGGTAATGATATTATTACCAAATTCAGAATACGAAAAAAATCCCAAAACTTATGAAATATTGTGGGCTTAAATTATTGTATAAATATTTTATTTTTTAATTAGCCTGCCTAGAAAATAAGGCATCACTGCTTTTATGGGATATCCTGCTTACAAATTTTGAGTATTTTTATGTTTTAACTTTTAGTTTGGGATTAAAAGCATCTTCCCCTATTCCTATTTTCTAACTGCATATTTTCCTTGGTGAGGTGTCCATTCAGATTTTTGCCTACTTTTTAATTGGGTGCTTTGTTTCTTATTGTGGAACTTCAGCAAGTCTTTGTACATTTTAGGTACAAGTACTGTATCAGATACATTTTTTGTAAATATGTTCTCCCAGTTGTGGCTTATCTTTTAATTCTCTTAACTATGTCTTTCACAGAGCAGAAAATTTTCATTTTAATGAAGTCCAACTTTATAATTTTTTCTTTTACTTTTGTGTTATATCAAAAGAAAATCATATAGGTTTTCGCCATTATGTTCTCCACGTTACTTTTTAGAAGTTTTATAGTTTTCCACTTAACATTTAAGCTCATCTATTTTGAGCTAATTTCCATGAATGATACATGTTTTGTGCCTATGTTAATATTTTTAAATGCAGATACTCAGTTGTTTCAGGACCATGTATAGAAAAGACTATACTTTCTCCATTGAACTTCCTTTGCTCTTACATCGTAGATTAGTTGACTGTATTTTTGTTGGTCTATTTCAGGGCTCACCATTTCATTCCATTGAGCCTTTTGTCTCTTCTTTCACTAATACCACACTGTCTTGATGGCTGAAGCTATAGAGTGAGTCTGGAAGTTGAGTAGTGTCAGTCTTCTCACTTTTCTTCAATAGCATTGTGGCTATTCTAGGTCTTTTGTTTGTCTCTATAAACTATAAAATCACTTTGTCAATAGCCACAAAGTAACTTTCTTGGGAATTTTATTAGAATCATATTAAATACATAAATGAATTTGAGTATAACTGACATCTTAAACATTATTGAGTCTTCAAATCTGCGAACGTGGAATAACTCTCCATTCATTTAGATTATTTCCATCAAAGTCTGTAGTTTCTCTCTTACATATCTTGTACATATTTTGTTGGATTTTTACCCAAGTATTTCTTCTTTTCATGGGGTGTCATGTAAATAGTGTTGCGGTTTTAATTTCAAATACCATTGCTCTGTGCTGGAACATAGAAAAGCGGCGGACATTTATTAGCCTTGTATTTCACAACCTTGCTATAAGTACCTACCATAATGTTCCAGGAGTATTTTTGTTAATTCTTTTGAATTTTCACAACAGTTATGTGTCATATGCAAACAAAGGTGGTTTTATTTCTTTTCAATATGTATTTTCTTTTCTTGTGTATTTACATTAGCTAGGACTCTCAGTACAATGTGTAAAGGAGTGGTGAGAGGGAACATCCTTGCCTTATTCCTGATCTCACTGAGAAAGCTTCTCATTTCTCACCATAAGTATTTTATGAGCTGTAGGATTTTGGAGATGTCGAAGTTGATGAAGCTCACCTCTTTTTTAGTTTTCTGGAAGATTTTATTCTGGATGATGTTAGATTTTGTCAAATGCTTTTTTCTTTTTTTGTCTGTCAAATGCTTTTTCTGCATCTCTGTGATCATATGTTTCTTCTTTAGCCAAATTGATGTGATTAATTACATTAATTTATTTTTTTAAAATATAAACCTGCCTTCCATACCTGGAATACATCTTACTTAATTATGGTATATAATGTTTTTAACTCATTGTTGGGTTTGATTTTTTAATATTTTGTTCAGGATTTTTGTATCTATGTTCATGAAAGTTATTGTAGTTACCCCCCCACCCCCCACCCCGCCAGCACACACACACTCCTTTTTTTTTTTTTTTTTTTTTTTTTGGTAATTTATTTGTCTGGCTTTGGTATTAGGGCAATGGTGGCTTCTAGAATTAATTAAGAAATGTTCCCTCTGTACTGTAAGAACATCTGGTCCCCTATCTTCTTATTTTGGAAAGTTATCAGTTCAATTTTTACAATCTATTTTGGCCTATTTATTTATCCATTTATCTTTTATTAATTTTTGATTGTTTCTTTCAAATAATTGGTGCATTTTATCTGTTCTCAAACTTGTGGGCCTGGAGTTGTTCATAGTATTTTTTTGTTAATCTTTAATGTTCATGGTAGCACTAGCAATGATCCTTCTCATTTCTGTTATCAATGATTTATATCTTATCTAATATTTCTTGGTTAGGCTCTCTAGGGGGGGAGTATCAATTTTATTGATCTTTTCAAGAACTAGCTTTTGGTTTCATTGATTTTTCTCTATTGTCTGCCTGTTTTCAATTTCATTGATTTATGCTTTTGGATTTTCTTTCTGTTCTTATGCTTACATTGAATTTCATGTGCCCTTTTTTTCTGGTTCCCAAGGTAGAGGCTTAGCTTATTAACATTAAATCTATGTTTTTTTTTTCCTTTTCTAATATATACACCTGAGGCTTATAGCTTTACCTCTAAGCATTGCTTTTACTGCATTCCACAAATTTTGATAGGTTGTGTTTTTCATTTTCACTTTTTTCAAAATATTTTAAAACTTTTTGAGACTTCTTTCTGACCCAAGAGTAGGGTCAGATAGTAGATACAGTTTCATTGCCAAATATTTGGGAGGAATTTCTAGCTACCTTTCTGTTCCTTACTCTCTACTGATAGCATACATTGTATAATGCCTATTTTTAAAAATTTGATCAGGTGTGTTTTATGACCAAGAATGTGGTATATATTGTTGAATGTTTCAGGATGACAATAATGTGTATTCATGCATTGTTAGATGAAATATTTTATAAATGTATTCAACTGTTTTCTTAATGATTTCCTGTCTGCTAGTTCTGTCAATTACTAATGTAAGGGTGCTAAGTCTCCAAATATAATAGTAGATTTGTCTATGTCTCCTGCAGTTCTGCCAGTTTTTGCCTCATGTATTTGGCCCTTGTATGATTAGGACTTACTCATTAAAGATTATTATGTCTTCTTGGATAATTGACTCCTTTAAAATTATGTGGTGTCTCTCTTTACACCAGTAACGTTCCTTGCCTTGAAGTATTGTAGTATTGAAATTAATATAGAGATTCCACCTCTTTTTTGATTAGTGACAGAGTGATATATCTTTCTCTATCCCTTTGTATTTAAAGTAGGTTTCTTGTCAACAGTGTATAATTGAGTCTTGGTTTTTTACCTGTTCTCAGTCTCTGTATCTCATCTGGTGTATTTAAACCATTCACATTTAAAGTGATTATAGTATTGTTGGGTTAATATCCACATTTCTAACTCTTTTTTATTCATTTCTGTTCTTTGTTTCTTTTTCATACTCTCATTTTCTGCCTTTTCTGATTCAAATTGAGCATTTCATTGGTGTATTTTCTGTTCTGTATTAGCATATCAATTGTATTTCCTTTATTTTTAAATCTTCAGTGGTTCTAGAAATTGCAATGTACATTTATTATTTTTTCGATATTTATTTATTTTAAGAGAGAGAGCGGGTGCAGACAAATGGGGGAAGGGCAGAGAGAGAGGGAGAGACAACTCCCACCAGACTCCACGCCTGGAAGGAAGCACAAGGTGGAGCTCGATCCCAAGACCATGAGATCATGACCTGAGCCCGTATCAAGAATCTGACGCTGAACTGACTGAGCCACTCAGGCTTTACACTTATAATCAATCCAAATCCTACTATGTCTTTATTCTTTAAAGACAGAGTATTCTTTATTTTTTTCCTCCCATCCCTAATAACATTGCTTCATTCGTTTCACTTATACAGAAGCTAAACTTACTAAATAGCTTGCTGTTGTTGATATGTTGAAGAAACTCTTACATAAGGATTAAGAAAAATAAAAATAAAAATAAATATTTTACCTGTATTCATTCCTTGTCTGACACCCTTCTATATGTAGAGCCAAGTTTCTGACCTATATTATTTCCTTCTTGCTGAAGAACTTTTAGCATTTTTTTGCAAGTAGTTCTGCTGGTAACAAATCACCTCAGTTTTTGTTTGGGAAAATCATTAATTCCCTTATACTTTTGAAAGATAATTTATTTAGATACAGAATTCTAAGTTAGTATTTCCCTCCGTGTCAACACTTTAAATATTTCACTCTACTCTCTTCTTGCTTACGTTGTTTATGAAGAGAAGTCTGATATAATTTTTACTTTGTTTTTTTTATAAGTAATATTTTCCCCTCTTCTTTAGATACTTTTGAAATTTTCTGTTTATCTTTGACTTTGTGCAGTTTGAATATGATATGCCTGTGTCTGGACATTTTGATATTTATCCTAGTTAGTGTCTGTCATTAATTTTGGAAAATTATTAGTCATTATTACTACAATTATTTCTTGTTTCTTTTCTTTTTGGTATTACCATTATGTATATATATATTATAACTTTTGTAATTGTCCCATAATTTTGAATATTGTTTCATCTTTTATCCACTTTTTTCTTTCACTCTTTCATCTCTGTATTTCAGTTTTCAAAATTTCTATTGACATACTCAGCTTCATTGATTTGTTCCTCAGCTGTGTCCAAGGTATTCTTCATTCCTGTTACAATTTTTTCCTATTATTTTCCTTTAATTCTATTATATGTTTTGCATCTCTCGCTTACATTACCCATCTATTTTTTTTTTAATGTTTTATCTTTATTTTTGAGACATAGAGACAGACAGAGTGTGAGTCTGTGAGGGGCAGAGAGGGAGACACAGAATCCAACGCAAACTCCAGGCTCGAGCTGTCAGCACAGAATGCAACACAAGGCTCAAGCTGACAAACCGTGAGATCATGACCCGAGCCAAAGTCAGATACTTAAATTACTGAGCCATCCAGGCATCTAACTAATCTGTGTTTGTGTATTGTCCACCATT
Source organism: Neofelis nebulosa (assembly GCF_028018385.1). Classification (NCBI taxonomy): domain Eukaryota; kingdom Metazoa; phylum Chordata; class Mammalia; order Carnivora; family Felidae; genus Neofelis; species Neofelis nebulosa. The sequence goes on along the minus strand of NC_080782.1, from coordinate 203,583,959 downwards.
TCCACTAGAGTCTCAGCATATTAAACATAGTTTTTCTAAATTTACAGCCAGACAATTCTAAAACATTTGCTATGTCTGAGGCTGGTTTTGATGCTTACTTTGTCTCTTTAGACTGTGCTTTTTGCCTTTTAGCATACCTGGTAATTTTTTGTTGAAAACGAAACATGTTATATTGGGTAAGTGGAGCTAAGGTAGACAAGCCTTAGTGAGACAGTTATGTTTTTCTGACTCAGAGTTAGCATATGTTTACTGTTTATCATAGCTAAAACTTCCTATGGTGTCTTTGTTTTTGTTTTTGTTTTTGTTTTCCCTTTTGACTTTGGGAATTCTCAGAGAATTCTTATTTTTTTTTTCTTTTAAAGTAGGCTCCACACCCAGCATGGAGCCCAACTCAGGGCTTGAAACCATGACCCTGAGATCAAGATCTGAGCTGAGGTCAAGAGTCCAATACTCAACAGACTGAGCCCCCAAGTCACCCCTTCCCAGAGAGTTTTTAAATAGGGTCTGGTCTGCAGTTCTTTTAGGTCTAATACCCCGCTTTAAATAGAAGCCCTATTGATGTGATAAAGCATGGAGGTAGGAAAAAAGTTCTATAGTCTAATGATTCATTTGCAGTCTTCTAGTGAGCCTGAGCTGGGTATTTGTTTCGCCCAAGTAAAAGGCTAGAGGGGGCTAGAGTTGTATTTCCTCAGTCTCTAATAAAATAGTTTCTGTTGAGAACAGGTTTCGTTAAGAACAGAGAACTATCAGCCTGTATCAGAAGAGGTACTTTCCCCTCCTCTGGGTAGAATCACCAGAATTTTATCTCCAAGCTCCATGTTAAAATTTTGTAACGGCTCCTGGGTGTAAAACACACCATGATGTTGTGGCTTCTCTAAGAGTGGGTCCTATTAGAGTTTTTAACTCTTAAAAGAATCTATACTGAGTCTCCCCTTATTTGTCATTTACAGGTTAAAAAGTTCTATTGATAATGACTGCAGTTCAAGCTTCTGCTGCTGAGCACCTTCTACTCCTGGTAAGTTGTGATTCTCTGTATGTATCTGTCTTTCTAGTTTTCATGGCAAAATTTTTGCCCTGTGACCTCAATTCTATGATGTATCTAAGCAAAATTGCTGATGTTTAGTGTGTTCAGCTTTTTTCTAGTGTGTATGAAAGGGATGGTTTTCAAGTTCTGTTCATGTTTGGACTGTATAAAACTAATTATGTTTTAAAGATTGGGAACTTCTATAAACATCAGTGAACTTGTTTTTAAAACAAATATTCTTGATAATCTGGGCTTATAGATCCATAAGACTTCTATTTTAAAACAATTAATTAGAATTACATTATTGTTCTATCAATAATTTCACTTTCCCTACAGTAGGAAAGGTATTCATTTCTTTTCTGATTTTATCTTCCAAAAATATACCATAAAATTCAACTTACAGTTTGGGAAATATTCAGTTGAATTTGATATACCTGATGAAGGCTGTAAAGCCTGGATACCAGGAAAGGAAAGTGAAGGTAGAAAATGTCTCAGGGGAAGAAGAGCAAGATTCCCATTTCCCTGAGGAAACATAAGGGCAGGCTGTGTTCACTTCATTTTGTTTGGATAATGATTGTAAAGGCATATGGGACTGAGCTATTTATTACTAGAAAGTAGTTATTGGTATTGAGTAGATCAATCATAATGCTTGAAAGAAGTTGACCTCTAGGGACAGTGATTCAATTGTTTCAGAGAAACCAGAGTTTGTATATGGTATGCAAAAATATCATGTGAGATTTGAGGTTGGGTAAAAGATGTTAAGTAAATGATAGATGCATACATATTTGTACATGTATGTTTATGCATATATTTATATCCATACAAATGGTGCATTTTAAAAGAATTTTATAATTCCCTAATTTATACTAATTTTTTTCTTCATATAAGTCTGAAATATAAAAAACAAAAATGGTAAAATGCAAGATAAAAATTGACTTCAGTCACTAAGGCAGATTTAATATAAGTCCAAAACTATTCTAGTAATTGTAGTTCTTAAAATATTTTGCTAAAGTAATGGAATGATGGGTGACCGTCCTGCCCATGATTGTTTGGTTTGAGTCTCTTCTCCTCTGTTCAGAGCCCTCTTTACCTCTCAGTATGACAGAAAATTTATTGTTTTTCATGAGTGAATACAAATATTTATGCAGATATGTTGCCTTTCCCCCTCTCCTTATGGTAGCATTTTGTAGTACTAAGTAGAATGTTCTAACAGTCCAATTGAATTATTTGTCTGTGGATCATATTACCAATATTTGAAGCTATACCAAAGAATCAGATGGTTTTTTGACCTGGAGAACTCATGAAGTCAAACCTTTCAAATTACAGTGTTCACTTACAGAGGCAAGGCAAATAAATTGTTGTTACCTGAAAAGCAACCATTTTGTTCTTGCTTGCATCTATCATGAGTAAAATATTAGGGTGACCAAAAATTTCAGCTTGCTCAGAACTGAGAAGTTTTGCTGGACATGGGACTTAGAAAGCTAAAACTGGGAAAACCCTGAGAAAACTGGGTTGAGTTGGCCAACTGATCTCAGAACGTCCAAATTCATAAAGGAAGAAAAATATTAAATTATAAAACTGGAACTGTATGCCTCTGATTATTTTTTGGCTATAGAAATTATATTTAATTCTCAATACCTGAAAGTTTTAGATAAATAAAATTGCAATTCCCATTAAAAATTGTGGCAGGATTGTCACATTGGTTCAAAATACCAGATTTGTGTGTGTGTGTGTGTGTGTGTGTGTGTGTGTGTAATCATCACTTGGGGTCATGCAGCTTTCATTTCAGTTAATTTTTGATAAAAATGAACAGTGTGCCACAAATTGAACAAATCAGCAAAGGGTTATAGATTATTTCTGTCACCCCAAAACTCCATTGTATTTAACATAGTCCTTTGAGAAGAATAAAACAAAGTTTATTTCTTCATATCAGTTTCAAAGACAGAGAAATTAAACACAACTTTAATATCGATGGAGAGTTTGTCCTCTCTCTTTTTTTAAAGTAAAAGGGCACATTATGATTACACTCTGAGACTCAGGATGGTTACTTTACCTTCCTTGACTTTCATAGTAATTCATTCATTTAGCAATAATTTATTGATCACATTTCGCAGGTTTTTCCAAAGTTCTTTTCCTACTCAGCTTCATTTCATAGCTGGATGCTATCAGCCTTGAATTTCCTTTCCTTTTTGCCCACTCTCTCTCTTTGAATAGCTTCCAGCTCAAGTGTAAATTCCTTGTAGAGTCTTCTTCCTCTACCAGGCTAGCGTGCCCATTATTTTAGTTTCTGTGTACAGTGTGTTTTCCCTTATTGGTCCAGAATAATTATCAAGAATGACTCCCATTTTACTCACAAAAGGGCCTCAGCTTTCACCATAATTTATATAGTCATCCTTTAATCTGTGCTTCCACAGTTCCCATAATGTATGTAATTTGTTACAATGCATCATAATTTTAATTATCTTTACATTACATCCTTTAATAAATAACTTTAGAGTGCATCCTTTACTATTTTGTGAAGCACACAGTATTCTGTATTGTAACCCACTACAACCAGCACGTTTGCCAACACACAATAGATATTTACATAAGTTATCGATATAATGAATGTATAGAAGTTAATGCATGTGAGAAATGTTACAATATTTTTATAAAACAGTCACAAATATTTGTATTTTTAATTTTAAAACTATCTTAATTCTTACACTTAAGGCCAGTCTTCCATCAGCTGTCTAGAATATTGTGGATTGAATTTACACAAATCCAGTTAAGGTCACTTCTGCAACACAGTGACAATGATTTTACCAATATAGTCTGAAACAAATTGAGGTCAGTGTACATTTTCTCATAGCCTTGCTCTTAGCTTTCTTCCATGAACTGCAGAAGGTTTCAATTTACTGAAGCACCGAGGTAGGTAAGATCCAATCAAAGTAAAAGCAAAATCAATAAATGCTAACCTCGAAGGGCTAAATAGTAGTGACATCAGTCACGAAGGAAAGTTGTTTGCAGGTTTGAAACGCTATTGTTCTGTAATGGTAAGAGAATAAAACTGCAACTATGGACACTTGTAAGTTCTGTTTACCCTATATTTTGTTTAATATTTTTAACATGCAGACAGATAACAAGGTGAATTGTTAAACACTATTGATAGTGCTTAATAGAGGAGAGGAAACCTGTTCTTCGCACCATGATATGAAAATATTTTGTCATTGTGGCACATTTTGTTAATAGATTCTAAAAATAATTAAATGCTCAAGAAGTAATTCTAGAGAAACACTTTTTTTCCTACAAAGTAAAAAGTAGAATAGTTATTTTTATTATCACCTTGACCATATTTCATTAAAGTAATCAGGGTTTCAATTTAGAAAGTAATTTAATGCTAAGACCAATAAATTTTGGTTTCTGAAATTGACAGGTAGGCAGAATGAATATAAACTCTGTTGCTTAGTATGTAGTCAGTGCTCAGTATTTGATGCCAGAAAGCCCCCTGGTTGAGGAGGAGCAACACATGGCAGTCAAATTTCTGTGGCTGCAGCTAGCACTAGTGATGAAGGACTTGTTGTTGTTTTGTTTTTCGTTCGACTGAAATTGAAGGAGTTAACAAAACTAGAAGGGCAAAGCACGCCAGGAAGAGAGACCTTAAATAAAAATCTTATAGATCATCTGGGAAGTCTAGATATTATTGAAATGATAAGGCAAGAAGCAAATAGAATACAAAAATATGCAACTGCAATCCAGGAAAAGGTTAAGAACTTGAGAAAGCTTCAAGAGGGCAGTAGCCTCTGTGTCTTAAATCAGCGCTATCTCCCTTTTTAAAATGAAAGAGCAAACAAATGACTAAAAAATAATAAGTGACTGACTGAAGGAAAAAATAAGTTAAAAGTAGATGAGGAAGGTTTCTGTAGCTTATCTTAGGCTGCAGATCATTTAGTAGCTTTGGGCCCTTGCTTTTCCTACTTAGACTGGAAGTACTTTTTGGTAGGGTCATTTTTCCTTTTGGAAAATTAGTGCTCAGCATATCAAATTCAGTTTATTTGGGGCCATATCACATATTCAGTAACCTGCTCCACTCATTTATATGCTCTTATAATTCTCCTGGAAATTTCTGCTTATAAAGGGAGGTGAGATTTTATAGAAGCTTTTCTTAAAGGAATGCTAAACTGGCATAAATTTAACTGCTTTACTTTTATATGATTTTAAACTTACTACTCAGTACAGCCTTTAGGGGTCCTTTATGGTACTGATCTCTGTAGAAATAATGCCTCATTGTACAAATCCACAAGGTCATAGGAGAATATAATTCTCAAACTCTTTTCAAATGCAATTAACTTCTTTTCTGGTTCAAACTCCCTGAGTTAAAGCAGTATTTCTACCCATGAAAGCCAAAACTTTGTCCCCATTTGTTTGAGTGACCCAAGCACATTACAGTTATATAGATCACTGGTTATTATGGTGTGTATGTCATGTAAAGAAGACCTTCAGCTTGCCCGCAATGAGTCTTGGTTCACTTGGTTTTCAAGTGTCCTGTCAATTTTGGTTAAATATTGATAACTTTGCACAGCAGAATGCAGAATGTTCATTTTGTGGGTAGATAACGGACAACTGGTGAAGTGAACCTTTTTCTATATTGTGGAAGTGTAGAAGTCATATACTGTTTTGACATAACACAACCCTATTATATAGAACCTTGTACAAAGAATCCGTATTATAATAATATCCTATATGTAAAGCCATGAGGTTAAATAAAATATCTTGATCTCTAATAAACACTTGAATAAAATTGTCCCCAAAGTAAATTTCTTAAGATGCCTCTGAAACCTGAAATGCATTCAGTATACCTTAAGAAAACATAATTTACTTTCCTCGGAGAAATTCTGAAAAATCAAGTAAGACTACCTACACTATTTATCATTACTACCTATGATAACTAAGTCCATAAGAGATAACATTTAGGTTTAAAGTTTTTTTTTTTAAATTAGTGCTATTAAGTGCATAAGGTATTTCTATTTCTTCAAGCCTAAAATACTTTAAATTTAACTAAATTATTCTGCACCTCCACCCTATACAAATATATGCTATTTTGTTTAGAATGTAATATTTTAAATCTTTCAGCAAATAGCTGATTAGTATTAGAAGGGCAGAATTAGGCAATTTTGGAAGTGAAATTGCATTTTACATAAGAGTACAAAAAATATTTTTAAAAACAGTTATAGTGAAGAATTCAGAATAAAAGTAATTTTGTTGCCTTATATCATTTTTTGTTTAAAATATCATTAAACAAAACTATACTTAAAAAATATTTTATGCTAGGAATTAATACCCAATAGCAATGAACAAGGCTGATGTAAGGTTCACAGAAATATGTCAAGTTGGAGAACAGAACATAAAACACCTAAGTATTTAATAGAGTTTGTAGTAGGCAGTGCATTCATTCTTTTGTGTGTACAATACCAAGTCCTCTAGGTGCTATCCTATTGCTGACTCGGCTGCAGTGTGTAGTTCCACACAGGATTTAAACAGAAGCTTTGTGTTTGTGCAATCTGATTGTCTTACAGCCTCAACTTGCTTGTCTTACTATCATCTTGGGTACACAAACATATCTGCCAATCATATATGCAGAACTCAAAAGTGAAGGGAACTTAAGGCATAGGGAGCAATGTTGGGGTGACTGTTGGCCAATAGGAGATACGAGCTGATAAATAAATACTTCCCTTTTCTCCATCCCCCACTCAGCTTCACTCCTGCTCTCCAGGATAACATTTGCAAATAGACTATTTACACATAGATCTTTACCAAAGGTGCTGCTTTTAGATGAAACCCATGCTAAGATAATGAGCACCATAAATACTTTTAAATATCAGATACTTAGAATGGGGTTGTGGAGCTAAATTACTCACCAGTCACATATCAATAATAATTCTTGTCAGAAGTGATTATTCTTGGCAATAAGTAATATGAATTAACTTTGCATACTTTCACTTCATGGTTGATTGGGATGAGTACAGTTGAAAGGTGAAGAGTTGCCTTTTGTAGTGGCTGTGGTTCCTCATCAATACGTATAAATAAGTATAAAGAGAATAAATATAAATATTGAGGGATAGCCTGGCTGTTGGTAGCTGATTTGAAAGCCTTTAAAAAAGGAAATAACCACATGATGCCATGATACTATGAAATGAATCATCATTCTAAAACAGCCTGTCTGATAAAATAGTGCAATAATTTGTTTATGGCTCAGCTAAAAGCCAGCTTGAGAACTATACTTTGTGGAGTAGAGGGGAGCTGCCCTTCAGAATGGAGAATATTATTGAGTCAATGGCCAATGTTTGATATTTTGACTAAAGCATGAAGCTGAAGACGAAATAACGTGAGAATAAGCCCGGCAGTTAGTTAGGGTACCGATGATTCAGGGCTCTATGATAAAGACTATATATGTAATTTATTAACAGGCACACACATACAGATATAGGTAAACATATCTATGTACCATTATGTAATTTAGAAATAAATAACACATGTGCATAGGAGGTATATACTCAGAGGTTGTTGGAAAAAAAGGACAAACACCTAAGAGAGTAAGAAGTTTATGAAACCAAGGAAATAAAATATTTTATAAAGAATAGTTTCATAAGGTAAGGAATCAGTTGTCTAAATCTGTGGTCCCTGAATCAATGAGCATAGTTTTGGTGCTATGGGTAAAAGCCCAAATGAAATGGAATAAAATATTAATTTGTTCATTCAGCAGATTATTTACTGAGAAACTGCCATGTGCCAGGCAGCCCTGTTTTAAGTTCCTGGAAATGTCAGCAAACAAAACAACAAAGAGCTTTTCTCCATTAGAATAGATAAAAAAATAAACATATTGAATAAATTAGTCATTGAGTATGTTAGAAGGTGATATATACATGGGCAAAAAATTAATGGACCTAGGGAAGCAGAACCAGGAGTGTTAAAGGACAAGGTTGGAAGTCTACTATTTTAAAGAGATGGCTAAGATAGAAATCATTAAGAAGGAGGTATTTAAGATGAGATTCATTGAAGGAGAAAGGTTGTTAAATATACAACTGAGGGACAAAGTTCCAACTAGAGAGGAGAGCCAGTGCAAAGTCCCCAAAATTGGAGAGCATGTGGTGTTTCCTAGAAATATCAAGGAGGCCTTGTGGCTGATGAAGGAAGAGTAAACTATAACAACAAATGAATAGGAAAGATCTCTAATAGATAAAGTAGATGATAGCATACAAGAACAAATGAGGGTATAAGCAGAGATAGAAATCCTGAGAAAGAACTAAAAAGAAATGCTAGAGAATAAAAATTCTATAACAAAAGTAAAGAATGACTTTGATATGCTTATTAATAGACTAGACATGACTGAAGAAATAATCTCTGCACTTGAGGACATCTTGGTAGCAAGTTCCAAAACTGAAAAGCAAAGAGAACAACAGGCTGTAAAAACAAACAAAAAACCCCAGAACAATATCCAAGGACTGTGGGACAACTATGAAAACGTAACATATGTACGTTATACAAAGGTACAAAGGTATTATACAAAGGTAACATATGTATAGTGGGAATTCTATATGGAGAAGAATAAAAAGAACAGAAAAAAATATATGAAACTGTAATGACTGAGTTTCCCCAAATTAATATTAGACACCAAACCACAGATCAGAAAACTCAAGATAACTGCCAGCAAATATACAAAAAGAACTATTCGTAGGCATATCATTTTATTTATTTATTTTTAATTTTATTATTATTTTATTTTATTTTGAGAGCGAGAGCATGAGCAGGGGAGGGACAGAGAGAGAGAGAGAGAGAGAGAGAGAGAGAGAGAGAGAGACACAGAATCTGAAGCAGGCTCCAGGCTCTGAGCTGTCGGCACAGAGCCTGATGCAGGGCCCAAACTCATGACCTGAGCTGAAGTCAAATGCTAAATTGACTGACGCACCTAGGTACCCCAGACATATAATTTTAAACTACAGGAAATCAAAGATAAGAAAAACCTTGAAAGAAGCCAGACAAAAAGAATACTTTACCTAGAGAGGAACAAAAATAAGGATTACATCTCACTTTTCAGAAACCATGCAAACAAGAAGAGAGTGGAGTGATCATTTTAAAGTATTGAGGAAAAATATCTCTGGCTAGAAATCTGTACCCTGCAAAATTATCCTTCAAAAGTGAAGAAGAAATAAAGACTTTCTCAGACTCACAAATAGTATATGCTTCTATATAATTGAAACGAAGACAGCAATGATATATAAGGGATGGGAGGGAGGGATTAGAATCATTTGGTTATTATAAAGTACTCACACTACTTATTAGGTGGAATAGTATTCCTTGAAAGTGGACTTGATTTAGCTGTAAATACATATTGCAAACTCCAGGGCAACCCTAATAAAAGTTTCAAAAAAAGTGTAACTGATATCTAAGAAAAAAGAGAGAATGAAATAATATAAAATGTTCAGTTAATACCACAAAAGGCAGATAGAAAGTGGAAGACAAAAATAGGAAAAAAAACAAGGGCAACAAATAGAAAACAGTAACAAATATTGTAGATAACAATTCAACTATATCAATAATCACTTTAAATACCAATGATCTAAATGCACCAATTAAAAGATTGTCACATTGTATCAAACAAGATGGATAGATAGATAGATAGATAGATAGATAGATAGATAGATAGAGTCTCCAAAAAAAGGTACATTAAATATAAACACACACATATATATTAAAAATAAAAGGGTACAGAAAAATATATCATACGAATACTAACCAAAATACAGCACAAGTAGCTGTGTTAATTTCTGACAGTCAAGATTTCAAAACAGGGAAAGTTATCAGGGAAAAAGAAGGATGGGCATTACATGATGATAAAGAGGTCAATTCTCCAAGACGACATTCTGAGTGAGTATGTGCCTGACAACAGAGCATCACACTGTGAGGCAAAACCAATAGAACTGCAAGGAGAAATAAATGAATCCGCTATCATAGTTGGAGACTTCAACACCCCTTTCTCAAAAATGGACCAATCCAGCTGGCAGAAAATTAGAAAAGTCATAGTTGAACTCAACAGCACCATGTACTTGACATCTGTTGACTAAAAAGACAGCAGCAGAATGTACATTCTTTTCACACTTGACTAGAATGTTAACCAAATTAGATCACATAGTGGGCCATAAAATATACCTTAACAGATTTGAAAGAATAAAAATCATACAATGTCTGCTTTCAAGCCACAATAGAATTAAACTACAATTCAATAACAGAATGATAACCAGAAAATCCCCAAATAGTGAAGATTGAACAACACACTTCCTAAGAACACATGGGTCCAAAAAGAAATCTCCAGAGAAATTTAAAAACATTTTTAAGTGGACTAAATAAAAACAAAACCCACAACTTATCAAAATTTGTGGGATTCAGTGAAAGGAGTGCTTAGAGGAAAATTTATAGCATTAAATGCCTATATTAGAAAAGAATAAACCTCTAAAATCAGTAATATATGTTTCCACCACAGGAAACTAAAAACAAAACAAAATCAACCTCAAAAACAAAACAAAACAAAACAGAAGAAAATAAATAATAAAAATTGGAGGAGAAAGCAATGAAATTGAAAGAGGAAATCAGGGAAAACCAATAAAACCAAAAGCTGATTCTTTGGAAAAATAACAAAATTGACAAGCCTCTATCCAGATTAACTAAGAGAAAAGAGAGGACACAGATTACTAATGTCAGAAATGAAAGCAGAATTAGAGACTCCGTAGAAATTCAAGAGGATAATAAATAGTATGTAAAACTGTGTTAACAAATTCAATAATATAGATACATTGGGCTATTACTTGAAAGACAGTCTGCCAAAACTCACACAAGAAGAAATATACAATTTGAATACTTCTGTATTTATTGAAGAAATTGAATCAATCATTAATAACCTCCCAAAACAGAGAGCATCAGGTCCATCTGGTTTAACTTGTAAGTTCTACCAAACATCAGAAGAAGAAAGTGTACCTATTCTCTACAATCTCTTCAGAGGATAAAAGCAAAGAGAATAGTTTCTCACGACTCTGATGCCAGCACTGCCATAACCAAAACCAGAGAAAGGCATTACAAGAAAAGAACAGCACAGACCAATATGTCTCATGAATATAGAAGCAAAAATTCTCAACAAAATATTAGTAAATCAAATTTTAAAAAGTATAAGAATTATGCATCAGAATTCAGTGTGATTATGTCAGGTATGCAAAGATATTTGAACTCTCAAAAATTAATTAGTGTAATTAATCATATCAACAGGCTAAAAAAGGAAAATTATATGATTTTATCTATAGATTCAGAAGAAGCATTTGACAAAATCCAACACTCATTAATGATAAAAACTCTTAGCAAAGTATGGATAGATGGAACTTTTCTCAACTTGAGTAAGACTACCAAAAACTACAGCTCACATCAAACTTAACGGTGAGAAACTAGAAACTTCATCATGAAGGTCAGATGTAAGGCAAGAATATTCTCTCTCACCACTCTTTTTCAACATCATATTAGGTCGTACTAATGCAATAAGGCAAGAAAGTGAAATAAAATGTGAAATTTTAGTATGAAAATAAATTCCATAATTTCATGATATGAAATTAAAAATGCATCACCACTTAATAAGACTATCCTCAATGAAACATGTATAAATCTAATAAAATGTGTACAGAATCTATGAGGAAAACCACAGAACTTTTATGAATGAAAATAAAGAAGAACTAAATAAATCAAGATATATTCCATGTTCTTGGACAGGAAGATGTCAAGATGTCAGGTCTTCCCAACTTGATCTATAGATTCAATATAACCCCCATCAAAATCCCAGCAAATTATTTTGTAGATATTGACTAACTGATTCTGAAGTTTATATGGAGAAGGAAAACACCCAAAATAGCCAACACAATATGAAGAAGAACAAAGTTAGAGGAATGACGCTATCTGACTTCAAGACGCTATCTGAAGAAATAAAGGCAAGATAGTATTGGCAAAAAAATAGACAAATCCACAGAGGAATTTCAGGGCAGTGAAAATACTTTCCATTATAATGATGGATGATGTCATGATACATTTTTCCAAATACATAGGATGTGCAATACCAAGAATGAACCCTAGTGTAAACTATGGACTTTGGTTGATTATGATGTGGTAATGTAGGTTCATCAATGGTAATAAATGCACTATAGTAGAGCATGTTGATAATAGGGGGAGGATACAAATGAAGTGGGGGAGCAGGGAATATAGGGGAATTTTTTATACCTTTCCCCCAATTTTTCTGTGAACCTAAAACTACTTTCTGAAAAATTCCTTAGAGAATTAAGTCCTTAAGAAATAGTAAGATCATTTAGGGCTTTTCAGGACATTGCCAAATCTTTGTCTTTAATTCTGAGTAAAATGAGGAACCAGTAGGGAGTTTAAGCAGAGGATGGGCAAGTTATGATTTACATTTTAGAAAGGATTATTGTAGCTTCTCTATGGTGAAAAGACTCTGGAGATATCAGTGTAGATGCCAGAAAACTGGTAAAGAGAAGAGAATTTACTGTTGGATTATATATGGAGTTGAGACAAAGATGGGGGACAAAAATGTTATCACGTGTTTTAGCCAATGAAGAAAGGAGTTGACATCTCAAAATATGGAGACCTGTAGTAGGGTAGGTTTAAAAACTAAAATCATTACTTTTTAAAATGTTAGGGTTAAGTGTTGTGTTAAATATTTGGTGTTGATGAGAGTGGTACATGGAAAGTGAGGAAATGGAAGCACTGATTCTCCTCTTTGGAGAATCCTGGCTTTGAAGAGAAAGGAATTGAGGCAATTTAAAATAAAAAGGAATAAAAGTTTCAAAAATTTAATATTAATTTAATTTAATTTAATTTTAAACATGGTGGAAATTAATTAATGTAAATGTTTGATAGAATGGAACCAAAGATTTAGGGAGGTTCAAGTTAGAGAGCAGGGTAAGTAATCAAAGTTGTGACTAATGTCACAATAATAAACATGGTTCAAGGTCAGTAATATAAATACAACTGTATTTTATCTTCCCTCTGTCTCCTTAAAATGCGTTCAGTGAGGTACTTTTTCTTTGCCTTTCAGTGAAAAGTTAGACAAGTTTTGTTACTTCCAATCACTCTTAAGAAATGGAAATTCCTAAAATCTTTTAAAATTTCAAACGGTTTGAACTTAGTATTTAGAATTGTCAGTTATAGGAAATAAAATTGTGAAGTTAATTTAATGCCAACTATTTTCTCCTTCCTCATGTAGAGTCCTTTGAGGAATAGTCTAGGAAGGAAAGTCAAATATGGGTAGAAGTTCCTACGTGAAATTTCCAAGAAGTCACCTTTCTCTGTGTACAAGGTCATGCTTACATATAACAGTTTCTCTTGAGTAATCACCATCCCAAGTTAGTGGTGATGTCTTTTGTTAGAGGAGAGCTTCCCTTTCACTCCTGGGCTTCCTGTTGCTCTTCACAGTCACTCATAACTGAAATTCTGTTGTTTTTCTCTGTAGTCCTTTCCTGCTGGATGTAAACTGGCCCTGATAAGAATAATGTGCTATGAGTTCTATATTTGAGTCAGAAAAAACATGCTGAAAAGTTTGGTCCCCATTTAAAGGGATGTACTATTATGTCCTAAGTATAGTGGAGACCTACCTTTGCTAATCTCCCTAAGTAGTTAATCTACCTGAGTTACTTCTGATGCCTGTTTCTTATCATTGAAGAATTCCGTCATCTTTCCCTTCTTCCTTGATGAAATAGTACGTTTTTGTAATAATAGCTCTTTCCCAAAAATCTCTTCACAATCCTTTTCCTGAATCTCCCCTTTGGCTGTACTTTATATTCTTGAATTGGGCAAATTTGTTCTATAGTTTTCTAATTTCAGGCCTATCATCTTATATCAGAATGTCATATCTGTGGAATCCAGGTAGTTCAAACTAAACCCTTCCACTTAACATTCTGTTACTTGTATGCTTATTGAGAAGATGGAAGGCTGTAAGTGTAATGGAAAATAATCTAACATAAATTGATATGGGAGTCAGCCAGAATGGTTTTAATTAGAGATAATATACAAAATTTACAAAGTATGAGCTGAGTCTTGTTGCAAACATGTTCTGAGTGAAGTTCATGAAATTTATTCTAAATTACATGTTTTAAATTTTAGGAAATATCCCATTCAACATCACATGCTTTATTGGACATATATTGATTATTTGTAATTCAACTAGTGGTTTTAATTTGCAAATTACAATGAGTGACACCAGGACAAAGTGATACTTTATTAACCAGACATGGGCTAGGGCTCCATTTTTCACATGGATCCCACAACTTTCCTTTCCTTTCCTTTCCTTTCCTTTCCTTTCCTTTCCTTTCCTTTCCTTTCCTTTCCTTTCCTTTCCATTTTTCTTTTCTTTTCTTTCCTTTTCTTTTTCTTTTTCTTTTTTTTTCTTCTCTTCTCTTTCTTTCATTTCACTTAAAATATAAATGAATCCATTTTTAGGAGAACATTCCATGAAATTATATTTTAAATGTCAGAAAATAATTTGACTAAAATAGAAAGAAATCACAGACTTTTAGATGATCACCTTTCTTTCAGCTAAAACACATTGAAATAACGTAATTTATACTTTTCATCTATACTTAAATAGGTTATTTTCAGGAAGAATGAAATCTACACAGCACACAGAATTGTTGGGGTTTGTTGGAGGAAGGACAATCTCCAGTATTATAAACAGAATAAAGAAGAAAAAAATAAATGTAAACACCAATTTTGGTAAATTTACTGATTTTGCATCTAGTGGACTAGGGAAGCTTCGTAAAAGAAGGTACATGAGTTGAATCTTGAAACCAGATGGAAAAGTAGTTGTCTGATTCAAAGCATGAACAGTAAATAATCGTACAGGAGGTGGGTGGTGAGAAATAGATACGGGAACAGTAGTCAGTTACTAGGTAATAGAGGGTCTTGTATGAATCCTAAGGAGTCTTTTATTCTGAAAGCAATGGAGAATCATTAAGCAGTTTTTATCAAGGTGAAAATTCATGTTAGTAGTATGTATGTAAAGGATATGTTGAATAAAGAATCAGAAACAGGTATCCAGCTAAGGATGCTCTTATAGTAGTTCAGTTTATAGATAAGATGCTCTATTGTCTGTGGTAAAAGGGAGAGAAGGAGGAGAGACATTAATGAATGCAAATTGGCTAGAAGAGGAAAATAACAACATATAGAAGATGAGAAAGAGCCCACAGTCAAGAAAAAGATTCAGGTTTTTTGAGCAGTTGTATATTTTTGTATCAACTGATATAAAAATGAAAAGGGAAGAATTGCAGTTTGAGAAGAAATGGAGAGACAATAATGTTGAAGAAATAATTTAGTTTTCTAAATATTGACTTTGAGATGCCTACTGGATATTCAGGTGGAGATATAAAGTAGACAGTTGTGTATCAAAGTTTGAAGCTCTGGTGGAGGTGTGGGCAAGGTAAACTGATTCAGTAATCAAAAGATAAGTATGTGTGGAAGTTTTGTAATAGATGAGATTATCCAGATATAACCAGCTTTGTGCCACTGTTTTCTATAAGTCATATTATTTTTACATGCCATAGATAATGAAAAAAATATTTCTTTGTTCTTTTATTTGTATACTTTATTGGATTTTCCTTTCAAATTAAAAATCAATACATACTCTCTGCAATAAGCCAAACAGCTTTCTAAAATTTCTTCTGGTTTTGATTATAAATAATTTCACTACTATCATCTTCTGAATCTTTGGATATGTTCTCATTTCCATCTCTATGTAGTATTATTTTATGCATTTCCTATTGATATTCTTTTTCCTGTTTGCTCATTCAGGAATGAAAGAGATACATAGCAACACCATATTTCATGAAAGTACCTGGCTTGCCTTTAGGCATGTTTACTGTCTACATGAATATTTATACAAAATTCCTTCATAGATACTAAGTTGGAGGGTATTTAGACTGATATCCCTAGGGGGAAAATGATTCTAAATTAAATATTTGCACACAAGACGTTTGGGGGCTGTAGTTGGAACAAAGGGTATGTAAGCGAGGGAAGCAGGACTGAGTGAAGTGTGAAGTTAAACTGTGACACAAAGGTCTAAGCTGATTCCAAGGGTTGAGCTGTCCAAAATTGAGACAAGAGGTCTGGGCCTTTGCAGCCTAACACAAACCATTCTTTAAACACAGGCTGACCTGTCAAAGGAAATTCCAGGAGGAAGATTCAGCTCTGAGTTGTCAGCAGCCAATACTCAGCAGCTATGGTGTATCCTAGTACCCATTAGAGCTCCCACTTTGTGTCACTTTGATCTACCTGTTTCTATAGCAAGTTCCTTTCATCTGGTTCAGATTCTCCTGGATTCCATTTCATGTCCTAGGAAAAAGTATAATATACAGGTTAGTAGGACTATTTGCAGTCTCCTTTCTCCCCACTGCAGTTGGTTTCAGGACCTTAAATAATACTCATTTTTCTCCATCTGCGTACCTTTTCAAGATTCCCCTCATACTGGTTAGCACCTCTGCTGGTTTGGGCGGTTTACCTCTGTGGGGGAACCCTTTATTCCTCATTAAAGATCTGTTCATTCTGTAGGTGATGCACTTGTCCATTCACCATTAAAATTGGGCATACGAAGTACCAAAAGAAATGTCAGTGAGTTCACTCAATGGCAAACATATTCTTTCTTGCTGCTGTTTTGTAGCAATAGCCTTACCATTCATTAATGATTAGGGCCAATCATCTTACCAGTAAGTTAATTCCTAAACTTGCAGGCCTATGGGCACAAGGAACTTGTGGGTACTGTAAGTGGGTATTAGAAAAATGGAAAACAAGACTATACTTGTTACATTTCTTGGTTTCCAGACCCAAGTGTTCTACCTAATGAGGAAAAGCAATATCTTATGGTTGGTAATTTACGGTAAAAAAACAAAAAAACAAACATATCCTGGAGAAGGTGCCCTATCTTCATAGCTCATCAACTCTGAGTTTGCACCTCTGCTGATCCTTTAAGAGGCCATGCAGGTCAGTGGCTTCTGGGGTTGCAGTATTTGCTAGGATGAGTGGATCTCATCCTCATGTGCCCACTGCCATATCTCTATTATAAATATTTCCTTTGGTCAGAAGCAATGATATGAGGCATCCACTGTGATTGGATTAGATACTCTGTGAACCCTTGAGAACTGTGAGCCTGGTAAAACAGGAAAGGCAAAATCAAGAATATTCATAAGTTGTATGTAAGATTGATTTTTAACCCTTCCAGGGCATAAGAGATCTTATGTAGTAAACTTATCACCAAGTGACTGATTAGTCTTTAATTAAGAATATTTCATCAGCATGGTGAATCAAATGCTATTCTGAAGAATGTTCAGATGTTCAAGAATAAAGAATGCATTTGGTAGATTAGTGAAAACATATGTATTTGAGGTTATGCTAATCTGCAAAAAACACACCTGTCATGGTACTGACATTTGGGATTAATACTTGGGTGAGTTTGTGGTAGTAAATTCTTATTTCTCAGAAACAGTTGTGTTTTCTAAGGGGCCAGAATAATGAATTAAATAGGAAAATAATTGTCACCACCACTCTGCATCTTTGTCCTTAAGGGTGGCACAAATCGCTACTGCTTCCTCCTGG